>NC_135363.1:17162500-17484166 GCF_051622035.1 Arctopsyche grandis | reverse complement strand
TCTAATTTGGTTTGGTAGCCGGTGCTCATTTGTTCAAATTACGACGCGCCCAAGGGCGGCAACCGCCCTCACCCACCCAGGGCCGTCTGCAGTCAGGCCCACCGACACCTTACAACATACAGACGAACCCTCATACACCCACACACACACACAGACTATATTGCCACTTTGCCTTTTTTGTGATCAACCGAAATAGATTTGTTTATAAGTACAACCTTCGGAAGGAGAAAGACCCTTTTTTTGTTCTTCTATTAATCCTTTGAGATCTGAATTGAAAAATTCCACCTAACGGTGTCGAATTCTGCATGAATTTGAATTGTTTTATTGTGAATTTTAAATTTTATTAAAAAATAAACAAATGAAAATCGGCTAAGGAAATTTTAATTATTTTTGACAGCATATTTATAGATAAGATAAGTATTACTAGGAGAAAGCTGAATGATCCCATTGCCATTTTTTTGATTAAGAATGTGTATGACGGGAACTGAATTGGAGATGTTTTATACATATGTATATACATATGTGCTTCTTAGAATGTTTATATAAAATTTGATATATTATATTATATTCAGATATTCTTTGATCAATTTGAATGAGCCTAGTAAGTACTAGAATAATACTTTTATTTTTAATGGTGACTATTAGATTTCATTTATATGTAGATTTAGAATTTAATTGTGAAAATTTGGATGATGATCATACTTTTATTTGATGCTATTATTTCCATTGATAATTTGTTAGTTTTTTACTTGTATATATGAGCCGTTATAATTGAAGGTGACATAAATCCAATTTTCTGAATTTCGAGAAATATCTCGCAAAACATATAATATATATTTAAAGATACTGATAGCCTGTGATAAATGTATTCTACTTTACCGAGATTGTGGACATATCGAATTAAAATAAGTGATAACAATTTGAAAATTGGACTTCCGCCATTTTCAAATATAACGGCTCATATGTATGTTATAGTTCAAGTATAAATGTCATTCGTTCATGAATATTCTAATTTTTTATACATGAACCAATCTGACCAGTTATAGTGTACATAAAAGACCAAATTGACGAACTATAGTTTTATGCACGTACTATTAGGCATAAGTTTTAGTATTCCCAATCGTTTGTCCCATTCTCCCATTATGTATGTATGCTTACTCTCTGTTGCAATATTTAAAAAATGCTGAAAATAGAATTATAGCATCGTTGTAATGTAGTTTCCATAAAATTTTCCTTTTAAATACTCGGCGTTTTGACATTTAAAGGTTCGGACGGCTTATTTGATAAGACAGTCTATTTGATAAGATTGCTTTTGACTATTAGCACTTAAACTAAAACCAATCATTCGTGTATGAACAAACTAGTATGTTCATCAATGAACCGGAATGAACACTTGGAATGTAATATATGTATATATACGCATACATTTCCATCGTTTTATTGGCAATTTAAAGCATACAAAATTTTCAAATTTACATTCATTGATTAATGATGTTTTATTGTAACACATGTTATATTTCTTGGATAATTAATTTTTTTTTAATCTTATGTTTGATTTAAACGAATCAATTGTGAAGTTGACGATGCGCTATCTGTATCTATAAGTAGGTTTCGCTCGCCCCTTCAACTTTTGATGCGGCCCGCTTCCTCCCCCCAGTCTTAGCCCGAACAGAAAATTAATGATGGCCTTTATTGAAACTTCAATTTTTTGATTAGGAATTGTTCGTCTAAGATTGGCCGTATTTACATTGCAAAAAGGAGGGGAAGAAATCCCATAATGAGATTACGGGGCGCGGCCCCGACGAAGGTCGCGATAAACGGGATTAAATCTCCGACGCTGCGCGGATTACGACCGTTATTTACGGTTAATTTTTGACGTTTGAATATTTTTTAAAACGGCAGATTTATCGCCCTTTCTCTGTGTGTGCTCTCACACTTTACGCGCGCATTTGAAATTATTTCCTTTTAATTCACGAAACGTGGCACTTTCGAAAAATCGTCGGTACTCGTGACAAAAAAAAACACGCTCGTAAATTTTCCTGCGATATTTATCGCAAATAAAGATCAAATTCAATAAATTTCACGCATCACTAAGAAAATCTTCGAATACAACGAAAGTAAAAATATTATCGTAAAGCGGAAAAGTTTAAAATGTGGGTGTAGTCTGTAATAAAAATTCTCTGTATATCAAATTAAGCACATGCGAATTATTTTCATTATATAATATTACCTTAATCAATATTTGTGTGCACATATTTTCCATTCGTAAATTAATGTTCCGTAGCTAGAATTCTAGGCAAATTAATCATATTAAACTCAATTGTTAATATTTAATAATATTCTAGAAAAATGAGTTAATCAAATTTTGTCCTTAGCTATTCTGATGGTAAATTCATTTTAAATTTTTAAGTGAGTAAATTTTTGATTTTGAATTTCTATCTTGGGTAAGTGCATAGTGTAAATCGTGGCGGGTTTCGGCCGCCCCCTTCTTCAGGTCTAGCAAGGGAACGCCGTCAGTAATTTCTTCCTTTGAGCAATTAGCAAAGATATTTGTCGGTTTACTGAGGCGGATGGCTGTTGCAACTACGGTTAAGGTTACCGGTGGCATTCGACGGGAACATTTCATTATACAAACGATCAACAGCAAAATTCGCAGAAGCAATAATAGAAAATTTTCCATGTATTTTTATGAAAGCTTCCACTTAGTTGAAATTTCAAAACTCCTTTTAGTCGATTGTTTATTAAAATATCAGAGAAAATATGTATAACCGATAAGCGGATTTTAACCAAAATCGTATCAAACATTAAGAGAATATATTAATTTTCAATTTTACATACTTAGAAGTTTCAAGGAATCACTTATTTTTACCTTTTTTAAAATAAAATAGTCCTACTTCTGATATATTTATTTAAAAAAATATATTATAAAGATATTGATAGAATAACGTCGTGAAGATACATTGTTCAACAAACAATGAAAAAAAATATGGCCGAAATAAAATAAGTTATTAACTTGGCATATATTCATCAAATTTAATTCATGTCCTCTTTTACTAAAAACCTGTGTTTAAATGGTCAGTTACTAATTCTCTCTTTCGGTCAATTAAATATGTAAATAAGTTATCAATAATATATCAAAATGGCATATTACTGTCTGTATCCATTGTTAAGTATGTTTGAAAATGAAATGATGCATTAGTATTTAAATTTAATAGTCTAATTCAAAAGAAGGACACTCGAATGAATAATTTGATGATGTGTCTTTAAGATAATCAGAAAACATGAAAACAGAGATCAAATTACTGAACGATTTGAGCATTCCTCTAAAAAAATACACGAAATATTACAAGCAAAAAATAAGATACAAATATCCACAAATTAAATGAAAGTATTTAAAAAAAACATGTACCGAAATACCGAAATTACTCTTGATCAAGTATATACATATGTAGAACAGTCGTGTTTAAACCATATTGAGATAATGGTATCACGATATGGTTATTGATCAGATCATTCAGCATACATACATATGTGGTAAAATATTGTTTTTTACTGAACGTTTATATTATTTTCTGACAGTTTAATGTTTTTTACTGACCGCTTTTATGAATACTCACTTATCATTTTTTTTTATTTGGTTACTAACCGTTTTTTTTATTTAAGAACACCTAAAAAATTGTTGACTTTACTAAAATATATGAAACTGATATTTATATCTATGTATATAGAAATAAACTTTCAATTCAATATACCGGACGTTTCCCGACAAAATCCTTTCGAGGCTTAGCATCAAAAGTTTTTATAATTCATTTCGCTTTTTTTTTTATTAATTCGTAATATTAAAAGTTTAATTGTGATAGGATTCATAGTGGTGTTCGAGACCTGAAAAATTTTAATTTTCCAAAAAACATCATGAAATCGAAATGTATCATGAATACGATATTTACATATATACATATATCCTACGTATATACGAATATATTTTGTATAAAAATAAATTAAAATTTTCGTCTTATCGAGCGTGTATTGTAGTCGTTTTTGTGTTCTAATTTGATCTCGTTTCTTCCACAAGCTCAGTAATGAGCCGCCACCTTCCATTTTGTGTCTTCCGAATCGCCAACCACCCTCCCACAACCTCTCCCCAAAACCACCCACAAACCCCCCACAATTGCGGGCCCCATGGTAACCGCTCCCTATACCAGGTGCTCCAACGCACTTGAATACAACCTGTTAAGCTGAGGTGACATTTTCGAGCCTTGACTTCGCGCGAATAAAGACTCATCAAGATTCAGAATAAATTGCAGAACGTTAAATTCGATTTATTCAATATTAAAAAAAATACTAATACGCATATTATATACATATGTATATACGTAGATATTTACTTAAATATCAAAATATAGACGTGAAATCCATAATAATAGAATAATTTTAGTCAAAGAAACTTTTTACAAAAGTACACACTCATATAGCATATTAGTATTCAAACATGTTTTTTTTATTTTTTTTGCTGTGTTATAAAATAAAGGGGAAAATAGTCGACATTCGTACAAACGCGTGGAATTGGAAAGCTATAGTGTTAGTATTGCTTTAATGTTGATATATTTTTTAAGCGGGTTGCTTATCTCCATATTGAATGTGTTGTTAGGATTAAACATTCAGAGTTGTGCGTCGCGTGCGCGCTACATGTTTAGCGTTTCAGCATTAACGCTAATACCCTGGAAAATTTATCAGAGGGTGTGGAGCAAATTGCCAAAATTTTCGGCGGCCCAGAAAGAGAAAGCGGCTCCACTTACAGCTCCCAAAATGGGGGTGGGTGGGTTGGAAGGGTTGGGTGGGATAGTGAACCAACCCCCATCTCCACTACCAACCTCCATCTGCCTCTGTAGGGTTCCCCGAATTCCCTCCATCTACGCCTTCACGCCACCACTTGAACTCTATAATTTCTTACGCCTAGTTGCCGGAGACATCTGACACTCTTGTCTTGTGTATCCTCATTTCGAATGAGCGGCGGCAGTGGCAGCCAAAGAGAGTAGTTCCAGCAATAAGGGTGGGTGGCTTTATATTGTATGTATGTCGTCGCTTTTGTAACGCGTCGACACTTTAAAAGAATCCGGATTTGATTTTTTTATATGTATAATTGTTTCTAAAAAAAACTATTCAGGATAGTGTACGCAGGATTAGTGCTATTTTATACATACATATATCCATACATAATGTTCTGCCAAAAGTCATTGAGCTTATTTTATTTTGGGATAAACGTTGCTGCTTCAATTGTGGAAAAACTCAAATGAAAAAATCCTACAGATTAAAATAAATTAATTAAGTCTATTATGAATTAAGTATCAAAAATGATAATAAATTAATTAGTTCATTTTCGCCTTACCAAATATGATAAAAACAGATTTCTTTGAAATAAATTTTAGAACAATAACTACCTATGTATATATGTATTAACATTTATTTTATTGAAGGATATAAAGTTTAATAATCTTGAAACATTTTAATATACGCGATTTATTAAAAAAACGTATGTTACATATTCGTCTAATAATTACACCAAAAATTTTTCTAAAAATGAATAACAACAATGAAAAAAAGCTATAAATAATGGTAGATATGGGATATATGTATGTATGTATATGTGTACCATTGGCGTGTCGTAAAAATCTCCCCGTTTTTATCGTACAGCCTTACTTACGTGTGCGTGAGCAGGATGCAAGAGGACTAGGTGATGTCATAACGAGTACCGTTATATCCTGTAAGTAAGGCTGTGCGGTAAAAACAGAGAGATTTTCATGACACGTTACTGATAATTATACATGTATGCATGTGATACTAAAAAAAAATCAAACAATAGGAATTTATAGCAAAAAAGAAACAATGAAAGGGATCAATTCAATGATTTTTTTTATTTTTATTTGTTAGTGTTAAAAACCTTAAAATTCCATTGAACTGTAACTTTTTGTTATGAAAATAGTAGCCAAATTGCCCAGCATTACACGGGTGGATGAAAAACTTATAAAATTTTCTTTCTAACTTTCGCATTCTACTTCAACAGTCTAAAGTTAGAGCACAATAAGATAGTATGTTTATCATTTTTTCTGGTTCTAATTGAAAACTTACCATAGCGAACAAAAGTCCATATTTATGTATAGGTATACTTTAAAAGAAGATATTTTAATTGGTTTATCAAATTTGTTTATAAATTATATTTTCAGTGGATTTAATTGTTTCTCAACTTGATAATATTTTCATCTTGGTATTTTTAAATGTTATTATTAAGGTTCAAATATTATAAATATTGATTGGTTTGAAAATCCATACGTTTTGTACAGCGGTGTGATTATGATTATATGTATTCCCCACACGAGTGTAGTTCACCTAAGGATCCCACACTGATAAAACTAATAATATGTAAATTGAAACCAATAGCAAAAAAAAAAAAACAATAAAAGTAATCATAAAACATATGGAAAACCACAGGCAATAATTGTGTGGACAATCCTCTTGTGGGGAATAATCCATTCACCCGTTGGGTCACGTCATTTGTAATGGTCTAAAAATGGTGTATACACAATGGTGTAAATACACATTTCCAATTTATATTATTATATCTATGTATGTACATACGTATAAACATACAGTGAGCGGTTAATATAAAAATATTTATCCGCGTTCCCAATCCGTGCCCACAAGTCTGCGGGTAGTTGTGTGTCCCCATGGTAACCTCAGTCGGTGAGGGTACATCCCGGTGAAAAAGTTTCTGCTGCTCTCACGGTAGAAGCGAATGAGAAACGATAGGGAAACTTCGTAGAAGTGGTGTACCTCCCCTCTCTTGGCAGGGCCGCCACCAGCCGACGCTCTGTACTTAGCGATGTGAGACGCCTGGCGTCGTTTTATCAGATTCACAGCATCTACATTATATATGCAGATTTATAATGGACTCCATTTTAAATATTTATTCGAAAAAATATATCATGAAAATTAGTATTTCTCGTAAGTGCACTTTTTCCCCTCGAATTAAACTTGTATTATATGTATGTATGTATGTACATACATACTAGTTCATTCGTGAAGTTCACTTTATCTCAGAATTCAAGGTCAATATATTTAATATAATATAATGATTATCAAAACTTAGAAGATGGATCTCGATAGAATTAATCATTGCTTATATTGTGTTGAGTTGGTAAAAAATTAAGTTTTTTATTTGTCATTAATTGAATATTTTTGTATCTAGTTCAAATTATTAAACATATTAGACCTTAGACCTTATTTTTGATACGTATTTAATAATCTTCTTCTTCTTAATGACTTGTCCGCATCCGGACGTTGGCGACCACCTCGTCAATTATTTGAAGATATCCGCATCGGTCTTCGGCGGCTCGGAATAGCTCTTCGGCGCTCATATCGGTCCACATGCGCATGTTTCGAATCCAAGATAACTTTTTCTTGCCAATCCATTTTTTTCCTTCTATTTTCCCCATGGTTATCAAACGGAGAAATTCGTATTTTGGACCCCGTATCATGTGTCCGAGGTACTCCATCTTTCTCCGCTTAATGATAGACACAAGTTCCCTGCCTCTCCCTATCATGCCGAGGACAGCTTCTTTTGATATATTTTTGGTCTACGAAATCTTCAGCATACGCCTGTAGTCCCACATCTCAAAAACTTCGATGCGGCTGATCGTCTTGGTCTTCAAAGTCCACGTCTCACATCCGTGTACTAATACTGTCCAGACGTAGCTCTTTGCGAATCTCAACCGCGTACGAAGATTGAGATGCTTGTTTGTAAGCGCCGCCTTCATTTTGATAAATGCTGTTCTAGCCATCACGATGCGGATTCTTAGATCTTCATCTGTGTCCATCTCTTAGTTCAGCCAGGTACCCAGGTATTTGAATCTTTTTACTCTTTCTAACACCTCTCCATCCAATGTTAGATCACCGGTATGTGTTTGCATTTAATAATAATCCTACAGTTTAACTATACAGGGCTATGAAAGACTCTTTATGAGTCTTCCGTATCCCTAAATCACAGAGAATTGACAGATTTCAAAATCCACAAAGCTTTCAATCTAAAAAATAGTATCTTTTACATATGCATGTGTATTTGAATTCTCAAACCTATTCAACAAAATTCATATATTTATTATAAATCCATAAACATGCACACATATTATATTTTAATTATTTAAGCAGGGAACCTTATTTATTAAACTTTGATATGACATACATACATGTCTAGAAATATGTAATTAATACAATATGTTAATAGTATATGTATTTTGCATTCTTCTAAAGATAGAAAACGTATTAAATCGTGTTTAGAAATATTATTGAAACGAAACTGTTTTCAAATAAAATAGAAACTCTTTGTCTATACTTACAAAATAGATTAAAAAACTGTAATACTTTTTTTAGTGCGGCATATAAGAGCGTTTTGTTCGCAGCCTAATGCTGATTTCACAGGCTGCTGAAGGCGGCTCTTTAATGAAAAACAAAGCGAGAGGGTAGGTGGGGAGAGGGAGGGTTGGGGGGTACCAAGTGACACTGGCCTCTTCTCCTACCCTCGACACCTCCTCGTGACCCGCAACCGCCCACCTGACCCACCCACAAACCCACCCACAAGCCGCCCACAGTCACCCGTCAAAAACGGAGTGCGATGATGTACATAAAACCAGCTGATTTTCACTTGGAGCCAGTTTTATTATAATATTGAAATTTTACTTCAAAGTCCGAAAGACTTTGATTTCATAATCTATCATACATATATTTAGATAAGTATGTATATATGTAGGTATATGAAATATTAATTGACTTAACGACTTCAAAATTATAGCTAATACATATGTGTTCGGATTACGTTTTATAATTTTAAAAATAATTTTATATTTTGGGGAAAGCTCGAACGCCATTACCTTTATCACATTATATTTTTTTTCGGCAACATAATACGTTAATTTGACTATATACCTATATAATATGATACATACCGAATGTGAAAATATTTATATTTTTACACAGAAGAAATTCTCCCTTCCAAATTAGAAGGGGGTTGGTTTGCTTGGATGTTGATCACAATAACGAATAACAATGTGAGTGAAAACAGGGATCGTAATGGGATGTAATCAGATATTTCGTTAAGGTGACTGGCGTGTTAGTATAATATGGCTAATGCTTCCATTGAAACCATGGTTTTGCATGCTGATATTTAGATTGCTTATATTATATTGTCCGAGTAAAAAAAAACCTACGAATGTAAAAACAAAATAACGGAACAAATTATTTTTATTTTATTCAATCATTAATATCCGTGGCTAGCACAATTTAATATGTATGTATGTATTTTTGACTTTAAAAAAATTAAAAATTAAAATCAATAGAAAATATATGTGACTATTGATTCCAATACTCATTTTGAGCACAAAATACTAGATTTTTAGTTGAAGACCGTAAAAGCCAAAAAAATTGCGCATTTTTCTTAAACGCTTTAATCTTATAAACAAGAGGGAACCAACAAAAATCATTATGATATTTGAATTAGCGATTGATATCCTTGTCAAATGTGTCGTACACTTATTTCTGGTACTGTGAGCCACAACGTCTTTTTACTTCTGCACTGCATGTCGTATGTACATATATACATATATTACATACATATACATATATATGTATGTGTTTTCATAATTTTTCTACGTATCAGATATATAAGCATTGAAATGTTTGCATGAATGTATGTATTTTATTAACATATTTACATCATAAATGAGACCCTGAAAATTTCTCATTTTCATTGCCGATAAAATGACATTTATTACGAACATGCAAAAACTGAAATTATTTCATTAATTTAAATCAAAGACAAGGCATTTATATGTACGTTGGGGACAATCAGAACCGTACCAAGGCATTGGCAATGGGACATTTTCCAATGCCTTGGTACGGTTCACGCAGGTCATTTTTTTAACTGTGGATTTTGTTAACTCAAAGAGGAATCGAAATCTGACGATAGTAATTTCCGAAAATTATACCAATTTTTTTTTTTTTATGAGGGATAAAAGCTTATTTGAATACGTTGTTTACCGTTTCTGATGAATTCATTTTGAAGAACGCTTTCACTGCGTTCGACAGATTGCTATTTTTTGATCGGTAAAGGCTTAATTTCATTATCAATAGAAGAATTAGAAGAAAAGGGAATTCTAATGTCGGTGGCATGCCTAGAAATAGACAAAGATAAGTTACTAAATGATCTGAAATGATTTAAGTATCAAATAAAATAAATATTAGAGAATAAAGCACCGAGCTCTTTCATCATATGGATATTTTGAATGTACTAAGCGAGTGGTGTTTACAAGAATCTTTATTAGTATTATACAAGCTATGTACATATATGAATATATCTGACAATGCCAGCGACAATAGTCGCGGCCGAAAGAAGTTTCAACAAATTAAGAATTATAAAAAATGATTTGAGACCTGTAAATATTTGAGCATTTCTGAGTCAAGCCTTTTGTCAATATATTAGTAATAAATAAATTAGTGAGTGATTTAAAATTTGACGATATCATTGATAAGGAGTTTGCTAATTTAAAAGTGAAAAAAACAAAACTATTTTATTTTTAAATTTTAAGTATGAATAGTAAAAAATTTACATTTAGATTGCTTTAAAAAATTTCTAATTTTGTATAACGTAATTTGAATAATTTTCATAATAAAATTATTTCTTTAATTATGCCTTAGGTATTTAGCTATTAAAAAAGGGGCGTTTATTTGATATTTGGTACGACTTAGGGGACAATTATTAAGTACGGTTTATTTAATTAAAAAATAAATTTTCCTCATTTTGTTGAAAATTAAATATTTTCATATTGCACATATGTTTACGGAAATATATTATTTTTGAAAATAATTTATCATATTTGGAATCACCGAATAAAGTCACGAGACTTCCGTGGGGTTGTTGCATCACAGGTATGTTGGAATCTATTACCGAGCTAGCAGCTAAACGCTTGTAAAGCTGATAAACTTAACCCCACAGGGCAAAGCGGGGGAGAATTTTACACCGTCTCCAAGGTAAACCTCCAGGGGGATGGATGGGGTAGTTACACTGTATTGTTTTTGCATACATTTCAAACGTCAGACATTATTGTTTTAGCATACATTTAAAACCGGTCGACTTTTCCCCCGCGACACGGATTGGGGCGACTGCGAAAAATCTCAATTTTATTTCCGTATTATATCATTGAAATCAATCTATATACTTTATTTTTGAGTGAAAATTCAGTATATTTTCAATTCAGTATATTAGTGACCCTACGTTTGATTGCAACGGAATACGAAATGAGGTCGTGTCCGCTGCTTGTTTGTCCAAAAATGCATCCATTGCAACGCCGCTAATGCTAGGTCAATTTGCATTTAACTGCGCACTGCATTAACCTTGTTATTCGTCTACACACAGACTGCAATCATTATCGTGCATTACCTATTTATTTATTTCAATCGAATTGGATTCTTGAGAGTCGAATCTAAAAGTGACGCGACAAACTAAATTTATTATTTACAAAACGTGCGGTCGTTTCGATTGTCGCGTATTTTCCGATGGTTTTATTTCTTCTTTTTTATTTTCATGCGATGGGAAAGCCGAGTGGGGTCGATCGTCAGCCTGTCATGTAAACGGGTGATCACTCGATCAACCCTAAAATTCGAACCCCGATAGTTTTCCCGACGTGTGCCGGGTTAAATATGTTGGCGGCGGACGCGAAATGAATATTTTACACGTGCATAGCAATGCGCTCGAATGCACCCACCCGACCAACACGCAGCATCCTCCCTCTCATCTGTGCAACTAGCGAAAAACACTCCCCCTCCCCCCCCCCCCGTCACCGGTGAAAAGCCCCGAATTCAAAATTGTCACAAAGACTTTTCATTATTGCAAATATAGAATCGGATATGTCGACGTGCTTTCGACCGTACTGAAATATTCACGACGTATGGTGACCACATAAAAATGTTATTTAAAACCCGCTGTGTTTTTATTTCGCATCGAAATAATGAATATCCGTGTCGAGATTCTATGTATATAAATGACCAGTTACTAAATATTTATATTCAACAAAATTTTGGCCAATATTGCACGCGTTTCAACGGACATGTTTTCATGTATACCGCATATGGTATGTACTGTGCAAATAAGGGAAGTGAAATTCAATCGAATGTGTTACATACACTTAATATAAATTGTTAAATTAATGAAGTAAAAAATATATATGACAGATAATGAGAGCCTATAATTAGGATTGCCATAATTGTAAAGCATTGATACGGGACATTTAAGTGCTACATAAATAAAACATGGAAAAGTAGGTAGGTAATAGTTTATTTTAAAAAATTAGTATTTTTTAGCCCAATCGTATTTTAACGATGATTTAACTTTTTAAATTAAATCGTTTTCCTCTTTTACATAATGATAAAATTGAGCGCAAGTCATTTTAAAATTATACTGGCAAACCAAAATTACTCAACTGTCTCAACTGCCAGCTTATTTCTTTCATCCGACCATTGTGTTGACATCAAGGAAAATATTCTCTCACATTGGCATTGTGGGCTGGAATGGCAAATATATACTCACATAGTTTTATTAAACATGACTTATGTTCAATATGCTTGGTATCTCTAAAAAACTTCAGCCATTTCTCTTCCATACTCAATTTCAGCGTTGTCTCCCAGTTTTCGTTGGTATTATTTTTATTTAAATAATCTTTTAAATATACGAACTGGTTGAAAAGAAGCTCATTGTTTCCAACATCGATGTTCCTTACTTGCAAATATTCAACGGTTCGTTCTATTTCCCCCATTCAGGAACTTGCTTGAGAGTCATCCAATCGAAAGCTTTAAATTTTTTGAATGATTGGGACCACTTATCAATGTATTCCACAGCAGTGTTAAAGAAATCGACAGTCTGTTTTTGGAGAAAAGTTTTAGGGAGAAAACGGGACAAATACGGGACAAATTGTAATACGGGACCGAGTAGAAATACGGGACATGTGCCTTATATACGGGACGTATGGCAACCCTACCTACATATAATGCAAATTTCATAAGTTATAGTGTGAAAAAGATAAAGTTGTAGGCGAAAAATAATAAAGACAAACAATGCTACTGGTAGAGGTAGGATAGCCAAGGTGCCGCTCATTGTTCCATTGTTGTAAATCCTTTAACAATGCATTTACAACATTTGAACAATACTCGGCACACTCTTAAACGTGTTTATTACGATTATTTTTTATCATAGAACTATCGGAAGCAATTTAAATTTATATCGGTGACCAAACCACGCAAAATGACAAAGTTTCAAACCAATCGGAAGAATGTAGCCTAAACGATTAGCGAAGTGAAACTAAGAATAGCCTTTAGATGCATTGTGAATGCTACTTTTTTTTAATACGTACGTATAGATTATCTCGGTTAAGTTCATATGCGTATATATGTAGGTACACATAATTACATTGAACAACTTAAAAATCTCGTTTTTGAGTTTACAGAGCGAAGCAAATCAATCTTTAGTAAGTTTGACCTTTTGAATTCAAATACGATAATGATTTTTGTTGGTTCATTCATTTATCGCTTGAATTGGTACGTTTAGGTAAAAAAAAATTAAAAAATCCTCGTTTGAAACCATTAACCTAAATAAACTATAAACCTAACGGTTTTTAATTATTTTTGGTATATCTAATCATTAATATCTGTAAAAAAAATATTAATGATGTAAGTATATTAAAATTCAATAGATAATTAATTATGAGTATATAAAAGCGATAAAAATCACAATCAATAGGAAAATTTTTACTGTTGATTTCAATACCAACATTGAGCAGAATTCAACTGTAAAAAAAGGACTTTTTAAATTTTTTAATCTCATAAACCAAAGTAAACCAACAAAAATCATTATCATATTTGAATTTAGTGGGACACACTTCACTTTGATATTCATTTTTGTTGTTCAGTGCTATTATAAAATGAATTAGCACCAAATTTATTTTTATTTTTAGTTTCTCGTAAATTTATCTAAAATATAAATCAATGTTAATAACATAATAATGGTAAATTTGGATTTATAATGCCTTTTAAAAGTATTTCTGTTACGTTTTATGTGTCGTGATATTCACGGTTAATTGGTATGAGCCATAGTTGTGGTTTGATAAAATAATGGATGCTGTTCAAAAACTGGTAAAACCACCTGTCCCGTTGTCCTGCCTATCCCCTCTGTACCTCTCGCCCTACCCCAACCCCCTCAGTCATCCAAAAGGGTGGCAACAAAATAAATTAGATGCATTCGTGATCAATACATGGCGAAATGAAACAATTTATTATGGGGCGTATAATATACTATTTTATTTGGTATATGACTTAGCGCTTTTTTTTTACTTTATGGTACATGAACACAACAGTTCGATATTGTTTAACTATACATGATATTTAATTTAATTGACCAAAAACATATAATATAGTATTTATTTAAACGAATGGTAATTTTACATGTTGTGATAATATTGACCGATGAACATTCAATTATTTTTAATACAATATACGTACATTCAATAATACTTATTAAATTTCTCTTTTTATGACTACCGCACTGTACTGTTTAACAAGTATTATATACATATAACTTCATGTACAAAAAACACTTAGAACACTCTAGACATATCATAAAATTTTCAAAAAAACTTTAAAGAACAAATTATTTCAATCGAGGTAGTGTGAATTTTATTTTTAAAATATACAAATACAATTTGAACCAAATTTTAAATACAATTTAATATTCAAAACTTTTAAATGAATTTTTTACACGTTGATATTGCACACATTAATTTAATTTGTACATAGCTTATATAACACTATTTATAAGTAACATATTCAACGGTTTTTAATATAAATAAAAAAATCTCATATTTATAAAAAAATTATTTGTTGCAGAATTCAAGTATATGGAGAGTGGATTTCGTTTTCTAATCCAGTTTCAATCAATGATTTTTTTAAATAAATGTTTTAATTTATTAAATTTCGTCTAATATTTATATAAGTAAACGGCTCTAGTGTATTAATTTGTCATTTTACTGTCTTAATTGTCTGAAAGCTTATTTTTTGTGCAATCAAATAGCCCGTGCTAAAACATAACTATGTATGTAAATACAAATAATTTAACAATTAACAAATTTCATTGAGATGGGTCGAAATCCAACAAAAATAAAAATAAATCTTATCAACGACATTTTAAAATATATTTACAAATAATACGCAATTAAACGATTTGTAGAACGTTGTCGTACGTACATATGTACATACATATATAGCCATATATTTTATTTTTAAATTTGCTCTCATGATTAAATCACCAATGAATCACACCCTTAGTCCAACAATAGTTTTTATTCTACATTATTTACACTATTTATAGTTTTATGCGTATATTATCAATCACTTTAATATGGCCGCCACACATCAGAATGTCGAGTGGTTGTATTCCTCTCTCCTCCGGATTTCGTCCTTCCACTTGCCGTCAAAGGACTCGTTGATCTCTTGCTGGAACTCACGTTTGAACTTTCCGAATCATATTTGCTGGATGTCGTCGACTTCTTTTTGCTCAAATTGATTCCGTGAGTGCTGCTCGTTTTGTGACCACACGTTTCTGGATTCTTTATGCTAGCAGATTTATGCTCCGAGCTGGATTTGCTCACTGTACTAGCCTCTTCTTGTTTTGCGCTCTCTTGACTCGAATCCTCGACTCGTATCGTATCTGGAGATGACGTATTCGCTCTAGGATTCGTTGGCATCAGTGAAGGATGCCTCATCTGAAGCCACGGCCATTCGTATCCACCTTGGTACAGTTGAGAATACAACCACTGATTTGGTGGTTGTAGTAAAGGTGTATTGAGGAACAACTGAGCTGCAAGGGCATTATTGAACAAGTTTCCATGGGGATGACCCACATGTTGGTTGCCGTTGTGCAAGAAAGCGTTCAAATCTTGATTCTTATGGTGGAAGAAGTTGGACAGCTCGTGGTTTTTCTGTATCAACTCGTGCTTCTTGCTTAGTATGAGGCTGAGATCGTCGCTTTTCGACTTGAGGACTGTCGTAAAGGCTCCAGGTCTATCGTCTGGTAATGGACTTCCTTTCGACGATGCCGTCACTGATATATCGTCGTCTTGAGGTGATGACAGTTGTGATGTAGACGTGAGAAGATCCAATTGTGGCGAAGCTCTGGGACTCGTCGTACTGTGAGGGTTGCAAGCCAGTGCTAGAGTATCGGGGTGGGTGATATCTGTCAACAAATCAGATTTATTATATACATACATACATATACATATGTTTTATTATAGTTGTAAGGAATTAATAGAGATTAAAGTGAATAAGGACCTCCTTGTAAGCTGGATGCTCTGGGTGTTGGGTCTAATGCTGCAAAAACGTAAGGGCTGAAGTGGGGAGGAGGCGGCAGGAATGGACCAGGAGCTCCCGGTCTGGCTAGTGCTCCCCATTCTGGTCCTGGCAATCCTGCAAGCTGTTGAGCTATTCCTGTAACGAAAAATGAATGTTAAATAAAATTAAAAAAATATTGTTTATTACAGTATTGGTGTATAGGTTCGCGTCTTGAATGAAAATGTATGTGCGTTATATCGCTTTTACTAGTGACATCTCGTTAACAATAGTCAAACTAATTTTCACTAGCATTGTATATGGCTTGATACAATTTTGTATACGTACAATACATACATGTATGAAAATATAGAATGTATGTACATACACTATTATTTTTATTTAAAATATAAATATAACAAATAATATAAAAAAATAATAAATAGTGCATATATACATTTGCAAATTTCATACAGCTGGTATAATTTATTTCATTCGGTTATTACATTTATTTCCATTATTATTAGAGTCTATATTTATTCAAAATATATTTATGAGTATTTATTTGTACAAGGGTACGGATATTGCAAAGTACTACTAGGGTATTGCTGTCGGGGAAATTTCAATTGAAAATATCCGAAAAGCGGCTTTTCACTGGCGAGTTGCCTGGCGCTCTGTGCTCGCCCTACTTTTCCTCTCACTTTGTGAAGCTTTTAAACAATACAAGCAGTCATCAACATAAAAGCTTTGTCTGGGATTAGACTTTTGTGCTCGTCCGGGGTAAGCTTGTCTGCTCGCCTCTCCTCCATACATCAATATTTATTTTAGGCCTCCCCCGAAGCGTAATGAGAGCTATCGACGCATTTACCCCGAGCACCCGTTCAAACATCTAAATAATATTCGACGAAACTTTCAAAATTTATCTTGCGAAAACGTTAAGGTGGTACTTCGAAGTACCTACCCATCCGTCGATGACTTTCTGAAAAATCATTTTGCATTAACTTGTTTATGTTTACGAAATTTGCACACAAACAATCAATGGATTTTCTTTGAGACTTATTTACAGATAAAACAATATTGGATCGTTAAGATGTTAATCTATTAAAATTTTATTACTAACTTATAAAAAGTTGTATCATTACAAAAAGTTGATAAGGTCTTGTACATACATACATATATACGTTTATATTATATATCTTTCCGATATTATAAAATATATAGGTTTTATTGATTGTTTGATTAATTCTTTCAATACCAGTTTATGTTAATTGTTTTTCAAATCATCCCCTTTTCTATTAGCTCTTTATAACCACCCAGTTGCCGTGCACCGTTAGGGGCTGATAACGAGTGCAAAACCCTTTCTTCTCAGCGAGATGAGTGCAATTGCCACCCCTGAACCACCCCTACTTACATTCAACACAACTCGATGGAGAAAATCAGGATTTTACGATAATTTAAGCCAGTAAAAAACCAGCAGCCGTTTTTTATACGCTCGCAGACGAGAAAATTAATCAAACCAATGTCAATGCACCGTTCATCGTCACCTTTATTGTATTACATATACATACATACTTTTTGTAAGTCTATTTGAAAAAGCGGCACTGTCATAGCTATCAAAGATTTGGAAAAGCAGAACTACTACAAACGTCACCGAGATCCGTCTCATAAGGATTCTTCTTTTTCCTCTGACTGTCTATCTTTCTATGTGGAGCCGAGACGTGGACAATGAAGGTAGCAGATAGAAAAATAATTGACGCTTTTGAGATGTGGTGTTTAAGGCGCAAGCTATGTAAGAATAATATAGACCGATATGCGGTACGAAAGTCTTGAGGTAGTCAAAATTGAGGACAGATTGTCTACGATCTGTCTGAGACGCATTCTCCAGGTCTTCGGTCACATAGCACGAAGAGGAGAAGAGAGCCTGGTTTAGGCTTTTCTACATTATATAGTGACAGCCCTCCGTATAGCCGAATCCAGAATTAAATGGAAGCAGCTAATCAGGCAAAAAACTTCACGATCATGATCCTCAGAAATTAGACATACGATTGCTGAATTTGAAAATATCTATCACATCTCTTGGGTACCATTTATATACGTAGATCATCTACAATACAATATCCACTACATGTAGATATATGTATAATAATAAGTCACTATTCCATCAATCAATTCTCATTATATCTTTCATGCTCCATGAACTTATTATAATTATAAATATCAAATACCATTCTAGGAAATTTGGCTAGTCTATTCTAGTTCGTATATTATTTTCGAAAAAATAAATGTATGTGCATATGTATGTATGTATTTCGTTTCGTATCATGTCTCCGTTGATATTATACTCCTCTTACCGCTATTTACACAACTGTTTAAAGTTATCCCGAATTGTCTACTTGTATTGAGTTTCGTACGTCGTACGTGTGCGGCACAAAGTAACTTGACGCTTCTTATCTTCGTTTGTCGTGGAAACTTTCGCGGTAAACTATGGCAAACGTCGCGTCGGAAGGCGTGTAAAATATAGTTCAGCCTAGTTAACCCCCGGTTAACTTAATCCTAGAAATTATTTTCGTCCCCCTTTCCACCCACACAACCCAGATCTCCCTACTACGGGCTCGCATCCGCCATACTCCGGGTCCCGGCATTAATCATAGTCTGCTTTAAGACTGAGCATAATCACCTCTCACCCTTTTAACAACTAGAATTAAGCGGGATCTTGGCGAAGGGCCTGAGGGTGTTTGAGGAACGGGATGCGAGAGGGGTAGAGGGGGTCGCCTCTAGAATTTCAGGGCCGGTTCTCATTATGAGATATCAACGCAAAAATTGACCACATTGTCCCATCAAAGATTAATCGTCTAAACAATTGAAGCCTCAAAAAGATCTTGGAATAACTACGTATAAAGCGAAATGATACAAATTTTAATACACATACTGTCATAAATAATAATAGAATCTAAAATTAGCTTGAATGTGAATGGACGGAGAAAAAATACAAAAACAAAAACAAAAACTATTTCTTATGATATTTTTCAAGGTTCTTTCGTAAACAACAGTACTAATAGTATTATTTAGTACATTCTATATACGTAGATACATCTATATGTTCCGTAATTTGTGTGTGTTGTATTCGAAGCAGCAGCAACCGACAAGATCTATTAATATTATACAGCAGTACATGTACCGTTTTTCTTTGAACACTATGGAAATATTCACGCATGATGTGACTTCATAGTGGCAAATGCACCCGTACTAACGAAAGTGTTGCCATGTGCATATTAATATTTTCTGAAACGTCATATTGTGACAATATTGACTCGACGATATGACGCAAGCAATATTGCGCCGTGTCGTCACGCTCTGTAATGTATATGTGAGCCGATTTTGCATTGCACTCGTCCAAAACAAGCATGAACGCGCCGAAAACGGTCGGTGCTGTATATCATGAACGGAACTAGTGTTTTCCGTGCATTGTTGTGCCGAGCTGTTGACGTGCAGTGCTGGATAGTATAAACAGACCTTAAAGATGTGAAACATTTGCAGAGTAGGAATATATCAATATATTTACAAATATATATATATGTAGAAATAGCCAAAGCTTATTAAGTATTTAAAAGTTCAGAATTTTTTTTTAAGTTCAATTGAAAGCTTGAGAGTAACCTGTATATTGATTAATGTTGATACTTTAGTAAAGGATGGTTTGGTGGATGAGAAACTAAATGATGATGACTAAATAGGAAGCGTGCCGATCTTGAGGTAGACTCACATCGTATTGTCAGAAAGATTATGGACTTTATCCAACAAAAAGTATCTAGCTTTGAGTAGACTAGGGTAAACGTTGACCGCCCGTTAAATATGCACCAGATTTACACACGATCCCGAAAGAATGAAGGTTCGTCGTTGTGCCTCTAAAATAATAAAGCGGCCCTGGTCTCATCAACACCCTCCCGTATAACCCACACTCCTCCTGAAAACCCACCCGCTTCTAACCCTTTTAACCTAGAGCCCCGGGGGTTTAAACACGCCCATATTATGCGCACCGTCTGGCGAAAGAAATGATAATACGCCGACAAAGTGACAATTTCGCACACATTTAGGTCTCGCATAGTGTTTTCATTTTGGGCTCCCAGCAGCCGAATATGCGAATTTTCAAGACAATCGTCCCTCCCCACCACCCCGCTAGCTATATACATAAGACATTTCAATTAAATTAAACTGTGCGATAGTCGTATTGATTATAATGCGTTTCAATCTGGAATTAATGAAAGCATTCTAATTTCATAATCGTATGTACGTAAGTAAGTGAAATAAAAAGACAAATCTAACCTCCTATACATACGTAGGAGGAGATGTAAATAACGTAGTGTTTTAAAAATAATTTAGCCGCTATATTTGAAATCGGCGTAAGTCTGCTTTTCTTCATTTCAAGAAATATCTCGCAAAACATTACATACAATGTTTTGAATTTTACAATATTTAAAAATACTGGTGGCCTGCAATACGTTTATTCTGTTTTTCCAATACGAGATTCTGGACAAATCGAATTAAAAGAAGTGATAACAATTTGTGAATTACGTCAAAAATAAATAGTTTTTTTGGAACTGAAAATTGGACTTCAACCACTTTCATGGGCGCCCGCAGGGCAGGCAAGGGGGGGCACTTGCCCCCCCCCCCCCTGGATTGATTGAAAATAGTCAAATATTTAGTTGTATGAGCTACATACATCTTCCAGAAGTCCAACTACAAGTTCAAAACCTGCTCAGTGTAGTAAAACTTCACCGAGGTGATTCCGATAACTATTTCATGGATATTTTTCAGAAAACAGTACAACTCGCACAGAAAGTGGATATTGAACTGATTATTCCAAGACAGTGTGGAAGACAAAAGCATCGAAGTAATCCGGGAACCATAAGTGTTAAAGAGTACTTCAGACAAATAGTTTACATTCCATACTTAGTTCTCTAATTAACTCAATGGAGAGTCGATTTTGTGAAGCCAACAGTGCACAATTTAACTTAGCGTTGCTACATCCTTCGAAATTGTGCAAACTGAATCTTCAATAGTTTATGGATATAATGTCTACTATTAATCAGGTATACCACATTGATAATTTTGAAACTGAAGCCTTGAGTTGGTTTGATTTTTGGAAAACGCGAGAATACAAAAGTAGCCAAGATTTCATCGACTTGTTACCTTTTACAAAGTTTTATCCGAGTGTCAGGTATGCCTTACTAGTTTTTACGTGACGTTCACCATACAAATACGCTACAGTAAATTAAAACTACATTAAAATATTACTAAAAATATTTTGCCCCCCCCCCATTAGAAAGTTTTCTGCGGGCGCCCATGGCCACTTTCAAATATACCGTCTCAATTTATGCCTTATTCAGGAAGTACATAAATATGTATGTATATAGCAGCTCCTCATAACAAACAGAACACGTTTAGAGATGTTACATTTCATTTTTATCGTAGGATAATGTTTGAAACATTTCATTTTTGAATGTTAGGTCAATGTTTCATGAGTATTTTTCGAACGGAAAAAAGTTGAAAATGTTGTTGAAATTCTGTAATATTTTACTTCAATACATAATATGTACATATGTATGTATATTGAATATGTACTATTGAATGGTCTTAGATTTATCATTATATTTAAGAATCACTTACTTTGATCGCAATAAGTTAAATTGTAACAATAGTTTATTGGTTATTGATTTTTAATACAAAATTGTAAAAGTTTTTAGGGCAAGTATTTAGTATTATATTATTAGATCTTTTTAATCAACCTGTTTTTTTTTGTCCTTTTTTAATATTACCAGTAATGAAGTTGAATCTCTATTATTAAATCGTATCTTTGAGTGTAAGTATATAGGTAGTATAAAGGCTGAAAAAATGTGCGTATATATGTATATATGTATATCTAGGCTAAAAATGATAGAGAATGGTAGCTTATTGTGCTGCAGCTCCGTCTTGGGTTCATTGGGCTTCCCCTTTGTTTCCGCTCTGAGACGTCTTTCTTTTTCACCCCTTGACTGATTTCCTCTTCCGGCCCTCGCAAAAGGCGAGGGACACAATTTTTAAACGTTCAAAGGTTTCCAACGCGCACCATCATCCACGGCTACTTTTTTCTCGTCTCCCTCCCCCTCTTCCGTTTACAAGTGTCAAGTCTGAAGGATTTCGGAAGGATTCTCGCCGAACGGAGATTTAGAAAAAGGCCACGGATGCGGATTAAAGTACTCCCACCACCTCCCTGGGAGTCTTAGTTGTCGGCTTAGTTGTCCTAAGCTATTGCTAATTTTACGAGTCGTCTTTTCTTTTCGCTGCGAAGAGTTTTTCCGAAGGGCACGAAGCCTTCGTTCGGGAAATCGAAGGGGTGGGGAGATTTTTTTCATTTAATGGCCGAAGGGGTTGACTTTGAAAAATTGTAAAGGGTTTGTGAAAACAATGTAATGCGCTCTAAGAAATTGTCTTCGGATCCCCCGTTAAGTTTTGTGATAATCCTATCAGAAAAGACGGGGAAAAAAACAGGCGGATTTGCATTTTATTGGCTCTGAGCTTGTAAAGTGCACAACGGAACGATACTATTAAGGGTGAAGACGACCTTTATAAAATGAGAATTATACATATTAGATTTTACTAAGTTTCTATTTTCCATGTTTATTAAACTGAAGCAAGCAAATTAGCAATATGAATTACTTAAATTTTGTGATTGAACAAATGTAAAATACTAAATACTTTAAAAGTCGTCTTTGGTTTAAGGCTTAAAGTCATGATCGAAACCTTAAATAGGATTCTGGCGAGACGTTGGGGGTGAGGGCCGGCAGCCAGCAGCCAGTGTGAAAGACACCTAACTAATGACACCTTTCCTGCTACAAATTGTTACGCTCCAAAAGCTGTCGTAGCAGAACACACACATACACGTGTGTAGGTATCATATAGGACTATCCCTTTCCGTCTGCCAGAATTTGCAGAATCGACCCTGTAGATACTCTAAAGCTTTTTTCATCCGTACGATGTACGATGAACTACTTCAAAAGAAAGCACAATTCTGAAAACGTACATATGTATAAAAAGTGAATGAATTCGTGGAATTTTTTAACAATAATATAAATATTTTTGCTGTTTTGATTTATATCACTTTCATGTTTGATTAATGAATGTATTTATCTATATATGTATAATATATACATTTATTTTTCATGCTTCCTCCCTTTCTAAATTTAAATTTAGAAAGGCTTCCTCCCTTTCTTAAATTTAAACACACTAAACATACTAAAACTTGAAGCTTTATCTTCTTTAAAACAATCGCTTGGATCAACGTTATCAGACGATGTAGGTTGTGAGATTGAAATAAAACGACATATCGACATAGCAAAAAGTTCTATGTCGAAACTGAACAAAATTTGGAAAGGCCAGATATCGCCGTATCTACGAAAAAGCTTCTACACCGAGTTAAGACATGGACGGTGCGAGTTCAAGAATGCTTTTGAGATGTGGTGCTGGAAATGGATGCTTATCCCCCGGACAGCGAGAAGAACCATTGCCTCCATCCTGCAATATCTGAGAGTTGTCGATAGACTATTATCCGAGACGAGACCATGACAGCTTTAACAATTGTATTAGCTTTGATTACGACGGGCCTCATTAAGGCGCAGACACACAGAATCATACGGCACGGCATGCCTCGGCAAACTCCAGCTGTGAATGGGAGTGTCTTCATGTCATTATTAATTCGTACATATTATTATTTTAAAAAGTTTCTCCTACATTTCTTCAAATATGGAGGTCACCGTTATTGATCACTGTCATTGATAAAATATCACCGGAAACACTCCAGGGCGTGACCAATTCTCAAAAATGTCTCGGTACATGGAAATTTCATTATTAATGTTTTGAATACACATTGTCACTACTTTTGTAAAATAAAATGAAGCTAGATGGTTTCTCAGAACAGATTTTTTACCTGCCAGAAGTAGTAGAAGTTAAGGGAGGATATTTTAAAATATGATCTCTATGAGATGAAAGTGTTAAATTAGATAATAATTTTAATTTTATTTAAATTTGGACCATTAGGGCTTTACAGGAATCCCTAATGCGCCACAGTGGTCGAAAATATAACAAAGAAAAGTAAAAATATATTTATAAAGACAAAAATAAATTTAAAATCATAATAAGTGAAAGTAAGAAGAGGTTAGTAAACAAACAATAGCATCATAATAATAGTAGATAAAGTAAAAATATCTTTTTCACTATATCCATTTGGAATGTCTTGCATCGACAACCAGCACCGATATAAAAGATCCAGCCGTAAATACAAAACATCCCTGCGAGGTCAAAAAAGGATCAAAACTCCACTCAAAAATTATTAACAATTATACAAATAATGATGAGCGCAGGTTACCAGACATATAAATAAGTAATCTCCAATAAGCTACGCTACTGAGGTGGAAAATATCACATTCAATCTCAGCAGCAACGATTTCATTGAGAAGTCAGATAGCACTTGGAATCGAAGCCATCCGATAAAGAACTGTGCGGGCAGGAGGTACAACCATCAAACGATTATATCTACCATCAAACTATTATATCTATACATACAATCATTAGAAACATAAAGTCCCAACTGTTCCAGCAACGGGCATGACGTATTACCACGTAGAAGCTGGAGAACAAAACAAATTAATGATAAGTTTCTCCGAAGTTCAAGGAAATTACACCCAAGCATTCTCAAAAGGATTGTATTATTTATTATGACTGTCATCTAGTGCTACTTTGTCTTTTAAAAAAAATCATACCACTGTGGAATACAGTGAATCCTATTTCGCAACAATGGTCAATGAAAAAATCGATATTTTATTTAAATTTAACGTTAATCTTATATTTAAGGATTATACATATATATGTATGTATATCGATATAGTATTGTAGTGCATGTTCAAGAATGTGTGTGTGTAGTTTAAATTGTGCGGTCTGTGCGCGTTGGCCGCAGTATAGACTTTGAACGCAAAGTAAATTTGCTGCCGCTCGCAACGTAAAAGACAAACGCTTTAAGATATATCATAGGCTTAATAAGAAGGCTTTGGCATTTAACAGTTTCACTTTGTCATGTCGAAAGTTTTGGGCCGTGAAAGGGTTAGCTAATCCTTTCGGGAAAACGGCTCTTTGTTCTGACGAAACGTGTGAGCGAGGTTACGGGGGCCCGGCGCATTGTTATGCCCGCCTTTTATTGCGCGCTACCCAACACTCTGCTCATTATTTACCCACTTTTTAAAGCCGACTTTTTCAATTTGTAAATCGCAGATTCGCACAGAGCTAACGAGCCTCGTCTCCAGCCTAATTTCGCCCGTGTAATGATATTGGAACATTCGGATAATTAGAGTTTTATCGAGCGTGTCGCGCGTCGCGCACTCAATCGGCTGATCCGGATCGTTTCGCGATATTGTGAAAGTTACACGCTCGTTATCTAGGCAATTTCGAATTACACGCAGACACAATTTCTGGAGAGTCTTATTTAAGGCGTCGTTAATTTCGCATCATCCGCGAATTAGACGGGGATGCGTAGCGCGCTAGTGCGTTTATAGGCCCCAATTAAATGCTATGAAATCATACGTAGTTTGGCGTAGTTAAATCGAAATTGACACCGGCTTTGGAAAATACTTCGCTATGAGGATGAACCTGTTACAGTTCGGGTGCCATAAGGCGTTTAATTGAGTTACGGACCTTGCCTCTCCCGGTGCCGAAGCAACATCACCCTTCATCCATCTTGTGCGACTTCTGATGTGCGTTCGAAACGAAATTGTACAATAAACGGATCTTCTCGTGAAATATGTATTATATAATTTTTTTTTCGATTTATATGGATGTATACGTAATAATCACTTTTTTAATGTCTGGGAAAAGATAATGCGATTATGTAGACATCTTCCGAATTTTAACTAAACATGTTCATTACAAACATAAGTGAATACCGGAAGTAAAAAAGAGCCTAATTGCAAAAAAATCTAAAATCGGTTTTATGCCAGGAACACGTTCTATATGCCAGCGATAAGTCCCCAAGATCGGTTTTTAATAGTGTACATATTATTGCTCATATTATTGTTGTACAATGCGTTGACAAAAACCGATGTATCTTAAAATCTAATGGCACTTTTATCCTTTTCTTATTTCTGGCATTCAAGTATGAACGTAATTTCCACATTGTAAAACTTTCCATACAAATTTTTTATTATATTCAATTAACCGAAAGTCTTAAATATTTTAAGCTGATTACACTGAGCAACCAAAAATATTATCGGAACAAAGACAAATCCATTTTTATTAAATTTAAATATGACAATGAATTTTGTTGGTTTTTTTTCGTTTACGCGAATATGAGTGTATACAACATGGGCAATTCTTACAGATTTTTGGCTTTTGCAGTTTTTAATTAAAAACATAGTATTGCTGTGCTAAAAGTGATTATTGCAATCAATAGTCAGATATTTTTTCTATTTTAATATTAATAAAGATATTTTTCTGATTTGAATAACTTGTAATAAATTATCTAGCGAATTTTAAAAGTCAAAAATATACTTTTTTTATCACATTTTTTTCCGTAATATTAATTACTCACTAATTTTTCACTCTACCACGTTTATTAGCATTGATTTTTTATCCCAATATTTATTTTTTATCTAAAGTTATTAAATGAGAGGACACCAACGAAAACCATTGTCATATTCGAATTCAGTGGGTCGAACTGCGCTTCGGTGAGTAAAAATATGGTTTTTAGTTGCTCAGGTTATCAAATATAGAAAATATAATATTTAATATTTGTTTTTGTTATTTTTTTTATCACATTTATGTGTGTAATTTTTCCACATACATACATATGTATGTGGAAAATTTCGCTTTATCGTTCGCATAACCTTAAACTTCACTTCAATTTTGTGAGAATGATCTTTAGAAAGCGCTTCGGCTAG
Source organism: Arctopsyche grandis (assembly GCF_051622035.1). NCBI lineage: Eukaryota > Metazoa > Arthropoda > Insecta > Trichoptera > Hydropsychidae > Arctopsyche > Arctopsyche grandis. The sequence goes on along the minus strand of NC_135363.1, from coordinate 17,456,792 downwards.
AGTGCCGTATTAATATACATTAGATGTATTAAAGTTTCGAAGCTACTTACAAAGCAACCCTTGCATGTAAGTAATATTGAATGGAAATATAAGCAGAGAGCACCACTTTGAGGCCGACTTTCGTACGGGCCGCCGTACTGTGGGGGGTTGGGTTAACTTTGGACTTAAGATGTGAACTTGGGGGAGCCTTATAGAAGTGTTGATATGTTTAGAGGGTGACAAGGGATGGTGTAAGGTGTATATTCCGTTTCCGCCCTCCCATACAACAAATTTTAAACTAACAATATTACACCGTGAGTTGTTACGTTCTACTTGAACTGTATACAGAGCAATTCGTATTTTTTTTTTCACGTGTTATCTAAAATCAAATTGTAATTCTGTTAAGGCTGATGAAAGTTTAGACAGACGGTAGGCTTTAAGAATTGGTTCACTGTTGAACAGGGAATATATTGTAAAGTTGATGGGAGCGTGTAAACTTTTGCGCATAACAAATGCGAAAGTGCTAACTAGTTGGAAGTGTATTGATTTAAGCTCGAAAGCTTCAGGTAAACCTTGGCGGCTAGGTATCAATCACGCATCAGTTACTTTCAGATATATTACTTTTTGTTGTTGTTTATATTAGAGTGGTTAGAAAGAGTAAATTGAGATGATTTTTAACCCTGAATTGAGTTGATAATTTAACGACGACATTTATAATATGTATGTACTTCAATCAATCAATATTCATATTATATTTGTTTCTTTTGGTTGTATTCTTATAAAATATTCGATTTTGTATTAATGGGGTGTTGCGTGATTTGTTCTTAGAATAGTAGGAGCTGCGATTATGATAGGTTGTCACATCCACGTGTCAACTTGTACGGTACATTCGGAATGAAAGTGTCAACCCTCGTCGTCGGTGACGTGGGAAATGGATGTGTCGCCGGGGTGAAGAAGTAAATGTCGGAAGATTTTCATACGAATCCTACAAGAAACTTACCGGATAACTTGAAGGGCAGGCTGCCCATCAGCGGATCGTGAAATCTGGGCCCGAAATGGAACGGGTGAAAGCCTTGATGTCTTGTCTTGGACCTCGGCTCTCTGGGTCCATCCACTGTCACTTTGATAGCTTTGGAGTATGTCGCAATTTGAGGTGGCGACGTCGACAGGATTATCGTCAGTGTGAACGATTTACCTAAAGCAAAAAAAAATATGTTTAATGTCAAATTTGATAAAATTATATATCGCATCGTTAGAGCACAATAATGATAAATTTGTGTCAAGTTAGGTATGTACGCAGTTCTGTTTTTATTTTTAAACTTTGGATAATACTACATAGTCACTACATATACATATATATGTTCTTTAATGCAATTGTGATTTTATGTTATTATACATCCATTAATCAAGCACACTCGTCTAACAGATTGCTCCAAAGCGACGAGTGTGCTAAAAAGATAAAGAAAGGACAAAAGGAAAAAAGTTCATGAAATACAAGTAAAAATACATAAATAGAAGAAAAGAAAAATAAATAAACATGACATAAAAATTGTTAACTGATCAAACTAACTCAACCGTTATAATTGGTCGCGACTTCCGTAACTTAGGAAGTGGTGCCGAAAATGACGAGAGATGTGATAAATGTCAATGGCACCAGCCAGTGAATTTAAGAAACGGAGGCCACGAGGAATGGGAGAATAACTATAAGCCACAGTTCTAGCCAGAGGAGTGTGAAAAAGGGGATGATGGCGGGTCCATATCACACTCTCCGGAGCATGAAGGCCCAACTCAGCCAGGATAGACGGACAGGAGATAAAGCCTCTAAATATGGAAAACAAGAACTTTATGAGGGCAACACTCCTCCTGTGTTCAAGAGAAGTGTAGCCGACCATACCCATGACGAATTGTGAAGGAAATAAATATGGGTAAATCCCGTATTTCTCCTTATAAAGCAGTTGAAGAAAGCGTCTTTGGATAAGTTCAAGTTTGATAGATAGGGATTTAGTGGAAGGATTCCAGATCATAGAGGCGTATTCCAAGATACTCCTAACTAGAGCATTGTACAACAGCCTCAAAACAGTGGAATTATGCAAGTGTCGAAAATTAAAAAAAGACAAACTCAAGCATTCTTGAGGCAGTGATAAATCCACAATTCACTAAATTGCTCATCTATCAACATTTTATCAAAAAACTACGACATACTATTTTTAAAATTACAAGATTTAAGCGTTGTTTTAACCAGTTTAACCATAAGCCGGCAATTAAAAATAAACAATAATACAAAAAATATTCTGAAGTACATTCTATATTAACACATTCATATTTTCCGAAACAACAGAACTGACACGATCTTTTCATATTATACAGCAATGCATTTCACAGAAACGCATCAAGCAGAACCGGTTTCCTTCGACTATTGTGGCGAATGCACACTTACTAATGAAAGTGCTGCCATGTGCATATGGATATTTTCGGAATCGTCATATTCTGGCAATAATACTTCGACGATACGACGCAAGGAATATTGCACCGCATGCTCACACTCTGTAATGTACTCTGATTTTGCCTTGCACTCGTCCAAAACAATTATTTACGTGCTGAAAATGTACGATGCTGAATTGTATGAATAGAAGTAGTCTTTTCCGGGCAGTGTTGTGCGAGGCTGTTGAAGTACTGAATAATTTAAATGGACCTTTAACCTTAATTTTAAATCATGTATCAATTCCATTTAGCAAACCGTTGAAATTTCAGAGGGCAATTTTTGACAGATTATTATTAACAGTTAGTTGGAGAACAACTATGGAGAATTATCATTTTTATATTCTACATATAAGACGTTACCTTTATGTTTGGATCATTATTGTGCTCTAAGTTCGTAATATTTTTTATTTGGTTGAAATTCTCACAAATACTCACAAATTGATCAATTTATATATTAGTCTTAATTAGAATAGTATATGAATTGACTTTTACCACTAAAGTTGTACTTATTTGAAAACCTTAAAAATTTAAAAGCGTGTAAAGCCGTAAAGCGTGTCGCATAGTCGCTCGCGTCGATATTACCATTTTATTTCAGATTGAATTGAAATCTTCATTCATATATAGCATCACATGCATTATTGAAAGTTTCTTGTTTTCAAAAATCATTTTTTAGCCTGTCACAAGAGGCGGTGGGCGATGCCAGCAAGCTTATTAACATTCAAACCCGCCCCTTCACGAGTGTCGCTTTTCGGTAGGCCTCTGAGATTGCGAATAATTTTGCCGTTACGCCCGTCTCTGAAGGGACACCGAGCCGTATATCAAAAGCCGAATATGCGCCATTGATTTTTCGAAATGTATTTTTTATTTCCGCCCGTTCCCGGGGGGGTGTAAATAAGGAAATATTTGAGGGTCGCTCGGCGAGTTTTTATTGCCAACACCTACCTACTCGCGACCGCTTGCACTCGTTTGACTTTAAATATTCAAAATGGTACACAAATCACTCAACCAATAATAAAGAAGTATTAAATATATACGTACATACATTTGTATGCACATTAAAAAATACTTTTTACTACATAAAAGTTGAATGAATGTGAATGATACTTGTTCCAAGTAATTATACTGGTTATTTTATGCGATTTGTACATGATATAAGAGGGGTTTGTTTGAATTGCGTGGCAATTTTTATTGTTCGAGTGCGCTGCGTTTATATTCAATTAAATAAACCCTTTCACTCCGGCACGTTCAGGACTCCGGGGCATTTCCCAAAGGGGGAAAAGAAGTCCGTGGAATGTCGCGGCATTCTCCATGAGATATTCGCGCGGAAAAAAACCGTATACGTGACGGAACGCCGCATTTTCTAGTTGAAATTCTTTTCTATTCTAACCCTCGAAGACACACAGATAGTCTAAAATCTAATTCCGAATTGAAAACCGGGTATATTTCGGTCCGGTCGTATGTCATTCTTGTCTTGTACGGGTGGTCGCTCTTTACGATGTACCATAGCCGAGCCAAGAAAGCGGCGAACGGCCGCAACATTTGGCAAGAAAATGCCATATTTGGGGGCGCATTTTGGGGGTAGCTACTGTTCCTACATAAAGGGGTGTGATTGTTTCGGTCTTTATGCAAAAGAATACCCTTTCCCTCGTCGAGCGCCCTTAGCAAAATGGCACTCGTCCATTATGGCGAAAGTGTAGCACGATCACCGCTTCGACTTATTATTTTAATTGACTTCTTTTGAACTCCGTTCCGTTCTCATATTTTTAAGTTTCTATGACAATGCTTTTCAGACATCCTTTGCCAAAAATATTTATTCCAGCAACACGTTACAACAAGAAATCATCACCTAAAGTCATGATAAAATTTTCGCCTTTCAAGCATAGAAATTTACAAGTAATTTTGACTATCATATGAAAATGATAGTACATTTATTATATCAAATCCGATCGACAAAAATCTTATGGTAAATGTTTTATCTCAGAATAGCAGCGATATATGTAGTTTCATTAAAAATATATGTATTATATGATTGCATAAGTTCATGTTAGTTTACCGTTAAAAAACGTATACCGACATCTATGAATATCAGGCATGAACTTACGCAATCATACACTACATATATGTATGTATGTATGTACATAATATGTAGATATATTTTTGCTACAATGTTCATATTTCAGTGGGTAAGAATGTTTAAGTTTTGATTCTAAAACAAAATTTTATCAAGTGATACATATTTAACAACCATTAAATTTTAAAGGTTAAGACTTCAATTGAAATGAAAATAGACAAATATATTAGGCCGCTTATAAAAAATGGCTTTGACCGAAAATACTCGGGTATTTGAAACATTCAATATCTGCATCGCATCTTACTAGCAATTCTTATATTATTTAAACCTTGGTTGCATCTTATTAAAAAAAATACAAAATTGTCCTTTATACTCAAATTTACCCGAGTATTTTCGGTTAACTATTTTTTAAAAGTGGCCTAGTACATTTGTTCTCAACTGTATTTATGTATATAATATGTGTGACTATCGTATATTATATATATTTATTTTAATTTTTGAAATATATTTATTCAAAAAGAGAACGTTTTTTTCGCTTTCTAGTTTTGAACCTATGAATAAAATGTTGGTACGCGAACATTTTGCGATCTCCACGTTCTTGCAAACTTCCTACCCACCCCAACCTACTGTCGCCCCATTCCGAAATTCTACACCAAACCAACCCCCCCCCCCCCGACCCCCACGGCATATTTATTTAAATAGGAAGAAATGGGCGCTTTCTTATCTTCTCCGTAACTGAATGGCGAACCTCTTATTTTCGGCTATTATATGACGGCATAAAGAGGAGCCTTCCGGATTAACGGCCCACCCGAACGACATAAAATGGTTTGAGAAAATGCCAACATTAACATTTTAATGCGGAAAATAGAGAAAAATACGGCCGAATTAATAGATTCGCATTTTATTTTATTTCCAGATTTAAAAATTCTCTTTCGAACTTCCTATAAAAAAAAACTTTCAAAATTCTAATCGCACGTGACAATCTTTCCGTTTACGCCTCGCGATATTACATCCACCGTAAACGAATTTTATATTTTCTTACTATCCGCGTCGGCAAGTTCATAAGACTTCGAGAAGAGAGCTCTTTCTTTTTGCAGCCCCTTCCTCGCTTTTAGAATTTTTTCACGATCTCTTTTGTCGGTCCTTTGGAGAGAAATATTCACCCATACAGTCGTATCCAGGATACCGCGCCATCATAAAAGACCGCTTGTGAGGAATTATTCAGTCGTTCGAAATTGAGAGGATATTATTTTCATCTTGCAGCTTTCAGCTTTACCAGCCCCTTCGTATTTAGTACACTTCACCTGGCCATAATAAGTACGGCGTGAAATTGCACGTAATTGACATATGCGTTCACATTACTCGGCTATACTAGAGAGGGATTTTCCAAGCGGAATTTTACTTCTATAATTGAATTTATTTTAATAAAAATGCTCATATAATTAAGTCTTTTAATGCATGACAATATTTAATTGAATTCAAGCTAATTATTAAAATGAATATACATATCTATATATGCGACGAAGATTTGAACGCTCCGAACATCGAACGCTTGGAATGGTTGTACATCTCCGTATTCTTTTTCATATTCAGGAGTTTCTACCAACAAATGGCAATAAGAAGATAAGGCAAACAGCGGGAGAATATTTTCCATATTTTATGAAGCACTTTTGGCTTTTGGTTTCGGCAAAATACCCAAACAGATTGTGTGCTAGCTCCTTCTGTGTGGTCGTAACAGAGAAGCATGCAAAATTGATATCGTGTACCGGGACGCCAACTCATCTCCAGGGCAACTTTTCTTTACATATAAATCACATTAGATATTTCAAAATGTATAAAAATAAATGCAAAATGAATCTATTTTCAAAATATTTAGTGTCCGTTATACATACATATAGGTGCATAAATATTTTAATACATTACTTTTTTTATGTTATTGTTATTCAAAGCTGTATTTAATTGTTACTATATATAAAAATATATGGATCTACAGTGTATGTAATATGTTTGAATTCTATGAAACAGCATGGGGTTGCCATATCTGTGAACGGGGTTGTGTGTCGACATGTCGTTAAAACATTTGTCAAAAATGTCAAGAGCAAGTGTCGGCGCAAAATAAGCTGCGAGGGGATGAGAGGGTGCGTCGGAAAAATACGCATAATATTACCCCGGGAAAACAGCGAATTTTCCGCGTGTACATATATCGGCGCCGATTTATAACCCTAGCTCGCTCATTATCCAATCGGATAGAATGTGGAGGTTTTTAATTAAAGATTTAACGTAACCGATAATGTGAGTGTCGGCTTCATTTAAATTCGACACCGCGTTTTTTGCGCGGCTGCCGGAAAATTTGCTGTGACTTTTCAATTTGCCCTTCGCCGGCCAATTTGCTCTCAATTCAAATAATCCCACTGTTAGTCCCGAGCCGACCCCCGCTCCCTAATAACAATAATTAGAAATGAGTGGTTCAATAATTAAAAACGGAAAGAAGCGAAGCCTCCGTCGGGGAAAAGGGAGAATAGGAATGGGAGGGTGGAAATTCAATCGTGGTGAGAACCACCCCCCAGTGCACCCTTAATGAATCCTGCTAAAGGCACTCGCGGAAAAAAGCCTGTGTTATTTTACGCGTTTGCTAATTACAAAAAAAATGTTGAATCTCATATACGGAGATTTTTCGGTTTGAGTTGATGGATACAAATGCTATTTTCCAGGGTGAAAAAGCGGAAAAAGTAAATATCGAAGCTGGATTCTCGGTATTGCTGTCGCTTCAGATAAGAAGTACCCGGGAAATTGTTGTCAATTTAAACAGTTAATGAATCCAGAATGGAAAAAGCGCGACACTCAAGCGAAATAGGGGTTGCGAGGGGGAAAAGGGAGGGCTCTGAGGGTGAAACAGAGAAAGAACAACAACCGGAAAGACTCTAAACAACAGAATGCATACAAACATTCATTGTTTTATATTTTAGATTAATTTTCGCTTAAAAACAAATATAATCGATTTGAAATATCTCTATAAAGAGAATTTTATTTATTCATATATACATATTATATTAGTTATTAAAAAAAGTATTTCATTGTAGCAGTTAATGTTTATAAAATAAGAGATATTATGATTTACACCTGACAACTTCGTACACATAATATATTTTCAAGTAGGCGGGTCATCATTTATTAATTTTATCTTCTTATACATTTGAAGCACGTCTTCTCAAAAAAAGTAGATAAAAATATATATAAGAATAATAATGAGAAGCACACAAAGTGAAAAGTCGTCGTTTTAACTGGCAACCAACAGAGGGGACGAAGACTCGTAACGAGCCTTTTTAAAAAGTGTTACGTACAGTCAACCATCTGGTTTGCGATAATTTCCGGATTTTATTTTTTAACGGAAATACTTCACTTAAAATTATATAGCAACCGTGTGAAGTACGTGTGCTTGTGATGAAAAATGAAATAAGTGTAAATTATGGTGGGTGTGATAAATCGATTTTAATATAATATGCAGCTAGTATCGGAAATTGCCCGATAGTATCGAATGGTACGTCAGTGTACAATTTCGATTGAATTTCCGAGAATTTTCCAAGCCGGTAATGGGTTAACGCTATTCGCATATCGACAGTGAAAACGTTCAAGATTTACGACGGTGAACATTTGCGAAATTTATTGCGCCCCGTGTACCTGTTTGCCTTCTTTTTACCCCCCATTAGGCGCTTTTGTTTTAAGGATGTTTCTTTCGCGGAGCACGTGAAGGTAAATACTGTGTAGAAAAAATAAATATAAGGGGAACGATGAAGGGACCGAGGCTCCATGGTTTACGTCTAAAGTACGAAAGTGGCGTGTGGTGAATTTTTAATAATCACGGAAATGCTTAATGATAAAGTTGCAGAGGGACCCCGCCCTTATTATTCACCTCCTTTTTTTTTTTGCACCGTCCCCTTTTTCTACTTGGCCAACGCGAAGATTGACGCGAAAATGCTCACCGACTTTGCAATTCCGTTTGTGCTATGATACCGCATTGAAACGCCGAAATATATACAATTACAATATAGTATCGTTTGCGACCCCTTTTAACATTTGAAAGCCGAATATTTTAAATTTATATATGTGTGTGTATACTGCGTATTGTTAAGAGATTAACGAAACGATGAACTTGACACCGAGTAGACGGATTACTAAGACTTCGCGTGCATTTAAAGATAGTGTCATGAAAAGGATTAATTTACAGTCCGTACAATACATACGTTGATAGCAATTATTAATACTTATACATACGAATATATCAAATATCTATAGAAGTATTCGAATCGCATTAGTGAAAGTTTTCTATTTAATTACAATCGGTGAGGCTGAAGAAGTTTGGTATTTATGTTCTTTGACGCGCTTCTAATAAATTGTTCTTGAAAATTCCAAGCGTTAAGACCTACTTTTTAATTTTATTATTTAATTAAATATGTATCATTTATGTAAACCTTACAGTGTAAGGTATACCTATCGCGTGTGAGGTTTTCGCTTAAATTCGTGACCCGTAATCGTATAACCACAAACCATTCAAACTAACATATCTAAATCTTTGCGGGCACGCAATTGTTATCCAATTACCGCAATACAGTTACAATCGCTTAATCTATTCCACCATTTTCCAAACGGTGTTTCGTGGAATTGTGTGGAAGACTATATTTAATTCAAATACAGTATATAATATTTAAATGTTCCTCACTTACCCTAAATGGGCATTTTTGATCTTTCATCAAAAAATATTTTAAAAAGTCAGCAATGAGATGAGATATAATTTTTAATATTTTTATTCTCGCAATTGTAATTAATGAACTGTATATGTACATTAGTCGAGCCATTGTTTTCAAGTAGAGAGGTCGAGTGTTCAAATCCCGCCTGGAATCGAGTAATTATTCGACTTATATATTCTGCTAGCAAGATCTGGATGGGTTTTTAAATCCAAATCGACCGGCTTTTATTAGAGCTTTCCATTTTATCTAATTTAATTATTGTGACGGATCCGAAATCGGCATCCTCCTTCTGTTTTTCGAAAACCCGAATTTATTGATTGTTAAACACATGTATGTATACCTACCTACACTGTAGAATGTGTTTAATATTTTTGGCCATAGGTGTCGCTTTATTTATTTTATTTATTTATTTATATAGCAAACTGCTAATACATATAACACAAAATAACAAAATAATAACAAAAAATTATAAATCATCTTTCACAAAGGTATCCATTAACACCCTTCAAGAAAGCATCAATGTTATTAGAACTTCTAATGCCTTCAGGAAGGGCATTATACATTTGGGACGAACTGTTATGGTAAAATGAAATATATAAAGAACAATGGTATTAAACTTGTACATATATACGCCTATGGTATTAAACATTATAAATTTATAGATTAAATATGAAATCATATTCAAATATGATGAGAAGCCGTTTCAACAATGAAAATCAGTTAAATTGGTAAACTCTGCTAAGAATAGAGCGATTCGGAGTCATAAATATCTAAATCTAACCAGCAGCATTGCTGAAATACTCGATTAAATTCTCTTCAATCAATCTCAACCCATGTGTTGGAAAACTCTCGGTGGTTAACATTAATGTAACCATCGAGCTATTCTGCTGGCTAATTATTTATAGCAATATACTTACGTTTTCTTAATTATTGAACATACGATTTACATTTTTGATATTAAATATATGTATAGTGTATTATATTGCTTCTATGCACCAGCGAGTACTATTAAGTGAATACACTTATTTTAATACAACATAATTATATACAAAATGGATTATCAAAAAATTTAATAGTATTAATGATGATGACTTGACAGGTAACCCTAATGCGCCTTCCTGGCCAGAAAACTCGATTTGCGAGAAAATGGGTAAGGTTGCCAATTTGTTGGAACCGTTTCAATGAAAATCAGATGAATTGGCAAACTCTGATAGGAAACTGATATAAAACCTGGAGTCACAGATCCAAGGTCTGGCCATCAGAAACCAGTGGGATTTGAACGCGTGACCACTTTGTTCAAAGCAATATATGCTAACTGGTGTGACGCTTTGGGGCAACCTGTCAGGTCACACTGCTCATTTTATTGTTATTATTATTATAAAATAATAAATTAAATTAAATAAATAAATAACCACTAGTCAACTCTGCTGTAATGTAATTACTTTACACAATATACATATGTACGTATTGTGAATAATTCAAACTGTTGATATACACCGATTTATATTTATCTGATTTATCTACATTATAATATCTTAATCACTCGTTACATCCGCTTATGCGACGTTCGTAAAATCCATAATCATTAGTAAACACGCACTTATAGTTCGTATGTAATGCGGCGAAAAATCACGGCGAGTATCATCGAAATTTTCCGGCCGATTGAGTCGAATTAAAATGTTATTATAATTAAAAACAGCGATCGTCTCGCCGACGATGACACTAACCGACCTGAAGCCATACGGACCCCCGGCAATTCAGAGGGTTAGGTTAGGGTCAATTTCCACCTTTGTATCCGCTTACACGCGACCGGTCAAAACACACACTAATTAAACGCCTCCTCACCCCACTTTTCTTTCACTTCACACACGCGAAAGTGTTACTGACCTCTGCCACTCCTGCCGACGAACCTCAAGTCATTGAATTTGGCCACTTGGTTCTTCATGACTGCCGTGCAGTTCCTCAGCTCGGCGCAGTAGTTTTCGTCGTTGCCGGCACGGACCGTGACCACAGTTCCGTCACCGACATCTCCCAGTGCGACCACTTTGAACGCAACCGGAAGTGTCTTATTCGACCGCCAGTGTGGTGGTAGCACCGTACAAACCTGGGAAAACAACAGTTAATAGTTTAAATCTGTATCTGTAATAAATGTAATTAGTAAGTTGATTCTAAGACACGCAAACGCTTCAAAGGGTTTTATAAAGCCACAATGGTCCAAAACTACTACTATAAATAAATAAATAAATAATATATTTTCTTCATTTGAATGTAATGTATGAGTGGAATATTAATCTACTCTCTTCCATTTGGGCCTCGCAGGGATGTTTTGTATTTGTTTATTTATTTATATATACTTTTAGCTATTAGCTTATTTAAAAAAAATACATCTCAATAACTTAAATCTAAAATTATATATTTAACTTATATATACTGTCCCTCACAGAGGTGTCTCTTCGCTCCTCGCAAGAATGCATCCATGGTCTTAGAAGACCTGATGCAATCAAGGAGGGCGTTATACATTAGCACACCCCTGTGAAAGACACCCCCGCTGTCTTTATTTTTCTTACTCTACCTACAACTAAATTATTCTTATTTCTAGTGTAATGATTATGAATATCTCCCAAATTCATCTAACATACTTCTTATAATTTTTAATCTACCACCATTCAAAATACCTCTCATAGCTTTATTTTGTAATTTTTGTATTCTCCCTAATTTGTAGCTTGTTCTTATTTATCGGAACAGGCTGCAGTTGCAAGACATTCTCTTCTTTGTATTTTTACTACTTATTGAATTATCTTTGTATTTTGTCACTCATTTAAATTTTCATTTATCCGCTATTTTATTACTTTACTGTTTTTTTTATGATTGTGTTTAAATGTTGTTTTTTATCTTATTTTTTTGCTTTTGCTTTTTGTTCTATCTATTTATTTTTTGTTTTTCTCTACCTCTTGTTTTATTATATAGACCAGGTCTGGGCAAACTTTTTGGATGAAAGGCCACATTAGAAATTAAAAATGAGCGGCGGGCCGCAAGTAAAATACTATTTTTAGATATACATTATTCATTATCGTAAAAGGAATTAAAACATAATTTTTTTTTAAATTTCATACAAAAAAATGATTTATTTTGACGAATGAAACTGTTTTACATCTTTAACAGTTTTTTTAATTTCGGGAGGAAATTTTGTAGTTGAAATTCTTAAAAATGTTTGTAAATTTTCATCTGTGATGCTTGATTGTAAAGAATTTTTATTAATATTCACGATTGAAAATGTTTGTTTACATAATGTAGGTTGATCAAAAAACCACCAGCATTTTTTGAGCAAAATCTCTTGTTTGTCGAATTTTTCCGTATTAGGGCGTTGTAAAAATTTCTTCATATATAATCTTAATTTATATATCTCTGTCGATACGCTATCAATATATATTGCAATTGGAAACTCGCAACTTAAATCGTTGATAATTTCACCATATTCTTCAAATTTATTTTCTGGTATCTTCAGCAATTTCATGGTTGAAAAGTGGTCTACCCGTTTAATAGATAAATGTTGAAGAAACAGTCGTAGTTTTTAATTTAAATCCATTCAAACTTTTCACCATATCATGGACATATAAATTTTCCCCTTGGAACACTGTGTTGAAAGTATTTAAATGTCTCACGATGTCCAAAGTAAATGCAAAATCACACAGCCAGTCATTATCAGTTAATTCGGGAAAGTCGATAGTATTTTTCATTTTTAAAAATAGAACGATTTCTTCTTTTGTATCTCATACTTGCCGAAGTATTTTTCCTAGGCTAAGCCATCGAATATGATTATGATAAATAATATCTGTGAACTCACATTCAATAACTTGAAGAAAAGCAATGAATTGTCTGTGTTTCAAGCCACTCGAACGTATTAAATTTACAAGTTTAATAATACAAGATATCACATTTTCAACTTTTAACACATTTTCGTACAATACTTGTTGATGTACATATAATACAATGAATTATAATTAAATTGTAATCAGGACAATTTTCGCAAATTTTATCCTGGATAAAATTTGATCTTTAAGTGATTCAAATGACAAAAACTCTTCAATAATTTCAAATTTAGAGTTACATCCGCGTATGAAAATTAATTACTGTGCGGTATATTTTCGATCATTACTTTCGTCGAGAGCTATCGAGTACCTTGTGATCGATTCTAATATTGATGATAATTGCTCATTTAAGTTTGTAGTCTAGTTTGGCCCAAATTCGAATTGTATCTTATGTCAGAAACGATAAAACATTTGACAAATCAACAAAAAATTTTTTAGATCAGAAAATAGTAAACTTTTTTAATTTTGCTTCCGGGCCGCACCAAAATACCGGGCCGCAGTTTGCCCAGGCCTGATATAGACCATTGTGGAGCATTAGGTTCTTCCTGTAATGCCACAATGGTCCAAAACTTTTAAATAAAAAAATATAATTTTGCTTCGTAAAAAGGGTTTGCCTATTTTGAACTACTCTATATAATCGTATCATTGATTTTAATATAAATAGTATTGCTAATGAATTAGTATATCCTCAAGTATGCTTATTAATTAAGTACATATCATATACATATGTATGTTTATTATTTACATATACTATGTGAAGTATGGCTAGCGTTGTCATGTGACAACGCTAAGCTTTTTATTGGAACGCGTTTAAATCCCTTAGTAATACACAGGGCCACTGAGATGAGTCACGGGCCCTGGTAAAAATATTTTCAGGCCCTATGTATGATAAACAAAAAAAAACATCTTATAAATACATATTTTTAATATGCGACAAATCTATCAGAACTATTAAAAAAATACCTGCATATGTGTACATATGTTGGTTGCTATTTTTTTTTTAAATAATTGAATAAGAAAGTATTGTATAACAGGAGCGATTTCACATGGACACAGATAATGCGTGAAACGAAAAATAATAATTAAATACACATATTTTTATATAGAATAATATAAAATATCAATTTATGAATGTCAGACGTCACGCAACGGGGCCCCTCGAGTTGTCCGGGCCCTGAAATTTTACCCCAGCTCCCCCCCCCCCCACCACCCCTTCTCGTCGGTTCTGGATACATAGAGTTTCTATGCTAGAAAAACTATTAACAAAGTCTAGAAGTTTATTGAAGTATTCAAAGAAAACAAATAATCGGTTCTTTTGACTTAAAATAAATAAAAAAAATCAATTTAATCCAAATAAAATGTACCTGATGTAGGCTTTAATTCTAAATACTTTAATACTACTATTAAATTAAACTTGGTTATTGATCATTTAATTTGAAAGTAACTGACTTAATGGAATTAATAATTGGCCCAAAATTGAAATGCAATTGATATCTGTATGTATGTATGTACATCTCGGCAGTTGCACTAATGCTAATCATTCCCGGTTCCCGGATTCAAGCCCTCGGTTAATCTCGATTGAAAAAATATATATTCAGAAGCATTTCTGCAGTGCTGCTGGCAGACTTGGATATATGTGGCTCCAAGTCGATCATTTCCTATTAAAGTTTGCCAATTTATCTGATTTCATTGTTGAAACAGTTCCTCATCAAATCGGCAAAACCATTCTACCCACTATGAAAGTACTAATTTGATTTGATTTCAAATTTAAAGTCTATAAATGTATACATCTTCTTCTTCTAATGCCGAATCCGTATTCAGACGTAGGCGACTACCATGGGCAGACATCGTTTATGGCCCGTGCGAATTCTTCCCTATCATGGGCAAGCCGAAATAGCTTTTCGAGACCGAGTCCCATCCATGACCTGATGTTCCGGAGCCAAGAGAGCTTCTTTCTCCCAAGCCACCGATTGTCTTCTATTTTCCCTTCTATGATTGTTTGTAGAAGGCGATATTTGGGGCCGCGAATAATGTGGCCAAAGTATTCCATCTTACGGCGCTTCACCGTGTCAAGAAGCTCTCTCTTTTTTATGAAGAAGCTGGAGGACTTTCTTTTCTTACATGCTCCTTCCACGAGATCTTTAGCATCCTCCGGTAACACCACATTTCAAAGGACTCTATCCTGTTCATGGATTCCACTAACAGTGTCCACGTTTCGCATCCGTACAGCAACACCGACCAAACATAGGAGTGCAGGACTCTTAAACGCAATTTAATAGACAACCTTCGACAACATAAAACATGTTTCATGCTGCCGAAGTTTAATACCATATGTCCCTCAGGAGCAACCCTAATGGCATTGTGGGAAATATATTTTTTTATAAATTAAAATGTTCCTTAGTTCAAATTTGTATAAAATTGATATATCAAATATAATGATTTTGTACTATAATCTTAAATTTTATATTTTATAATGTTTATATTTTACAAATTATGTCTCGATATATTTTTAAAGAAATTTTCTTTAAAAATATATCGAGAGTCTTTAACAATTCATTCCGAAATTGCATGCAAACTCTAATACATATGTATGGAATATTAAAATTATGAAAAATTAGATGCATACTATGTATGTATATTATAATTTCGGAGATAAAAAAATCATTTGACTAAACGCCTTTTATAACAATCGTAAATTCATTGAATATAATGTTGACAGTCATGTCACTACGTCACTAAACCTTTCAATGCAAAATTGCATGAATTACAATGAATTATGATCGTAAAAAAAATTGGGCCTCAGTTTCAATGAAACTTCATACCCGCAAGTCTGTAATAGTATAATTAAATATATGCATACCACGTGTGGACAGCCGGTTCTGACCAATTCACCGGGATGTTCGGCCATGAGTCCATCGAGAGTCCTCTCGGCCAGCAGCTCGGCAGATAGAGTACCCGGCGGAGGACCCACATCCGGACCGGGACCGCTTGTTGAGCTCACCTCGCTGGCCAAGTGCATTTTTTTGTGGCGAACAATGATTTTAGATCACTATAAACTTGTTGTGAACACACTTTTGCGATTGCTATACAATCGTATCGTTTTGGATTATTTCATCTTGGTCTTGCAACGCGATGCATTTCTACCGACGACTGTGGACATTGTGCGGGCTTCTTCAATTTGCTACGAATCCTGTAAAAAAATTATATAAATTAAATACATATTTAATTATCTTAGAGATATTATTATTATGAATTTGGATAAATTACAATTGCGATTGATGTTTTTTTTTTTTTTTTAGTTTCAATACAATATTTCTGTGCTTACTGCTACTGGATTATTATGCTGTATTTTATGTTCGCATAAAAAATCAAAAATAAGATCGCATGCCACAATTTGTATACCTGAGATAAAAGAAACTCCCGCACTTGTATTTTTCCCCGATGTCTTTGATCTGTCTGACTGAACATTCACATTCTGTCAACATATATTTCAAACGTCAAATTCCCTCTTCGAATATATACCGATATCATTTTGCCACATTCGCCTCTATTACATCGGAAATTCTGAACAGAATCCCATGTACCGATCACAATGCGCGAATACTAACAATGATTCGACATGACTTTTGCACAATAACTGACACTGATTTTCCTTTGTGGGGAGCTTCCCTTTCTCGGAACTAAATCCGAGTTTACGATCCTTACAGCTTTTCAATTGTATTCTCGAAAATAACATGTTTGACATATTCTTTATGCAAACGTTCGCTTTGAGTTGTACTATTTTCATTCAGCCTTTGGGGAAAGATTCATGGCGTGCGTGCTATAATGGTTATGATGTAATTTCTCGATTGAAACATCTATTTGCACCTTGACCCTCGACCCCGACCTTTGGCCATGTCCCCTTGTCCCCTTATGGCACGTGGCAGAGCTGCAACAGCTGATTGGTGAAATGAAACGGCAGCACGTGCTTGCAACTTTGGCAAATAATGCACCCGTCGAACAATTCGCACTCTCGCAGATTCCCAAACTGAATTCGAGTTCATAATTTCAATTTCACCACAGCCAAATGTAACCACAGAATATTCACACAACATCCCAACCATCATCTGGAGAAAAAAATCAAACCAACCTGATAATGAATTCAAACACAATCAAATCTTATTCCGTATGTATTTAACTGTCATAAGAGCATATCGAATTTTTCGTATTTGTCTATGTTTCTTATGTATTTTTTTTCCAAAACTTACATGAATTTTAAAATACAACTTAATCTTTAAAATGTTGAGAGACCGTTGGATTTGATGTTTTTTGGGGATGAAGCGAATTATGTATGATTCATTCGTTGTTCTCACTCCCCGTACAGATGAGCTTGAACCTAATGTTAGGGTTAGGGTGAGGGTTGCTAGTGAAATCCGCCCCCAAAACGGTTGCACTGGGGGTCAAACGTGCATCTCATATGCAATTGAATCTGCATTTGAAATTGTTGCTTGTGATCTAATTTCTTACAGTGAAAGTTTTAATGTATTAAACACGTCGAAGTCACATCCTATCCATTAAATGTTTGCTATCATATTACTATAACATTTTCTGACACGATTACAAATAATGTATGTATGAACATATCTCATTTTTGTGACACACTGGTTATAGATCCACGACTTTTCTAAATAGAGTTATTAACGCAGTTTCCTTAGCATTTTCATATTCTATCCGAGTATACTGATAAATTTTTGTTTTTTTGTAATACAATGTAGAATGTAATGTACGTATGTATTTATGTATTTATGTATTTACTAGTATCAATCAAGTATCAACTCCATTTCAAATCCAAATCATTTAAATATCAACCAGTAAAATATAAAAGTCAATATAAGCTGCAATTGAAAGTCAACTTGGCTATAATTTATAATTATGAAGTATTATTGTTTCTATAGGTATATTCAATCCCTTTGATTTATTAAATCTTGCAGACATACCACTATTGTGCTTTGACTAAGCGACAATTAGTATTACTTATTAAAAAGAACCATTTAATTAAACAGTAAGACCTTATTATAAATATTTAAATTTTATTTGTTATATTTTATAGAAGTCCGATTTTTTGCCAGATTAGCCGCTCTTAATCCATCTAAATTCTTCATAAAATGTCAGACACTTCCGGTCGTTACTCTTACGGGTGATTTAAGGCGAATGCGGTTTCAATAATGCATACTTGTTGAACTTTCGCCGAACTTTCGTCGGAAAGTTAAATTATCGCGCTCTGAGCCACCGCTACGTTTTGCCGCCGCGGCTAAGCGTTCTCAAACCGTGAGAATTCGATAAATACTTAATAACCACCAAAATCCTCTTGTAAAATACGCTTAAGATGTCATGAGGATTGTAAATATTTTTTTAAATTTTCATATACAAATAAATATTAATTTAGAACACAAATCGGTTGAATACGTTTAAATTAAATACATCTACGTATTACATAAATATCTATTTAAAAAAAATGTGTTTGTAAAGAGATATTATTACATACATAATTTTAATCTATGGCATGCTTCATTTTCATAATAATAAAAAACAAATCATTTTTTCAAAGTGACGAATGTATGTATTTACATAGGTAACCTATCAAGGCACTTTTTCATTGTATTATAAATAAAATAAAATAGTAATAAATATACTTTTGTATTAATTTGTAGGTTTTTAGAAACATTTATTTATTTATAATAAAATAAAAAATCAAATACTTTTTTTATTTTTAGTGGCAAAAATTAATTGAAGGTAAACTTAAATATTAAATATAAAATAAACTTAAATATTTTTTTTCAAGTCGTCTCTAAAAAAATTGTCCTATCAGAAAGATAACTCGAACATATAATCATGTATAATTGATGGGTGTATTATTTTCGTTCTGTATTGATTTGTGTTTAATTGTTATTTTGTTTTTTTTTTGTGTTATGTTTTTGACCATTGTGGCGCTTTAGGAATTCCTGTTATGCCACAATGGTCTGTTTAGAATAAAATAAATAAATAAAATAAATATTTATATGTAGATATAAAATATCACAATGATTTAAATAATAAATTTAAAAATTCAATACATTTTTGATTTCTAAAATAATATACAAATTACTCATTTCATTTATTTCTATCAAAGCTAAATTTGTTGAATGTTTTTCATACGAATTTGATAGACATAGAAATTTTTAATTTTTGTAGTATAAAAAGTATTGTTGTTCAGATATTTAAAACAACACAAAACTACATAAATGTATGTATTTGTAAATGGTAAACGAATCAACTTTATAAAAAATTATTAAAAAACTTTTATATACAAGTTAAAGTGAGGTTCTAAAGTGATTATTTAGACTGTTGAATTTATACAAAATTTATGTTGGCAAAAAATAAATAGTTGGGATGTAATAACTTTGTTTGAAACTTTTGAAATGTAACTATCACACAGTGCACGCAACAAAACCTTACCTCCATGTGTGAATCGAGTTTCCGAGGGGGTGAGGGGTAGGGTGGAAATTCACAAAACGTCAAAGCCACAATAAACTTTCATCAACTGGCACTCGCACGGCTAACTTTCGCGGTCTCACTGCGCGTATGCATACACGCACGAAACGCGCCAAATTCAAAACACACTTCAACAACTAAGTTGCACGTCACCGATCGCGAACATTTGTAGCGTGTATTGTTTTTGGTTTATTTTTAATTAGATTAGTTAATGCTTGTGTTAATTTTTTTTGTTCGGTGACTAGTGGGGTGCGGCGTCAACCCCTAGACCGCGGCCGTCAAGAACGCTCGGCAGAAAGAAGTGAACGTGTCTCCGCGACGCGGCGAAAGAAAGCCGCCCATACATTCATTGCGGGCGCGAGGGGCGGTGTGACAGGGGGGATGGAGGGTGAAGAAGGCCACCCTCTGGTCCACCCACCCACCCCCATCCCTTCACACAGTTTGGTGTGGAAGAAGAAGGCGATAAAACGACCGAAAGAACGTCGTTGGTTGGCCCCAAGACGGGAAGAGGCCGCGGCGCGCGCGGGCACGGGGCGGTCTACGGCTTTTCTTGGCCAGGGATGCTGCACTTTTGGTCTTGGAAACTTTTTTTTAGATCTTCCATTCATTTTTATCTAAAAAAAATGGTCAATCAATTGAGCCTATTATAATGAAAGTCAGTAATTATAGAAAAATGCAACAAGTGCCTCTTCGGCGATCCTTTATTTAAAGAAAATTTATTTATTCATTTTTCCAATACGTCTCTATAGCCAGGCATATGTTAATTATTAAGAAGTTAATAAACATTCAGTATCGTTACCTACAGCCATTCATCATCCATTGACATATGTAATTTGTCTTCGTAATATTATACAAAATTATATGGAATATTTTATTTAATTTATATACAGGTATACACTAAGGACGGATCCAGAGGTGGGGCGATGGGAGCAATCGCCCCCCCCCCCCCCTCTAAATTTCATTGCCGTTTGAAAATTATATATTAATTTAAAATATTTTTGTCGCGGCGTACAAATGGTTATCTTTTTATTACCTACAGCTGGACAGTCAATACGCCAAACAGTTGTTATTTGTCAGGTGTCAGGTGCAACCTGGGTGATTCCTAGATTCTAGGAAGTAAGAGCGACAAGGACGGAAACGGATTCTCAATAGTATTAAGAAAGTGAATCGATACATTGTTTTTAATATTAATTTTTATTTTCATTGGGTTGTGTGTTTATTGGATTTTAATAGCACTTTTTTTATCGCCCCTCCCCTAGAAAAAATATCCCCTAGAAACTTGGTATACATACACCCATTTTTACCAACACGATATCTATTATCAACATCGTACATAAGTACTATCCAATTACAAACATCGATTATCAAACATTACAATCATCATAGAGACATCTATGGACAAATTTTTGCAGCATTTTAAATATCAACAAATTATGAGATGTACTGTAAACTCAAATTTTGCGAGAAATAGGAGAGGATTACTAATTTGTTGGAACCGTTTCTAACGAAACCAGATAAATTTGCAAAATCTGAAAGGAAACGATCGACCCTAGAGTCACATATCCAAGGTATGGCCGCAACAAAGCCAAGGATAGAAGCCGTGACCACACAATCGAAAGAATTACACGCTAACCACTGATCTATGTTGCTGGTTAAATATGAATATGAAATAATAAAAAAATGTTAAGCAATATACTCGTTCTCGGTTGATTTTTTTATATCATCATCATCATCTTTTTAAGCTATTCACTATACACTGTTGGATGAAGGCATATCCAACGTGGTCCCATTCGTCTGTTTTTTGCAAATCTCATCCATCTCATTTCAAACATCTTTTTGATTTCATCCACCCATCTCCCTTTTGGCCTTCCTTGCACCATCTTAGATTCTCTCGGGTAACATTCTAGCACTTATTTTGTCCACCTTTCGTCCATTCTTCTACCTACTTGACCCACTACCATTTAAATCTCTTCACTCTCTCCACTCTATCCAATACATCATACTTCTCACCCACGTATTCCGTTTCCTATCTCTTCCCGTTATGCTGATACAGCGTTCCATTATTTTTTGGAAAGGTGAACATCTTGGTGTTCAATGTCCAAATTTCACATCCATACGTCACCCCTTGTAAAACACATTGAACAAAGATCACTTATTTCATTCATTTTTCTACCCACCCATTGTCATTTCAATCTCTTCACTCTTTCCACAATTTCAACTACCCTTGTCATATTTCTCACCCATGTATTCCGATTCCTTTTTCTCCTCGTTATGCTAAACAGCGCTCCAAACTTATTTGTAATAAATATTACACACATATAATACATTAAATAATAATGCACGTAGAATGTTTAAAATATAAGAAAAGTGTTTTTATGATTTGAATTTTAATTAATTTAACTGGAATTAGGCTTAGATTATTCTTTAAATACATCTCATGAGCCATCATTTAGGACCAAAAATTCTTAAAGGGCAAGTTAACTCCCTATTAAAATAATATTAAGACTCGAACGAAATTTGACCTGTTTGTACTGTTCATTATAGCATTGTAAAGCATCATTATCATCATCATTATCTACTGCCACTCACCATCCACTGCTGGATGAAGGCTTCTCCAACACGCTTCCAGTCGTCTCTGTTTTGCGCAAGTCATCATCTCATCCATCTCACCCCACACATTTTCCTAATTTCGTCTACTCATCTTCTCTGCGGTCTTCCTTTTACCTTTTTGCATTCTCTCGGATGCCATTCTAGCACTTCTTTTGTCCACCTTTCGTCCATTCTTCTAGCCACGTGGCCTGACCATTGACATTTCAATATCTTTACTCTATCCACTATGTCCTCTACCCTTGTCATACTTTTCACCCACGTGTTTCACTTCCTATATTTCCTCGTTATGCCGAGAATACAGCGTTCCATACTTCTTTGAGTGCATTAGACTTTGTGTAGGATCTTGGCGTCCAAGTTTCAGATCCATGCTTTATTACTGGCAAAACGCATTGATCCGAAGATCTTTTTCTTTTCTTTTTCTCCATCCTAATTTCATACGTCTCTTTATCTTCTCCATGTTTAATACCGGACATGTCAATTATTTGACCTTAAATATAAATAATTATTTACTACTTCTACTGGTTTATCATCTAATAAGATGCTATCAGGCATACAATAACTAGTTTGGTCTTATAAGCATGCCTAAATAGAATTATTCAAATCTTTGAACATGTGGCACAGAAATTTAATACAGACCGTATTTAATGGTGTGGTTGGAACAAGAGGAAGATACAGATTCTCGAGCCGTTAAACAGAACACATGAAAATCATAGAGTTTTGGGAAAGTATGATATCTTGTTGCCAATTAGGTCTAAAACAAACGTGCTCATGAACTCCCCCCTCTCGAGAGCTGTCCGACTACTCAACTGGCACATTCCTTGGATATCTTTTATGCCAGTTATGTTGAGCTGTTCGAACACATTCTACATAGCACGATATTATCTTTATTATTTATTTGTTTTTAACTATACATATTTCTTACTTGCTTTTAATTTTTTTATCACTTTTGTTATTCTTGTTTTATGTATACTTATATTTGTATTAAAACCACAGTGACGCTTTGGGGCTACTTCTCAAGTCTCTGTTGTATTGATTTTTTAAAATAAAATTTAAAATATAAAAAATTGTTTAGTGATGAATTTGTCACGTAACACCTCTAAATTTTTAATACAATAACATTTTGTTATAACTAACTTCTAAGGATTTTTCGTCATATAATTAATCAATCATAATAAAACGAGAACATTTTACCGTGAAAATAGTTTGTTATACTGGAATTTTTGTTATTTCAGTATTTTTTAAGTTTGTCTGCAATTTTTGCAGTATTTCATCACGACTGGTATGATAGAAGTTAAATAAAATGGAATTAAAAAGTTGTTGCGCCCCCCACGGTGGCGGAGCGCCCCGCCTCAAGACGCCGCTCGCATAAAACGAGCGCCGCCGCATTTTTCTCTTTCTTCCCCCCCGCTTGGCCCCCCCAGACTCCCACTCCGTATCCTGCCTCAACCCCCGCTGCTCACCGCCACTTGATAACTAGAGCTCGACTCACACCAGCAACCGCAGATCCACCGCAAATTATTGCTGTTACTTCGTACCCACACACAGCATACAGGATATTTTGATTTCGAAACAATAAAATAG
Organism: Arctopsyche grandis; assembly: GCF_051622035.1. Lineage (NCBI taxonomy): Eukaryota > Metazoa > Arthropoda > Insecta > Trichoptera > Hydropsychidae > Arctopsyche > Arctopsyche grandis. The sequence goes on along the minus strand of NC_135363.1, from coordinate 17,432,946 downwards.
TCAGGGTTGAACTAAAAGCTAATTGTTTTGTATAAAAAAATATTTTGATTTTTTGTCGGATTTTTCGTATAGAGATTCTATTATATACTAGTGGTTTTACCCGGCATCACTCGGTATTTGTAATATAAACCGCTTAAACATGACTAATCTTATAGTAAACATTTTATTAAATTTATTTGAATAGCTTTATTTTATATAAATTTATTTGAATATTCATTTGTTTTTTTATTAAATTGACTGTCACGAACAAACCTATTTCATGATAGTTCAATTACTATTAGGAACTTATTTGCAAGATTTTTTTTTTAACCCGTTATTTCTTCTCTTTTTTTTGTTTTGTTTTTTTTTACCTTAATCCGTTTTGATTAATTTTCTACTGTTATTCAACATAATCTATTATTACTTTCTACTATTATTTATAAATTTGTCACTATTTTCTTTTTGTATTGTTATTTTTTTTCTTTTTTATTGGCCTTCATAGCAAGTTCCATTTTTCAAGTTTATGCTATTTGAAGAAACTTTTAATTGGCTTATGTTTAACTATTTATTTTACTATCTTGGTTTTAGCTATAAGTTTCTCTCTGTTTATTAAATAAATAAATAAAAATAAATAAACAAACATATGTATATACTAAGTCTCTTTCGAAATTATATGTATACCTGAATCCGGCGCCTGCGCTCCCGGAGCCTTCGGTCCCCCCCGGGGCCGGGGGCGAATTTATTTGAATCGAAAAGAAAATATATCGTCATAAAAACTTACCTATTTAAAAAGTTACGAACGAATAACACATACATATGTACATACAATATATGTATATGCAACGTCTCTTTCGAAATTATATATTAGATATGTAGGTGTGTGTAGACTCTTAATGAAGAAATTACTTATGAAAATAAGTATAAAATATCATTTAGTTTGACAAAATGGCAATCGGACAAATGTAGTGGAAAACTTGTATCGTATCAAGGAAATGTTTCATAGATTATGATTACTTTTGACTGATGATCGAGGATTCAAAAATTTTGTCAGAAACACGCTCATATCGGCTGTTCATATGTTCTTTTTACATAGTTCCCGTCGCTATTTTGATGATAAATGTTGTGGAGAACTTTCTTTGGTATTTATATTTATTTTTAAAATAAATAAAATATCAGTAAGTACTCCTTATTTCATCCTCATTGGAACACCCGTGTCTGAAAAGGAGAATTCTTCAGTGTAACCTCTTTACTTCGTACTTATTTATCTACACTCCGAGAAATCCTTTAGACGTACAATACTCTTATGTGCTCTCAAAACTGACTTCTTAGAAAGCGTGGCTGTATAATATAAATGCCATTATGCAGACGTTCTGTCAACAAACATGCCGAGTCGTAATGATCCAAACCACACTTCTTAGACGTGTAGTCGTAAAATCTGAAGCGGAGTCGTAAAAAATTGTAATGTTTCAAAACGATCGGAATAATGTAGGATATATTGTCAGACCAATGAGCGAAGTGAAACATAGAAGAGCCTTTTAAAAAGTCAACCTACTCCGATTCCTTTTTATTATTATTTTATTAATAACTAGTGCCTAGGCGCACATTTTGCACTCGATAAAATATCGCAATTCGGACTAACAGAAGTAATAATTTAATATTTAATATTTAAAAAAAAATGTTTTTGTCAGCCACTCAAGTGAACGAATATGTCGCGTTGTGCCGCGTCTCTTTCCACGATATGCGATTCAAAGGGGAGACGGAGCGTGTTGGCGAACACCAGTACGCACTTTACACGCACTTTGCACGCACGAACGAACGCACGCACGCATTAGACAATATATTATATACGATATTACGATATTCGACAATTAGAGTCTTTAATTTTATTGAAGTATAATGGAGTATAAGGATGAAAATAGTATTATTGAAGTATAAGGATGAAAATAGACTAATAAATTAAAATTTAATAATTTCTTTATACAAATCATGAATTTAAATTACATTATAAATAAAATCGTTGAATTGCACATACATACATATGTATGTTGATGTGTTCTGACTAAAATCAATATTTCCTCCATCTCATACTTTTTTTTTATTTAGAATTTTTGTAAATCAGCGCATTCGAGATGCTGAAAAACTCGAAATTTGCGAGAAACAGACCTAGGCTGCCAATTTTTTGAAACCGTTTCAATGAAAATCAGATAAATTAACAAACTCTGATAGGAAAAGATCCAATAAATTTGACCAGCAGCACCGCAGAAATACAAATCATACAACACATGATTCTTTTCAATTGAGGTCTAACCATATTCTTATCGAACTCTTAACCATGTAGTTCCCCCATAAAGGTCTATTTATACATGTATGTACACATGTGTTGTACATATATGAGCTGTTATATTTGAAAGTGGCGGAAGTCCAATTTAAGTTCCAAAAACACTATTTATTCACAAATTGTTATCACTTTCTTTTAATTCGATATTTCCAGAATCTCGGAAAAACAGAATAAACGTTTTGCATGTCACCAGTATTTTTAAATATTGTAAAATGCAAAACATTATTTGTAATGCTTTGCGAAATATTCTCGACACAATGAAAATTGGACTTATGCCACTTTAAGTATAACGCCTCACGGGGCTACCTGGTTCCAATATCCTGCAATATCTCAAGACTCGTTTTTCCAACTTTTTAGGTATATCTCACCGTCGAGTTTGTACATACATATGTAACACATTTTCGAAAATGTTTTAAACACTAAAACTTATTTTACGAGATAAACATTAATTATAAAAAAAACATAGTAAGAATCGATTTTTATTTCTTATCTCTTTCCAAATTATATATTAGATTTTTTTAATATTTTTTTTCTCTTCAATGTTCTATAATCTAATGAATCTCTCTATATCTTTCATTCATCATGTCTTTAATAAATTTATACATAAATCCCTAGTATAACATAGTCGTTGTATTCTTTAGATTTTTGTATGTTGTCGATTGTATATGTACAGGCGCAGCTCGTGCATAGGAACTGCGGCGCTGCAGCACCCCCAGAAAAATTACAAAAAAATCGCATTTACAACTTGTATTTAGATATATTTGACATAATCATTAATAATGATTATGTCAAATATCTAATCATTCTTATTTAAATTATATTCACAAGTTGTAAATGTATACAAATGTGATTTTTTTGTATTTTTTCTGGGGGTGCTGCAGCTCCGCAGTTCCTATGCACGAGCTGCTCGATTCGATCGATTCACTATATTAAAATGAGATTCTCAAATCTCGAGATTCAAATATTCCGAAAAAATTAGATTCTCGAATCTCGAGAATCAAAAAAAGTAGAGAGATGACAACCTCTACTCGAGATACAGCAAGTTGGTAGAACGGAGCGCTGCGAGGCTTAGGTTAGAGCAGGGCCACACCGAGCAACTTAATCGACCCAGTCGCGACACTAAAAAAATATATGGAAATGTGAGCGACCAAGAAGTTGACGGGTGTGGCACTCCCCATCCAACTGCATGCATTGGTCTGGTCGCCTTCAACCAAGTCGCTCGCAAGTCGCACGGTGTGGCCCGGATCCTTTATTTTAGAAAAAATATGGATTTACTTTGCTTGCTTTGTACACTGATGGAACGGTCTATTGCTATTTCCAATTTCCCTGAAAGCTTAGTTACTTATTTCATCCATTAAGGTGTATTTATATATGTACGTGTCATGTGTGTTTTCCCGAAGACTGTCTTAAGATTTGAGAATCTGGTAAGGGGGCTTCGATGTGAGCCTGGCTTTAGAGGGAGGGCGGCGGGGTAGAGGCGGCGGGGTGTGGAGGGGATCGGTTGGTGTGGGCGGAGCCGCCGCCGACATCGGCGCACCGAAACACACATTTGCCGCGCCGCAAACCGGGCGCCGAGGTTAGCCGCCACCGTACACCACACCACCACACCACAGACAGGGACGCACGCGTACGACACGCCGAGACGGAAGATCGCGAACACGCCTGCGCCAACACACCTACGGGAACACATACACGCGAAACTGCTCACTATGCCGGTCGAGGAGCGCGCGAAAGGACGCACTGGCCGAACTCGCCGAAACGCGCCAATTTTCAAATAATCTTCACGCGCTCAATTCTTCAAGTTGAAATTTATTATTTTCTATGCTTCTATTTTTATCTATTTTTAATATTCTTAAGGAGCCGTGTGGTGTGGTAGTCCTAGAGCTTATACAAAAACCGACTTTTGAAAAACCGGTTTTCGAATTTTTAGTAAAAAAAAGGCATTGTTATATACTAGTTGTTTTACCCCGCTTCGCTCAGTATTTGTTATATAAAAAGCTTAAACATGACGAATCGAATAGTAAATATTCATTTGTTTTTTTATTAAATTTATTTTTTTATTAACCCTTTGGCTGCTACGAGGTTTTTCAATGTCCAAGCGAAAAATGCTAACATTTGTAATTATTTTGAAAAAAAATAAATATAATATTTTTTTTACATACTTACTTCGCCGAACACTCGTAATTTTTATAATACTTTATATACATTTTTAAGAAGCAGTCGTGGACTCGTGCTCTCTCTTTCTGTCTTGCTTTTACATGCGTGCGTGCGAAAGAGATACCTACATATATACACTAAATAAGTTTTGACGATTTTTTTCCGACGCTTTATTCTTTTCAATAATCTATTTTTAGATATCGATGTATCCTTACAACATGCGATATATTCGAAACAGGTAGCGGTCTTTCTCTCTTTCTTTCTTGGTTTTAATTGTGTACGTGTGAGCGAGACACACAAGGATGCGAAGTTTCTAATAATCAAATAATTTTTCAACATGTATCATAAACATTTTGTATGCATTTCAGTTGCATTTGATTGATTGCATGAATTCGTGACGTCTCGTGTCCTATATAATTGAAAGCGGATTTCTATTGTTTTTTGCCATTTATTTTAACTCTGCAAAATGATATCGGACAGTGAAAGTGATGAAAACGAAATAATGGCTCCTCGCCGAGGAACTCGACAAATCAGCAGCTCTACTGATTCTGAAAATGAATTTATCGACAATAATCAATTCCCAAGTAATAACTCCTTATATGACATTGACAACGAACCCGAAATTTACTTTGATGATGAACCCGAAATTGAAGAGCTTTTATTTAAAAAATTGATAAATATTTATAAAGCTTGATTGAAAAATAAATATAAATACGTATATAAAAAAAATGTTTCGTGCCACTGATGCGCTGGTGGCTCAAAGAAAGTATTGAAATACGACAATTAATGACGTCAACAACGATCGTCGTAACAATCTTCGCCGATTTCAAAACAACGATTTATCGTTGTTGTAGCAGTCAAAGGGTTAAATCAACGAGCCAGCAGTATGGCTCGTTGGTTGGGCTTTTGCTTAGCGCCGAGAGGACGCCGGGTTTGATCCCGATCGACCTCGATTTAAAAGAATTTATTCTGAGTATTTTCTGTAAGGTTGCTGGTCAGGCTTGGATATTTGTGACTCCAGGTCGATCGTTTCCTATCAGAATTTTCCAATTTTTTCAGACTTCATTGTTGAAATAGTTCCTGATTAAATTTACTAAAAACCTTCCTACCTAGTATATAACCACTATATGATAATATACACTATGATTAATGTACAATAAAAAATTATGTACAAATTCATAGATGTCTCGTTAATTTCGAGTTTCCAGTGTCTATGAATTCAGCGAATTAAGTAATAAAAAAAAAATACTGCATTGTTTGTAATTGACCAGGAAGGTGCATTGGGGTTTACCTCTTATGTCTTCCTGGTATATTTGTATATATGTATGTAAAAAAGATAAAAATAAAAATCATATCGATAAGAATATACACAGAATAATACACACATTATAAATAACTAGTGGTGTGCTACGAATTGTTTACGAATTAAATCATTACACGAATTAAAATAAAGTTATATGTTATATATAAATATAATGTAAGGTTATTTATAGGCGCGTATTAATTGAAAAAGTTGAGTGCGCGCATTAAACGCTCACCGATCTAACCCGTTTACATTTAGAAAAAATAAACATTAAGAAAAAAATCCAAAGAAAAATTTGAAGCAAAAACTTATCTATGTACATACATACATACGTAAATATGTTTGCAGAGCCGTGCGATGGGGGAGGACGAATTCCTAAATTTTTACGTGAAGGATGCAAAGTTACCGCCTTTGATTGAAAATTTAATTAAGATCTTTAATCGCTCAGGATAGACTCAGTCATATGTGTATACTTTTAACTGAGAGCAATACAACACAATTCTTAGATTTAGATAAAATTATCGACGATTCTAATAATAATCAAGCAATAATAATGAGCCAATACCGATATACCAATATATCGAACCGAAAACCCGGTCTTTGTCGATAGCAGCACACATCAACCTTTGACCTATACTTCCGCTTCCGGATTAGTTCGTCCAGGATGTTTGTCCGTGCGCGTTTTGTATCTTAATTTGGTAGCAGCATCGTATTTAATTGACCAATACGAAGTTTCAGTGTAATTAATGATGTTTGAGTAATCCTCAAAACATATAAATTTTATAAAAAATGACTTGTTTATTTAGTTTATTCTTCTTTTCCGAGATTCTGGACTTATCGAATTTAAAGTAGTGATAACAATTTGTGAAATAAGTAAAACTGAAACAGTGTTTTTGGAACTGAAATTTGGACTTCCGCCACTTTCAAATATAGCAGCTCAACTATTGATAGCGAGTACATGTACAATATTAATAAATAATGTACGTTTTTACAGAATTTACATTTTATATTTAAAATATACTTAAATAACGAGGAAGTATTATTTTTGTTTTATAAATGTAAAATATATTTTATATAATATCCGTATACTTCTGAATAAGTTTTCCGCAACGTTGTATATGTTTTATAAATATTCGGAATATTATATATGGGATTTTCCAGTTCGATGCACCTGATCTTTTTTGAAAAATGTTACCTACGGACAATATATAATACAAAGTACGTGTATAGAGGAAAAATTGAGAAATGCCACTTCCGTTTGACGATAAATTATTGAAATCTTGCCAATTCAAAGACGTCAGAAATGTAAACTTGGTGTGTTTGTGGAGTTTCTACTTATTCAAGAATGCCTTTATAATGTTACATCACTTTGATTAAATATTATATAAATAATTAAAAAGAAAACACATATTTATATTCACATGTTATTCAGAATTTTCTGCATAATAGTACAATTTTGATATTTCCAAATGACACGATTATGTATACATAATACATGCGTGGTATCGATTTTTGCAATTGTTAGTGGATTTAATAATGAACATTATAAAATATTTATGTGAATTTTCCTTAAGCTTATTATCGCATTAAGAGGCCGTGAGGTGGAGGTACAATTTCCCCCTAGCAGACGTGTCGCAACCTCACACGCTCGTATGTGTGTTAATGATAGGCATCAGTCACACGATTATATTAGTGTTTTATTCGCCTACGAAAGCACGTCCCACAACTTTGTTCCTTGTTGGAAAAGCTCACAAGGTTCATATGCAGGCTGGAAAAGCGGAAAATCCGATCCTTAGCGTCTACGTCGCTTTGGCTCATTTTGCCGCGGGTTTGCCGGTGTCACACTATACGAAACAATATCCATTTCCGTTCTTCAGTGGGTTTAATTTAAAATCCACCTTAAAAGCAGGTGAGACGTGAGGATGCTGTGGCTCGACGACACATCACGCAGGGCAGTATTTTAATTTTACTATTTTATTTTGAACTAGTGATAGACCCGATGAAAATTTCATCGGATATATTATAAGTGAAAACTACCTACTTACCTAAATATAATCAATTTAAAACAGCAATTGAAAAATTTATTTATTAATTAAATTAATTTACAGTAGATAGCGCTTAATCGTGGTGGCACTTTCTTTTTTGCTATCCTCAATATCTCTAAGAGGAAATATTGATAGCAAACAATATATACATATACTGATTTTTTCTTGAATCTACGAACCAAAACTTACATACATACATACATACCTATTTTCATACATAAGTCACTTTCAAAATCATATATAAGATGATCATGAAAACTCTACTTACATACATACATATATTATAAATAATTATGATGTAGGAAAATTTTACTAAAACTTATATTTACGTATATAATACGACCTTATACTTTGAATACAATTATAAATTCACAAATAGTCTGGAAAACAGCATCTATGTATGTATAGTTTTTTCTTACACACATATACATACATACATATGTACATATATATGTGTGTAACATGCATGTATGTATGACTGTAACATATACCTGTATGTATGTAACTGTATGTTACAGTCCAAGCATATGTAACTGTATGTTACAGTCCAAGCATATGTATACATATGTTACAGTCGAAGTGTTCACTTCAACTGTAACATATGTTCGTTCATAAAGACGTTCGTTCATAAAGATATTAGGTTGTTCATACACCAAAAATTGGTCTTAGTTTGTGCTAGCAGTCAGAAGCTATCTTAAAATAGACTCACCAGGTGTCGCCTGAAACTTTTAGCTGTCAAAACCTTTGAAATGTCAATGTCAAATCCTACGAAAGCTACAACACAACGTTACTATAATTCAAGTTTCCGCTAGTTTTTATTAAAATATTACAATCCAGAGTAAGCATACATGTGTAAAGGATGGGACAAACGATTAAGAATACTTGTTTGTCAATTTTTTTTTTGTGTACACTTAAAACTTGCCAGATTAGTTCGTGTATGAACAAACTAGTATGTTCATGAATTAATGACATGTACATACACTTCTAATGTAATTACATTTCTAAAAATCTCATAGATTGTAGCTATATTATAATTCATCATTCATTTGACATTTTATTTTAATTTCTTCAGCCCTCTCATTTCCTTTTTCATTGCCTTGGGTACCATTTAAGTAACTCCCTCATATACCTTCTGTCTTTTGAATCTAAACACGTTATATTACATACATATAACATATCTGTTACTTTCTACATATATTTTTCCCATTATACTAAACTTCGCACACTCTTAGGCATACAGAACTTTTGAAAGTATACATCTATTTAATACCCATTTATCTAAAACGTTTATTTTGATACTCAATTTATTCATTTAAATGTGCCCTTTCTTTATGATAAGTGATATGTATCGTGATAATTTGTTTGATATCGTATAATGCATTATTCTAGCCACGTGGCTAGAATAATGCATTGCAGAATAATGCACTAAAGGTGGACAAAAGAAGTGCTTAAATGGTACTCGAGAGAATGCAAAAGGGTAAAAGACCACAGGGAAGATGGGTAGACAAAATTAGGAAAATATGTGGGGTGAGATCGATGAGTGTGGCGCAAAACAGAGATGAGTGGAAGCGTGTTGGAGAGGCTTTCATCCAGCAGTGGATGGTGAATGGCTGTAGATGATGATGACGATGATATAAAATAATGATGATACAAAAACTTCTTAAATATATGTATAGATGTGACGTGTCAGCGAGCTTCTTAAATCAGCAGGCGGCTGTCTGTTGGGGCGAGCGCAAGCATAATGCCAGCCGCGTCTAGAATTTTCCGCAGAAGGGTCGCCACCTCTGAAGCAACCCTCTAACACCCCCTCTACACATCCACCCAACCACCCATTCAACATAAGCATATGGATATAGTGTGGGTGTGTGTGTGCCGGTTGGGCACGACCAACTCCACAATTAGTGTTGCCATTGTTTTGCGAAATGTATACCCACATTTCGTCGTGCACTTAACGACCAACTTTTTCGCGGACCCACACGTTTTTCACGCCGCGGTGGAAAACTCGGAAAAGCGCGGCACACTCGTCAACAATATCTATATATGTATGTGTGTTGTACGCGACGGTCGAAAACCTTACATATCAAATAATTTATTTTGAATTTCTTTCACATTACTTATCATAATGTATATGTGTAGTATGTCCTTTTATGTATAAGTTGAAATAATTTTTTCAAATTATAAACTATATCTGAAAGTTCAAATCATGAACTATTGCATATAAATGAATGTTTTTTTGATTACTATGTATATATACACTTTCCAATTTAACACCACTCAATTCGCTATATTGATTTAATTTATAGAGTAAATTTTCTGTAGTAAAAAAATATTTCAACAATATTTTTTTCCAATCTTCAACCAGACAACACAAGACAATTCAGCTACTATATTATTAATTTTTATCTACGTTATTTACTACCAATGTACTCAGAGCCAGGGCTAAAGTGAACCTGATTTTTTTGTGTCCTCTCAAAAATGCCTTCACAATTATTCCGGATTCCATCTAAAACTGATGAAATAATTTGTCAATTGTAATCTCATGGTTTCTTTTAGTATTGTGAAAAAATAATGTAATATTCTAATATTAAAATTTCACATGTAATCATCGGCTCAATAAATAATACAATACATTTACATTAGCGTAGTGGAAATTTTCTCCCCCACATATGAAAGAGACTCTGTTTAAGGGCAAAAGAGGTTTAATGCCACTACGTTCCATAAAAGTTTGTGTCGAACCCCTTATCCACCCCGCTTCCGGTAAGAAGGGGTAAAATCCCTTTTTTACCTTCCACACTTTTCCAAAAAACCCTTTTCTGTGTAGAAAAACGCAAGGCTTCAAATTACTAGCGGCAACTCAAATAGTAGATACCAGTGGCGTTCTCTCAAATAACCCCCTTACATCCGTCATTAACTGAAATATATGTACATGTTCATAACCAAATTTGACACTTAACATCAACTTTCATTAGAGAACAATTACTAAAACTACATCTGCAATTTGATTACATAAAAGTACGTACTTTTAATTTATATTCATTTCATAGTACACTTTTTTGTTATAAAACAATTTCCATATACGTTATTAATCAATGAATTCTTCAGCTTTAAATGGGGAAATTCAATTTTCGATTAATTAATTAACGCATTAAGTGGGGGCGCCACTGTTGTAAAGCGTTGCGACGCGTAAAATGGTAACAGTTTCGAAACGAAAGGGTTAAAAGTGAAAAGGATAAGCTGTAAATGGCATCCATCCCTTAGACATGTTTGTGCCTTCGCTTCATACTAAATGTCACGGGTGTGGGAGGCATGATCTGAATAGAGAGGGCAAAACCGGGGGGTGAAAAGCACCCGAACACTCATTTCAATCGAAAAGCGATGCCCCCACCTCATTCCCAAGCCTTTCCCCACATAAAATATAGGGAAAATTTGTCATACTGATTTCAATCATAATCTAACATCTTAACATTATATCTATGTACATACATATGTATTATTGTATATGGAAAATTAACTTACAAATTGTAATAAGCGATACACTAGTCCATGGTAGATTTGTATACAAATACGTACATACATACATTAATATTTACATATACATTTGTTTGTATATTCCTACATTTGTATATCCCTATAGATGTATAGTGTTGAAAAACATACCAAATGTAATGCTCTTTGGAATTTATATTTATTTAAATCAAAATACATATATACATAGGTACATATTCGTTTCTTGAATAAACGGTTCAAACTCTTATTTCATCCTCTTTTATTATTAACTAGCTGAATCCGGCATGCGTTGCAATGTCAAAATAACGCATGCAATTCCCGTTCCCGTTCCCGTTTCCCGTTGTGTTTCGATAAGTGAATGTTTCAGTTTCAAACTAATACTTAGTAATCAAATTATACCACAGAAATGATAATTTTTCGGGAAAACGCAGGCGGCGAACACAATTGAAATTATTCAATTGTTTATTTATTTTACCCTAACAATGGAGGTGGCGACGCGAAAACATTTGAAATTATTACGTTGCAATGCCACTCATTCCCGTTTTTGAGTGAATTTTTATACAAAAACCATCGCGGACATACACACAATAAATCCTGTAAGTTTCATCGCAATCGGTTGAATGGTATAGGAACGCAAACGTCACAGACAAACAAACAGACAAAGCATTGATTTTTATATACATATGTACATATACATAGATAAAAGGTCTATTCACTTTAAATTACAGGGAAACTCTTTTAAGATCTTCTTTCTCAACGTTTCTTCATACTTTTATAGTACCACTATTATCTTCAGACTATCCCCAATTAAACAAAAAGTACGCATAATTATGAACATATGTATGTATGTAAGTAAACCATGTGCAATATGTCAAAATAATGTGGTATTAATTTCTTCTCAATAACAACCTAGCTCCATAAGTAAGACATATTTCTGCCAGCATTATAAGCTTCAATAGTTCAAGTAAATATACCATGTACATATGTACATATGTGTGTACATATTAATATCATACTTAACAAATTGTCTAATTGCTAGCATCTCGTCGCGAATTCAATAAGGACCGTCTACAGCCGTCACGGTGGCGCACTTCATAGGGGTCGTAAAAAAACATCCCTCTCGCCTATAAAAAGCACCCGATACTGAAAAGCGCGGCCGACGATAAAGAGGCTTAGAGAGGAGGGAGGAGAGCTGAGCTCCCGCGGAGCCTGTGGGGGTGGAAAAAATAACAAATTGTGTAATCGACTCTGATTACATGACGTGTAATACACGTGTATGTATAATGAGATAGAAGGGGCGTGGAAGATTGCTGGCTTTAAGATGCCGACAAGGGTCGTTTTATTGAAGCTGGGTCGAGACCATAAAATCTATTGATACGACTTGTGCATCAAACGTACACATCACTATAAGTAGATGTCGAGATGCGTTGCAAAATATAAGTTTTGAACCTGTATACATATATACATATGTATTATCTAAGTCTATTGATCGAGGTAAATGCAATTGAGAGGATCACCAGTTTTTGTTATTCCTTATCTTGAGTAATGCTATCATTCATATTGTATCTTCCGCGTAAATTTACATTAATATGTATGTATTATTTTATTTCAATCAATCATGCACACTCGTCTTAACGGATTGCTCCAAAGCGACGAGTATGGTATACATATTAAGAATTATTAATTACATATACTGGTATACACCCATTTACATTAAACACGACATATATGATCAAACATTGTACAGAAGTATTATACAAGGAAAATACAAACGTTGATAAAACATTAAACATCTACCCAAAGAGACATCTATAGAAAAATTTGCAGCATTTGCGGAAAAACTCGAAATTTTACGAGATAATGGGTAAATATTACCAATTTTTATATTATTATACAATTTTTATTTGTACATATAATAATATAAATTGTCAAACTCTGATAGGAAACGATCGACCAGGAGTCGCATATCCAAGGTATGGCCAGCAGCAACCGGCGGTATTAAACCACTATTCTATGCTGCTGGTTAAATATACATGGTTATACATGACTGGTTAAATAATTTATATGTACAAGCTAATAAAAATTCAAATAAAAAATGTAAATTGTTTCAAATAAAAAGTGCCACTTTGTCTGAAGAAAAAGATCTTCGATCAATGTATTTTACCAGTGATGACGTATGAACGTGAAACTTGGATGTTGAACGCCAAGATGTGACATAAATCCAATGCACTCAAAATATTATGAAACGCTATATGCTCAGCATAACGAGAAGAGATAGAAAACGGAATACATGAGTAGAATAAACGAAAGGTGGATAAAAGAAGTGCAAGAATGGTACCCGAGAGAAGATATGTTGACGACATTAGGAAAGTATGTGTGGGGTGAAATGAATGAGAGTTGCGCATAACAGAAACGAATGGAAGCATGTTGGAGAGGCTCTTATCCAGCAGTGGATGGTGAATGGCTGTAAATGATGATGATATATGTACCTATTAATTTTCTATAATTCACAGACTAAAAGCCATTCATTGCATATCATAGCAACCATTTTTTGTTAAGCTTTGTATTAAATCACATCAATAAACGAATCTAATGAAATCTAGTGAAATAAAAAACAGTATGTAAATGTTGTCACAGTATGATAAACTCAAATCATATATATATATATGTACATATGTTGACACTTTTAGTTCCTCATTCTATTCTGTTTCAAAAAATTTTCCTTTTCAAATAAATAATCTTTAGTCATACCATTTATTTTATACAGTTTATTTTTTACTTAGTAAATTTATCCAAGTTAGGTTTTGGTGAGAGTTTCATGAGCACCGCATTTAACTTTTGCTATAACTTTCATGTCATGAGATGATGTACTGAATTTAGTAAAACTGTAGATTTACATAGTGGATAAACAAATTACCTTTCATCTAGTAAAATTTATGTATTTTATATGTATTATTGTTGTGCCTAGTGTACGATAGAGGTTATCAATCGATGACGAGGATGGCTTGTGAGCACGGGGTGGGTTTAATATGGAGGTATCGGCGTGTGATTGTCGTTGGTTTAACGCCTCCCCGAGGGTAGTTTTCAGGACCATTAGTCCCGGCGTCCCTTGTCGTTGGTGAGGGACATCCTCCCCCACCATCAACTTCTTCTTTCCTCCTTTTTTTTATTAAATGGCCAAATTTTCGGAATGACGGCAATCGTCAGCCCGGCGTGTCGGTCGAACGCGAAACGACGACGTAACCCCTCGACCCAGTCGATGATTACCAGAATATTGAAGTTATACAACCCCGGTGGGTTCCCCGGAACTTTCAATTTCAGCAAAATTAATCAAATTTTACACTGGAACATCTCGTTTGATTCAGCAATAATGAGAAATATGTAAACACATTTAAATTTAGACATACTGTAAAATTTAGTGTTCAAATCTTAATTGGATACCCGATATAAAAAATTGTGTCGATATGTTGAATAGATTATATCCAATATTGGGTGGATGGTAATCGAATAAAAACGTAATACGCAAAGTCGGTGCAACCATCTGGGTCAGACGGATCAAGCTATGGGGGCCGGTATGGGGTGTGGGTTATCCCTCAGGCAGGGTTTTATGGCTGCAAGGATGTGGAAGTGGCTCGGCAAAGACCAGGATTGCGAAGTGCGGTGATTTTTTACAGCTACGCTC
The DNA here is from genome assembly GCF_051622035.1 of Arctopsyche grandis. Taxonomy (NCBI): domain Eukaryota; kingdom Metazoa; phylum Arthropoda; class Insecta; order Trichoptera; family Hydropsychidae; genus Arctopsyche; species Arctopsyche grandis. Next base: position 17,417,935 of record NC_135363.1, on the reverse strand, counting down.
TATAAAGCCGATTGGTTTTGAGTATGACACCACTGGGACCAATATCCTTATATGCTATGTGAGGAGATCGTTTTTTTTTTGCCTTTTTGCCACCCCCTTTTGCTTTTCTCGTCTCGCAATACTTACCTTTCCGGTTTCAGTGAGGGGGAGGCCTTGGGTCGTTCGATTTTTTTCACTACTAATACCTACTCCTTCGTTTCAATTTGTTCCTCTATTATTATTTTATTGATGTGTGATGTTTGGGTAATACGAAGGTTTTTCTAACCTGTGCATTACTAACATTTGAGCATTAACTAGTACGAGCTATATACATACATTTGTTGATGGGTATACAAAGTCAACATCTTCTATGAAGCGTGTACTAATAAAAATGAGTTTTTGCTTTATAAATAATGCAAAATCGAATCATCTTAATAATAATGTTACGTCTTAAGTGAGTGGATATTGCATTTCATTCGAACTAAAAGAAAAATTTACGTAATTTCGCTTGCACATTTGCGTGCTCTGTAAGATGGGACTGTGCAAGTTAAAAATGAGCTGCTGCCTTCTCCAATTCATAATTTATGAAGCTTTCTTCAAACGGAAAGAAAAATCCCGCCCCTATCTCCTCTGTATCTCCATCACCATCACCACTTCCTCCAACATGTTGAAGTGGGGTCCACTCTCTATCCGTAGGTTCGCTTTGATGTATTTACATATTTGTGAATAGCTCAAGGTGTACCTTACTAGTGTGTGTTGAAAAACTTTAACCATTTCTCGAAAAACCTGGAATACCTACAGTATATATAATATGTATGTATATACTATACATATATTTTTAATTTATTTTACGATCTCTTTAGTTGAATTGGGGTATGTAGTTTGAGAAGATCTGATATAACTAGAGTGCCGATTAGATCCGCGAATTCTTGACAGGGTTAATCTCAGCCGATCAGGGCCGCACACAACAATAAACACTGTCGACGTTACCCAATCACCGAAGCAAATATTTACTCGTACTCTCTGTTGCGAACGCCACTGATAAAATAGAATGCCTCAACATCCTCACTCATTCGTCTATACATTTTGAAGGCATTGAGAGACGATTTCCTTTCAAATTTTAATACATGTATTGTATTAATATTGTATCTAAAAACTATGTAGAACACATTTCTAGAAAAATTTAATGCAACGTATTCAATTTTGACGAATTTTCTTCTAGACATGTTCAATACCTATTTCTTTAACAATTCGAAAATTTAAACAGTATTGATTCTAATCAGATAACAGTTCTGATTTTCTGAATAATCAGTAGATACATATGTTTTTATTCTTCCACTCTTCCGTATTTTACTTACATACGACGGATAGCTCGAATTAAAATAAGCAAATGTCTCCAACATAATGCTTGAAGAAATCAAATCATCAAAATTTAACACAGAATCGATTGTCAGATTGAGGCGATGATAGATGGCTATCAGAAGTGCCTGCTCGTTGCCCCTAGTTAACTTCACAGGTTACATAGTTAATCAGATATAACAACTATTTTAGTCACGCTATCTCATATATACATTATTTATACCTAATTGAATGAAATCTTATGTCATTTTCCTGCTAGTACTACTAGAGATATTTGGGTAAGCTTATGTTTGATATTTGGGTAAGCTTATATAACCTATTGATACACTAAATGCGCAAACACACTGAATCTTACGGCACGGCTTGCTACAATGGACGTATTCACTTATCATTTTTTATTCGTACAATCTTATTATTTCGACAAGTTTCTCCTATATTTCTGCAAATATGAGAATCACCGTTATCGATCATTATCAAACCTTTGCCAATACAAACATAAGATACCACCGAAAACACTCCAGGAGGTGGTTTTTGAACTGAATTGCCATAGCATAGATCAGGCGTGCTAGCATTATTTTTTTTAGATGTAAAAATATCTAATCAAAACACGTGCCACTTTAGTACAAACGAGTACCACTTTGTGTGGCTGCGTCCTACGTTTGTCTTGTATCATTTTGAACGCAATTTTTCGACTTTATTTTAATTATTTTTGAAGAATAACGATTACAAAAAGCGAACCATCCGTTTCCGCCTTTAGTCCACGGGTCTTGTTAGTCGATTCAACGGAGCAAGCAGCTGGTAAACAAACGGTGCGGGATTCGAATGCCGACAAGTCACGAGACTTGCGATGTGGCGACGCCTCAGCAGGAGGAATCTCCTCATCACCTCCCTGACAACCATTGTCCTTCTTCAAACACCCTGCGAACCCTCTGCACGCGAGGGCTCAAGGTTAATTTTTAATGTGGTGCCTGTAAGTGCATCGCGTTTCCAACTACCGACCATGTCTAGGCGAGAATTTAAAATTCTCATATAAATTAGAAGGTAGATTTACTCTGTATTGTAAGACGCGAGACAAATTTGGAATCAAATTGGGGTGAGATTGCTCGTTTCGATGTCATCAACCGACCCCACCCAAACAGCGCACGGTATAAAAAAAGCCTTAAATTTCCATCGACAAGTTTAAAAATAAAAATAAAAAATCCACCGAAAACGTTTCGCTCGTAGGTACGTACGTACGCCGTTTCGGAGTGTCAGAATATGAAAGAGAGAGGGGAGGTTTAACCTTATATTCTGCGCAGAATGTACGGTAAATTTTCAATACACGACTTTATTAGGTGAGGACCCGAGTTCCGATATTAGGCGGAGTGTAGTTTTATTTTCACCAGACGCTACGACAGGATAGGAGGGGGAGGAGGATCGTAAAAAAATGATAGGCATTTAAGGGAGAAGGTAAACCTAGAGGGGGGGGGGGGCGGAGGTGACTTTCGAGAGGGTGTGATTGGTAATATAATACTAACGAACGCGAAGAACATCTACGTAGATAAAGCATTTTTCTTTTTTGTAACCTTGTGAGTGTTAAGTGTAGTGGAATGTAAAATTTTCGTTCACGGGAAAATCGATTGGAAAAACCAATCATTTTACCGATCACGTAGCCCGAAGAGTCGTCGGCTTTTCCGACCGAGTTCGATCTCTTGGGATTCGTTCGAGAAAGTCCTTTATCGCTTCGGGATGCGTGCACTTTCGAAAATGTCCGTTCTGTGTACGCCGAACTTTTACCAATTTTGTAACAAAAAAAATGTATCAACACGGTCAGTCACCCTCACTTTCAAATGTAATGATTATAATAAACATTATGCTTTATACTGCTTATAATTGTTCCATGTAGGTATGTATGCAGTATTGGAAGTATCATAAGCATTGTATAATATAAAATTCATTTCAATTCACCCCTCAAATCAACTATTCAAGCAGTTATTTCTGTATTTCATTAAGTCTCATGTGTTTCGACCGATGCAGTGCTGATAAAAAGTTAAAAGGAGTGAGGGATAAGGGGAGGGGTTCTTTCTGATGCCCATTCCTCCCCATTTCTGACCACCCTTGGGTCACTATTAGATTTACAGAGGCTAACTGCTGCTGTTGTCCACCCGACGGTTGCACACTGGCGACCCCCAGGGTCGAATTCGAAACCCCACCCCTTCAAATAAAAAGACAAAAAGTTGACAAAGTGTCACATAATGCTGTCGTCTTGCAAAGACATGGGTGAAATAAATGTCACAAAATCATCCAATCCTACTTAATAAATAAAACCTTTGATGAGTATATGATGTATTTATGTATGTAAGTGTATCTGATTAAAAGTAGGTAAAAATATCATTATTTTTTATAAACTGCAAATGACGTAATTTGGACAGGTAAAATGAAATTGTAATTAAAAATATTTACATTTCCAGTCTGGGTCTGGAGTAGGACAAAGTGAATGCCTTTGCATCTGCGCTCCACCCATCCCAGGTTGTTAAAAAGTCTCTTAAAGGAATGGAAATGTATCGCTGAATATATAAGTATAAATAGATGTATTTATGTATACACATTTACATACAGATGTATGTTCATTTCTTATAGGTAGAGGTAAAATAAAATTTCTAAAAAACTTTCAATAATGAATTTATTATATTTCAGATAAAACAATAAATATTATAAAAACTTTGATCGATAATATATAATATTTTGTTGTCATGTAAGCTTTACACTTAATTTTTTATATGTAAAATTTTATAATTCGAAATTTTCAAGTTGAAAATTGCTTATAAATACATTTCTGTAGTGCTTTTTTTATTTATTCAATAATAAACATAGTAGAGCAATGGATAATTGTACATTCAGAGAAAAAGGAAATCTTTGAATCATAATACGAACATTTATCTGAGCTGTACAAGGAAATAAATTTATATTCCATTCATAGATGTCATCCAAAAATAATAAATTTAACATTTTAACCTTCACCACAACGAAAATCTTAGAAACAACAGAAAAAGTTTTTTTTTTATTAATAATGATAATAAAACAATTGAAGTACGACTATGTTCATATATTAAAAAAAAACATAATACAATCAAATTAATATTCTAAAACATAAGCGCCAAAAAAAACATACAAAACTAATTACATTTCACAACATTATGAAACAAATGACAGGTACTTAAATCAAAATCATTAATATTAATTTATTATTATAATTGTAATTTATACAATATTATATGTAAGTTTATTGTTTCGAGGATATTGAACTTAAACAGCGACTATTTACATGTTTATGGCTTCATACTAAGAAATATGTGTTAAATTATATAAAAATTATTAAATTGAGCTATCAAAGGCACCGTTGTTCATTATTCGTAAGAAAGCAAAACACACGTTTGTGTATGAATTGATTTAATTATGATAAAATGATTACTCATACAAAAATCAATAAATAGAATATAACCTACATATTGCGAGAGGTATCAAAATATTGATATATTACTGTGTCGAATATTACTTGATATGGAAGTGTTACATCATTTCTTTGTTTTCTTTTTTATTAGCTTTTCCCTGACCGACTTTTTATTTTTTGATTTTTTTCCAGATTGTTCATGTCCACTGTCGCTGGAGTCCGAACTAGAACTAGAGCTCTCTGAATCTGAGCTGCTGGATGATGAACTACTCGAATCATTTGCTCTTTTACTCTTCTTTGTTTTGGTATTTTTTTTAACAGAAATATTTTTCTTAGATTTCTTTTTCTTAGGAGCGGAGTCGCTAGAGCTTTCCGAAGATTCATCACTACTATCTGAAGACGATGAAGAACTGGATTCCGAAGAGCTCGATGAATACTTTTTCTTCTTTTTAACAACCTTTGAAGTTTTTTTAAGACTCTTTGATTTTTTACTGACCTTTTCATCACTGTCACTAGAACTATCACTACTGACATCCCGTTTCTTTTCTGATGAATTTTTAGAATTCTTTTGCTTTTCTGTATCCAACTTTTTTCTCTTTTTAGAAGATGAACATTCGTCAGAATCTTCATCTCTTGATGGTTCAGATTTATGTTTTCGATTTTTACTTCTAGTGTCGCTTTTAGAAGCAGATTTCTGAAGGTCCTTAATTTCTATATTTGATTCAGCCCTCTCATATTTCTCCTTATTGGAATTGTTGAGTTCAAGACCACTAGAAGATTTATGTCTCGGTGAACGTGTTGGAGTTTTACTACCATTTTTTGAGCAATTATTTGTTGACTTATGCTTAGAATCGTGTGACTTATTATGTTTATCGTCGGTGCGTTTAGTAAGTTCATCTTTGACATTTTCTTCAATACAATTTTCCTTCTCTCTATTCCGATTTCTTGACTCATTTTCTCTGCCCTTTCTTTCAGCATACTTATCATTATTAGTATCCATTTGTCGCCCCCTCGTCATTTCTGGTGTCTTATTTGTAGTTTTTTCATGTGATCTCTCTCGTCTTCTTTCTGGTGATCTATTTCTTCTTCTATCAAAGTCCCTTCGACTCTGTGTTCTATAATTTGAATTCTCTCGGTGTTCAAATGACTTATTTCTATATTTTTCTGGAGTTCTTTCGTCTTTTCTTTCCCTATGTCTTCCTCTATCCGGAGATCTTTCTCTATGTTTATCATAATGCAGATTTTGTTTAATTTCTCTCGATTTATCAACATTATCGTTCTTTACAGTTTCATACTTTGAATCTCTCTTATCGGCTCGATATCTATCACTGTTATCGTTCTTATAATTTCTTTCTTCAACTTCACGATATTTTTCTCTAGGTCGTCTACTATCTTTAGGTTCATCATGTCTACGTCTAGAATCGTATTCATTATTATCATTACTTCTATTTTTATTATTAAAATGTTTCTTTTGATGGTCTCTAGAACGTTCCCTATCGGGTGAACGACCAGTAAAGTTCTTAAAATCTTCACTTTTCATATCATTCATATGAATGACTCCTTTGCCTTTGCCTCTCCATTTCAATTGAGATACTGATTGTGAAAAGTCAACATGAATTCTTCGGTCATCAATGAGAACATTGTCCATTTTAAAATATGCATCTTCACAAGATTTTTTATCTTCAAATTCAATAAAAGCGTATTGCAACGAATCGCCAGTCTTCTTATCCCTAATAACTTCACAGCTTTTAATTGTACCAAATCGACTAAAAATAATTTCTAAGTCATCATCTGTAGTCACCGGATTTAATTTACATACAAATAACACGTTTTCGGGCGGAGCGACTTCAGCATCGGGAAGATCACCGACTATTTCTAATATTGTAGCACGGGCTTTAGCCTCTCGGTCTTGAATCATTTCAGCCAATTCCTCTTCGGTCTTTCCTTTAGTCTCGTCGATTTCTTCATCAGGAGCTATACGTCCCCCGGCTAAGCGTTCAGCTGAAGGCGACGGGGATCTAGACGGTTCTCTAAATCCTTCAGGATCATCGAACGGATCTTCAAGTATTACAGTATGCGTGATACGAACGTCTTGATAAGGTCTGTGATCGGTATCGCAGATAGTTTCATTGATGAGTCGGAGCGTTTCGAGTCCTTCTGTCACCTGTCCTATGATACAATGTCGGCTATCTAAGGAATTTAGATTGGAGCTCAGGGTGAAGAAAAATTGTGAGGCAACCATACCATCATCGGTAGTGACCATACTGAGGGTTCCGGGTTCGTCATGTTTTAGTTTGGGGTTAGTTTCTGGTTGGAAGTAACGCTTATCGGCACCATCGAGAAGACCCCATACAGACTGTCCACCGGAGCCTTCTCCAGTAGGATCGCCGGTTTGAGCTATGAAGCCATGCTGAATGGTATGAAATAAGTTATAATTGTAGTACTTGAGCTTGCATAGTTTTAAGAAGTTAAGACAAGCACGAGGTCGCTGTTCGATAAATAGGTCCACCGTCAGATCGCCAAGGGTAGTCTCCACCACGACTGCCATGACTGCTCCTCTCTAGAATACCAGGTGGAACAGAACTCCTGACAATGACGATGACAGGAGACCAGGTCGAACGGGAGTTCAGGTTAATCGAAAGAGTGGGATACAATGACAGTGACAGATCCGCGCCACCGCGGCGGCACTTATAGCCCAAACGTTACATTTTACGTCCATATCCTCTTATAAAAATGATTTTCATTTTAACATATTTAAAAAAAAAAGTTATCCACATAAATGAATTTGTGATATATTTAATGAAATTTATTTAAAAATTAATTTATTTTAATTCTCATATTTAATACAGAGAAATGTAAATTACGTAATATGCAGGGCCGACGAGAGGGGGGGAAGTTGGGGTAAAGTTTCAGGGCTCGGACTACTCGAAGAGCCCCGTATGCATAAATCTAAAACTTAATAAATTCATACAGTTAGAACAGGCGTGTAAAAATAGAATTAGGCGTACTTTTTTACAGTAGATATGGAATATCTGGCACTCGAGTTCTCGTTAGTATGATAGTTCGCATATATAACAACTCTCGATGGATGGAATTTTTGGGTACCATGTATTCCATTATCGAGATTTTAATGACGTGCGAAAGATCACTTCGTGTGTAATAATCACCGAACCAATTGAAGTAGGCTCAAAAGATTACGGTGTAAGCAGTGCATATTTTGTTCTCGCACACGCAACTGCCTTGCTCGTATAAATGCATCTTTTTGTACATCAGATTCTGTCACGGAGTTTCTGATTCTGGCTCAACATTAAGAGAAACATTACAAATGAAACATTGGTGAAAGTGAAATGAAAAGCTTTTGTGATTACGAAATTATAAGACTCCGTCATAACTTATACATATTACCAGGGCCGCCGAGAGAAATTCCGGGCCCTATTATAAACTAAAAAAAACAAGATCTTATAGATATATTTTAAATATGCGAAATATCTATCATAAGTATTAGAAAAATACATATTTGTTGGTTGTTATTTTTAAAATAATTGAATAAAAATGTATGATATAATAGGTACGACTTCACATGGACACAAAGAATGCGTGGATCGAAAAATAATAAACACTAAGCATTTAATAAATATACATATGTATTTTTATGTAGAATAATATAAAATATCAATATCGGCTAGTCGAACGTCTCGACACGTCGTGTGCGATCGCAATATACGAAATAAATAATAATACATGAAATAAGGAGAAGAATTAAATGAGTAAGATAGGAAACTAATAAAAAAGATTATGCGTATGGATGAGTTCAGGATCCAAATAAAAGCTCAAAGTCACTTCATTCAGGAGGTTCACACAGAACCGCCGCTAACTCTAGAATATCAGATCCACCATGTTACCTTTTAAATGACAAGTTGCACAGCACAGCCTCTGCGACCTGTGTCCATTTTCTAGTCCGGTCGGTCTGTCCTAGCTAGGGCTTCCAGGCGTCCCGAAGGAACCTTTCGGGACAGCTAAATGTCCCAATTTTCGATAGCTGCTTATTGATGTTTTATTGTTCAGAAATACCGACCCCATGCAGTTATGAAACTGCAAAAAAATGCAAGAATTTCAATCTCACCGTAGATTCACACATCCATGGTTAAAAAAGCAAGAAAAGCGAGATTGAGAAAATCAAATTTTATTTCAATCTTCTTTGGCAATATGTAATTAATTTCATTTAATATTAAAATAACCAAATAAACTGGAAAAAAGGAAAGGAAATACTAGTTTATAAAAGGAAGGATCTTAAATGTAATTTGTTAAGTTTATGATTTTTACAAAGTTTTTTTATCATTCATTGTAATATCTGTGCCCGGGGGAGGGGGGATACAATTAAAAGCGTGTCCATTGTTTGGGCATTTATCGGGTCCCATTAGGCTAATCCGGAGTGTCTATTGTCTACACACGAATTCAATTAGTGTGTATACAAGTCTGAACATTCTTTCTCATGTTCCTACGTTACATTTTTTAAATTTTGTGTTTATTTTCTTTAATTCTATGTATGTATTTTAGAGACATTTCTTGGACGTGAAAAAAGGTTTCCGAGATCGGAGTGAAACCCCCCAGCGAGTAGGTGGTAGAGGTAGTTTATTATTGTTGATCCGTCGACCAGCTAACTCCGCCGAATATTTATACACGGCGTGTACTCTCAGCGCAGGTAGATCATTGGTCGCTTTAGCGCTAAAGTGCGATCAGGTGATTAATGCCGGTATACCAGTGGTTAACCAATCACCAAATCTCTACGTTAGACAACTAATCTGCAATATTACTACATATACAGATATCAGTTTTTAACTCTTGTTAGATAAATACCTAATACGAGGATTTCGAGCAAAGATCGAAAATCGAAAGATCTTAAGTCGAAATATCAAAAAGAATGTATAAATGGTAAACGGTACTATGCACATATATATATATATATATATATATATATATATATATATATATATATATATATATATATATATATATATATATATATATATATATATATATATATATATATATATATATATATATATATATATATAATATATATATATATATATATATATATATATATATATATATATATATATATATATATATATATATATATTTATATATATATATATATATATATAGATAAATATATATATATATATATATATATATATATATATATATATATATATATATAGATATATATATATATATATATATATATATATATATATATATATATATATATATATATATATATATATATATATATATATGTGCATAGTACCGTTTACCATTTATACATTCTTTTTGATATTTCGACTTAAATTCTCTAAATTCTCTCTCCCCCCGTCGTACAGCCTCACTTAATTTGCGCGGGCAGGATACGGGAGTAAAAGCCTATTCCTCTTGTTTCTCTTGTATCCTGCTCGCGCAAATTAAGTGAGGCTGTACGACGGGGGGAGAGAGAATTTTACCGCACGCCACTGATTTAAATATACTACCCGCTTTCCATGTGTATTCATGGTAAACGAACATTTTCAATTTTTCGACCTTTCGATGCGGCGACGGTCACCGACCTAATACCTACATATAAACATTAACATGTACATATGTAAACGCCGATTCAATATGTACATATTGAAAGTTCGTATCAATAAGATATAAAAAATACTTACATACATACATATGTACAATATATATAAGTCGACTTCATCTTATGTACATATGTACATTTGATGTGGCATCGATTCACTTCGTCAGCCGTAAAACACATTTATAGCTCTCTAAAACATTTAAACATTTGTGCTATGTACATACATATGTACATCTGGCTTTTCTGGAATAGCAGTCTAACGATCCTTGTGTGAAAACTTTTATAGGCAAAATTAAAGTATATTAAACGTACCCAAGTACATGTAATACAACGTCTCTTCGAGCAAATTGAGGTTTTATGAGTCTACATACATAAAATTATAAACTACATATAAGTATGTATGTATATGTACATGACTCGCCAATATAATCGAATTATGTATTTATGTATATCAGACATTAAGTCTAGATAAATACGGGAGACGTTAATTTTAATATTAATTCTGTATGTACATATAATATAATATCATACCTCGAATAATTTATTCATACATTTTGTATCCACCGAGAGGGTGTGTACATTTGATGTTAATACACTGTGATACGCAATTTATATATTCAAATAAAAATACATATGAATATCTTGTATGGTGTCTCCGTTTTCAAATCAATACCGAGTCATTTAAATATCAAACAGCTACACCTAAAAATATATATTCGAAAGTACATAAATTCGAATAGCTGAATGGTGTAAATTAAAAATTGGTAGTATATTATTGATGTATGTATATGTAAAGGTCTTAGTAATTAAAATTTCCGAATGAAAACGAATGATTTGGGTGAGTCCATGACATCATACTGAAACACATTCTAGTATATTCTAAATTTTTTTTATATAAAAAAATTTATCCATTTGAATTGAACATTAATCCGACACACAATGTATTATCTTTTAGATGTGTCAACTACAGTTGTTTATTAAACGCTCCTTGTGACGTACATTGTATTACTGAAAACCCAAAAAAATTTAAACCTACGCTAGTAAAAGTGTTCGACAAAAAAGCATAGCTTGCGTCAATGCAATGCAATGGTAAACACTAGTAAAATCAAACTATATAAAAATATATATAAAACAATACATATTTGAATTCTGCGTAAAGTAGCATGAGTTTGTATTGATTTGTCTTATTTTAATTTAAATTAATAAATGTGAATTAATTTAAAAATATATGAAAATGCGACGGTATTTTTCAGCAGTGAAAATCCTCCACGTGTGGAAAATTGCGCATGCGTTGTACGTATCGACAGTGAACTGGGCGTCTCCCTCTTGAAAGCAAGCCGTGTTTGCATTAGAAAGGGATGAAATAATGTTTTCCATGAAAGCCTTCACCAATACGCATGTACAGTTTTATGTGTGTGGGGTTCTATTTCTGGATATTGTTGCTTCCCCTGGAGCATCTGCAACCTGTAACGCAGACGGAACCACGACGTCAAAGGGGCGAGGTGCTCTGCTAAAATGAAGTTTCACCACATATTTTGGGTCATCTGCTCCACCCTTGCTCTTGTCAACGGAGCTCCAAAGCCTCCCGGAGAGAATGCTGCCCACGGTAACAAAGGTAAGCCATTGTATATACCCTAGGCACAAATTGATGGGTGCGTCACGGCAGATTCACCTGTTTTTATTTCAGTACTAAATGTCTAATAAAAATTGGCTTACTTCGTTACAAATAACACACTACTTATTGATATCTGTCGATCTTGTGTAAAACTACATTTATAAATGATTTCAAAATTTAACCTTGAAATTTTAATTGATCACACGTCTCAAATTTTATGTTCCAAAAATGTTTAAAATTTTAATACGCGTATATTATTCTATGGCAGTCTTCATTGTTGAAAAATATTGAGGTTTGAGACGGTTGTAAACGTGCGGCATCTTTTAGATATTGATGATCTGGATGACAGCCATGCTGATTCCCAAACTACCTTGGCACCTTCCGATCTCTCTGTAGATTTGCCTGAAAATTGGGACCAAGCTAAAGATGATTCCCAATCTTTGTTTTTGAACAAGAGCGATAAGAACGATTTAGAACCGTACCCAATGGCATTGAGTGATGACTGTGAGTAACTATTTTAATTATTTTATGTAAATGTATTTAAAATTGGTATTGTTAAGTTTATGTATTTTGATTTTTAAATGCTTTTTATTATTACTAAATTATGTTCACAACACATCTTATATCTATTTTAATAGCTACTGATATACTGATCATTCTCTATTTTACAATTTTATTTTATTTTTTTTAGTAATTATAGTATTAAATTATTCTAATGTTAATGTACAGCATAATAGGAAAAATAACTCAAAAATCTATTTAATTTTCTTATAAATGCTGATAATATGATTGTATATGTATGTATGTAGCTACATATACGTATTTTGCCTAATCATCTCTTAATTGATTCAAGGCTGAAACATTTGCGATATGTATACGAATTTCATTTCTAATATTATATTACTAAGTGCTGTTCATTGCTTTCGATATATTACGTATGGGTCTACGTGACGAGACAGAATGTTAAATTACAGCAAACGCAAATATCGGAAGGCAAAGATCGACAATCGAAAGATCTTAAGTCGAAAGATCAGAATGCTTTGCTTTTCCTCCCGTATTCTGCGCGCGCACATTAATACGGGAGGAAAAGTCTGTTCCTCTTGTTCCTGTTGTATCCTGCTCGCGCAAATTAAGTGAGTATGTACCGTTTACCATGCACCATTTTTTTTTGATCTTTCGACTTAAGATCTTTCGATTTTCGATCTTTGCCTTCCGATATTTGCGTTTGCTGTAATTTAACATTCTGTCTCGTCACGGAGACCGATTACGTATCACGTTGGCAAGAATTTTTTTAGCTTTCCGTCCGTAATAAAATTTAAAAAGAGAAAATAAGTACAAAGTTAACTTAAAAGCTTTTTAAAATGTACGGCGCTCCAACAGTTTCCATTTAACTCGAAATTTTTATATAATTACTTCAATTTTGACTGATATTTATATTTGAACATTAAAAACCATATAACCACCTTGAATGTCGCGATGATAATGACAGCTTGACAGCTTCATTTGTAAAGCTGTCAGATCCAGCTGATGAAATTAGACATTAAATTGTCGTTTACAATCGGGCCTGATTAACCATTTTATTTGTGATGGAATATCTTTCTGAATTGAACAAATCCAAAAAGGTATTTTGAGATTTCTTTTAATTTTTTTTTTAATTAATACATTAGAAAAGCAGCATAGCTATTCAATATTTCCAATAATGCCATTTCGGGTTGCCCTTGAGCAATATCTATGGTATTAAACGTTTATAAATTATAAATTTTGAAATCATATTCAAATAGTGGTGACATAGCAAGTTGAGTGGTTTTTCCAATTTGATGAGGAACCGTTTAAACAATGAAATCACATAAACTGGCCAACTCTGATAAGAAACGATCGATCAATCGTCGCAAATATCCAAGTCTGACCAGCAGCACTACAGATTATACTAGGGAAATAAATTCTTTTCAATAGAGGTCAACCCACGGAATCGATCCCGGCAACCTCTCGGTAGTTAGCGTTAACGCAACCTCCGAGCTATGCTGCTATGTAATATATAATGTAATATATAATATATATCAGTGGATTGCGGTGAAATTCTCTCTCTTTTTGCGGTATAGCCTTACTTAATGTGCACGGGCAGGATACAAGAGGAACAGCCTGTTCCTCTTGTATCCTGCTCGCGCACATTAAGTAAGGCTGTACGACAAAAAGAGAGGGAATTTTACCGCACGCCACTGATATACATATATACTACCCGCTCTTCATATGTATGAATCTTAAAAGAACAAGAATAAAGATTTCGATTTTTCGACTTTTGCGGTGACGGCCACCAATGTATGTACGGGTCTACCTCACGTGCCCGAATGTGAAACGCCCGAAAGCGCAAATATCGGAAGGCAAAGATCGAAAATCGAAAGATCTTAAGTCGAAAGATCAAAAAAAGAGGGTGCATGGTAAACGGTACATGCTCACTTAATTTGCGCGAGCAGGATACAACAGGAACAAAAGGAACAGGCTTTTACTCCCGTATTCTGCGCGCGCACATTAATACGGGAGGAAAAGCCTGTTCCTCTTGTTCCTGTTGTATCCTGCTCGCGCAAATTAAGTGAGTATGTACGTGAGTATGTACCGTTTACCATGCACCCTCTTTTTTTGATCTTTCGACTTAAGATCTTTCGATTTTCGATCTTTGCCTTCCGATATTTGCGTTTTCGGGCGTTTCACATTCGGGCCCGTGACGGTGACCGGTATGTACATATGTATGTACATATGGTGGAAAACACTGTTTTTCTTATGTATATATAACGTTTTCTGAAGATTTTACTGAATAATTAATAGTGGTTACATTCCATTAATTTAATGATTGGCAAACGGAGTAAAATACATTAAGTATGTGAAAGAAAATTCTCAAAATTTTGAACGGACGGATTTTTGCAACAGAGTCAGTTCTAGAACTTGTTCGTAGCACCTTGCTCGTCAATATATCGTGTATAAAATTTCATATTAATATTCAACGGCGACTAAAACGTGAGAAGGGTGAGTTAATATGTAAATTTTACGAGCTTCAGTTAAATAAAATTGCGTCACGAAGATCTTGGCAGTATGCATTCATTTCAGCATCGCGAAATGTTGATGTCGTTACGCCACGCTTAATGATATACATTAACTAACAGAAGCATGAACGAATTTATATTTTTACATGTTCGCAAATAAAAGAAAAAATCGAAAGGAATGTGCTCGGGTATTTTATTTTCACGCGTGAAAGTTGCGTAGAAGCACGCCGTCTCTCGCGTTCTGAAATCGCACACTTTTTTTTCTATTTCAACCACACAAATAATTTGTGAATGAAACTTGAGAAATATTACAACTTTTCAGTATAACTTTGCAACTTACACACATATGTATACACATATATACTACATAGGAATTATTTTCTCTACTATCGACTAGTGTTAAATTTACATTATACGAACATAATATAGCTACATCTACCTATATTTACATACATACATACATATGTATGTAAATATACAGACGTTGTTCATTCACAAATCCCTTTGATCCCTTGTCGCTATAAACCCTACAGATCTCTAAAATATCTTTTCAATTTCGAATTCCAATTGAGGTCACAAACAAGTTACGAATTGAGCCTAAATCGATCCTAATTCGGATCAGTGAACGAGATAACTTTCAAGTTAACATATAAATACACGTGTATGTACATCGTTATTTACACGCTTGCTAAGATTTCCTTTAACGACATTTCCCTATATATGTACTTATAAAATATTACGATATAACGAGCAAAGTTTGTGCCGTCGTTAGAGCAGAATTAATAGACAATTTCATCTTAGCACGAAATAAATTTACATCGCTAATGAGAATATCCACGTAGTATTGTATGTAGGACGAATATGCATATATATTAGTGCATATTTTAGAATTTGAAAAGTATATTAATCTTGCATATTTTCCTTTTAATAAAAAATCGTATTTTACCATGATGCCATTACCACTGAGCGACACATATGGTATTAAACTTGTACATATGTATGTATATATATACATTTGAAATTATATTCAAATAGTATTGACAAATAGGTAGAATGATTTCGCCAATTTGATGACGAACCGTTTCAACAATGAAATCAGATAAATTAGTAAACTCTGATAGGAAACGATCGACTTATAGTCACAAATATCTGAATTTGACCAGCAGCACTGCAGAAATACTCCGAATAAATTCTCTTCAATTGAAGTCAACCCAGCGGTCGAGCCTCTTACAAGGGAACCTCTTGGCATTAACGCAATCACCGAGCCTTATTGCTGGCTATTTGACGATATCTGTCAGTGTCAATATTTATTTTCCAGTTTTAACGCGTTATTATTGTGTATTCCTGTTTATATAGCTTATGATGGACAACCGATTACTGCAAGCGACGTCAAAGTGGATAATGGACCAAAACCGGGAACCATGGAGCATATTTTGATGAGAGCCGAGTACTATGGTGAACCACCTTCCATGGGACGACAACCAGCTAGAAAGAAAAGAGCTGATCAATCTACGTTCAGGAATGCACTTTCGTCAACCAATTCTCGTGTGAACAAAAGGGGTACAAGGTATGTGTATCGTATTCGATTTTAAAATTCGAGTTAATTATATTTGAAATTTAAATCGAAAATTTCGAAGATCGAATTTAAAACGTGAGAACAGGATATTATTTGGTTAAGATATATTGGTAGGAATTCTTCTATGGCGCAAGATAAATTATCTCATTTATTAGACTTCACAGCAAAGCCTACCCTTATCGCGAAAAGCGCGTGGGTTGCTTTCTGCTGAATAAATAACAAATTTAATCAAACGACGGAATTCAAAATAATATAGAGGCGGCTTTTACGAAGACATCTGAAATGAAAGATGAATATGATCAAATTTTAACGGATTTATCTTCAAATTTATAATAATTTTCAGATACTCGGCACTCACTAGAATGAAACGCGATACTGGTATGAGGTCGGAAGACATTCTGGCATTGTTATCATTGTGGGATGCTCAGCAAAGACACAACAAGGAGGCTAGCTCATCCTACTACAATCCAGCTTCATATTACAGTGAAATCAATCCTTACGAAGACGCCGTAGATACCTCAGACATAGACGACAAATGGATGGACGAGGCAGTAGTACCTACGAGTCAATATGCAAATTATTATGACAATTCCATGCCATCACATTATAGATACTCACAAAATTATCCCGAATACGTGTCAGAAGCTGAATCGAATTATCTTCAGCATTTGGATGCCATGCGTCGCAAAAGGCAATGGTCAGGTTTCGATAACAGAAATCGATATGCTAAGCGATTCATGGTAGCAAAGAAAAGGTCAGATAATAATCAATATATGTTCTCGCAAAAGTTCAAGCCACGCGAAGATTTGTATTCCCTTAACGAATTGTTGAAGGCAACACAGGGAGGAAGAGACCAAGGAATTCCTTTGGTTCGTCGCATGATTATGTAAACATTCCCATTCAATGTATGTTATATCCATATCGATGTGAAACATTTCATAAAATAATTTAATATATAAGTAATAAAAAAAAACGAAAATCTCTCGTATGCATGGCCATAATATAGTAATTATTGACATATCGGTGTATATTTTATTTCTATTAATATTGTAATATTCATATAAAACTTAATTCCATTTTTATTTTATATTTAATATTACATAGGTCATTATAAATGTATTTATTCCCTATTTCGTGTTTGTAATCATAAATTTAATGTATTTAATATTGTATTTAGAATATATTCGATTTATGGCGATTGATGATTCAATTGCATACATACAATAAATATTTTTTAATCTAGATTTCCCTTATGCACTCTCATAAATCGGTCTATTTTAGAATTTGATAATAATTAGCAAATTTTATCTCTTTTAAATAATGTATGTAAATTTAAACAAAATAAATAGAGATATTTTACTGTATTTGGCTTTTATTTTCAATGTATATGTATGTGTACATAGATATAATGTCCTGAAAAAAGACCACAGTGCAAAATAGACATTTAAAAATTTATAAAACATTTTCTTTCCA
This sequence comes from Arctopsyche grandis, assembly GCF_051622035.1. Lineage (NCBI taxonomy): Eukaryota > Metazoa > Arthropoda > Insecta > Trichoptera > Hydropsychidae > Arctopsyche > Arctopsyche grandis. The sequence goes on along the minus strand of NC_135363.1, from coordinate 17,399,845 downwards.
CGTTGTCTTGCAAGTGATGTGTATGAGTGCAATACATTTTACATTATATACTTATACAAAAGGTAAGCGAATGACGTCAGTAATTTTCAAAAGATACATAGTGATTTTCCGAAGTTTTCCTGAACATCCAATCAGATTTAAATTTCTATCGGAGTAAGCTGTAAAAAAAAACAAAAGAGAAACGCAACTAAATGCACAATGTCTGCTCATTTTGAATTTCCAAAATCATAATATGTATTATATATATGTACATATGTACTACGGCATCATGCATGACCAACCAACATACATACATATTACATACATTTGTTTATCAAAGCATCATCGTGTATGGAAAACAAACATCACGATCAAAAATCATAGTTATTATTTTGGGTCACTTTCCTCATGTCTGAGTCGTGACTTTCCCGTCTTCTAACTTCCATAATGCTTCCCGTCATAGTCCTCCAGCTTTGTCGACACCTCGCGGCTCGCAGTGACTCGACTAGCGTTTTTCTGACCTGCTCACTTTATCTTGTTGGAGATCGTCCCCTTCCTCTGCTTCCCTCAACGTTTCTCAGTAAGACCACTTTTTCAGGCTGTCCGTGTCTCGCCTCGCGATGTGCTTAAACAACTGGAGGATACGCCATATTGAAGATATCCTATCATCAACCCTCAGCTCTTGCAGGTTGAAGATATCCTATCATCAACCCTCAGCTCTTGCAGGTTGGAGGCATTGGTTCTTCTCGCTTTCCAGGGGATTTTAAGCAACCACATCTCAAAAGTGTATGTATGTTCTCTGCCTTTCTCGAGCTCGTACCGTCCATGTACGAGCCCATATAAAAATACGGAGAAGACCAAAGCTCGGACCAGACACATTTTCGTAAACACGGTGAAGCCTCGGTCTTTCCAAATTTTGGTGAATTTCGACGTTGAGCCTTTTACCATGCCGATCCGTCTTTTAATATCTGTTACACCGTCCGTCATCCGATAACATTGATCTGAGATAAATGAACTCGTGCACATCTTCAAGACCAGATAGAGTATCCCACTACACGAGTTGACCTTGTCGATCCACTACCATAATCTTTGGTTTTGCTCTTTGCATCCTGAATACAAGTATTCTCCTTTCGTTTTACAGACGACGGAGTATATCCGCCATTTCCTCTTCGAAGTTGACGTCATCAGCGTATCTGAGATTGGATATGCTTTTACCCCTCATTTTTATCCCTCCCTCCCTCCCCAACAAGCGCCTTTCTCATGATGTAATCTCGATAAATATTGAACAAGTTGAAATTGTAAAAATAAACAAAAGAAAAACCGTTTTTTTTTCTTTTTGATATATGCCAGTGTCATGACTCATAGAACGCACCACGAGTGACGCGCGCTGCGCCTCAAAGCTGCCTTCTGTATAGGGCTGCCAGATTTATTGATATCCAAACCGGGACATTTTAATTGTATCCCCCCCACTCCACCCCCCAGGCACAGATATTACAAGAATGATAAAAAACATTGTAAAAAGCGTAAACTTAATTACATTTAAGATCCTTCCTTTTATAAACTATTATTTCCTTTCCATTTTTCCAGTTTATTTAATTATTTTAATATTAAATGAAATTAATTACATATTGCCAAAGAAAATTGAAATTAAGATTCGTGCATTTTTTTGCAGTTTCATAATTGCGGGGGGTCGGTATTTCTGAACAATGACAGTTTATCTAAAACTGGGATTTTTAGCTGTCTCGAAAGGTCCCTTCGGGACGGGAGGCTTAAAGCCGAGACAAACCCAGAATACCGGGATGCCTGGCAGCCCTACTTTTGTACCAACTCTGATGTGCTGCTCTGCAGCCCACTGTCACCTAGTGTGGTCAGACCTTAAATCGATACTAGCTAAACTGTGTTGATATGTACACATTCAAACACATTATACAATGTAGGTATACGGATAGTATCCATCAGATATCAATAACAAACTGCAATCAAATGTATGTTTACTTGCAACAACAAATTCAGATAAACCGAATTTGCTAAATATGGGAGGAGGAAGGTTGATTTTATTAAATCCGTCACAAAAATTAGTAATAAGCAGGGCTTTCTTCCCATGTAATCCGGTGGAACGGCATTTCGGCACCTTTTTGTCTCAGCATTTTTTTATGTTTCAAACGAACATTCTGTATAATATAATTTGAATATAATCTTTTCCATTAAAAAACTTGACAAGAAGTGAGTTCCGGTACCTTTTTTTTCAAAAAAAAACCTTGGTATGAGTAAGGCAAACCCAAATAAAAAACGGACGGTCTGAATTTAATAACCATCCCCAGATCTTGCTGTATTTGTAACCATCGAGAATTTCGGCCGGCATCTGAGCCCACGACCTCTATAATGCTGAAATAGTGAGTTACGCTGTAGCATTTAAAATTTCCAAAGAACATATATATGTATGTATGGGTTCGGTGATTACTGATCACAAAGTCACTAAAATCTCGATAACGGAACATCTGGCAGCCGAAAAGTCCATCATACTAACTGTAGAGTTCATACAAATGATAGTACAGTGTAATCGCAGCGAAGAAGGCTAGTTGCTTGTCTTCGATGAAAGGTCTGACTGAACTGCTGTTGAATCCATTCTGGGGGTTTATATATTGCAGTCGAAAACACGACCGTGTGAAAATGTTATTGCCTGAAGGTCGAGTTGTGGCTGCATCTTGGGTTCGCTCATGGTCCCTGGTCAAGTTCCCAGGAATTCAGAAGGGTGAATTACATCGGTGTGATGGGGTAAACATCTGAAAGTACTTAATTGAGGCTTTAGTTCGATGGGGGGAATATATGGATTCCTCGAACTGGGCACATTCTCGGGCTCCAGATGAATTGACGCATGTCCAAAGGGTCTTTACAGCTATTTTTTGGGTCAACTTTCGTGTGGCTGCATTTTATGTTTGCTCACGGGTTCCGGATGGTTTCACGCATTTACCGTTTCTTTCCGGGAAGGGTCGTGTGTTAGGGCCGGGCCGCACCGTGCAACTTTGTCGGCCGACTAGTTGCGCGACATGAAAAAATGTATGGAAATGTGTCCCATCTACCTGCATGCATTGGTCTGGTCGCCCTCAACCAAGTCGCTCGAAAGTCGCACGGTGCGGCCCGGCACTAACTGGGTGTGTAACTGTAAAATTGGAGAGAAAATGTATCTCTACAATTGCTGTACTACATTCCTACATAACGATAACTATCATACTAACGAGAACTTTAGTGCCATATGTTGCGTATTCACGATTTTAATGGCAAACATTGTCTTTGTGACAACCGCAATGTGACTAATAATTCAATTACCGTATGTAGTACAGCGTCGTGTATGGTCGACAGAATCAAAGCTGCATCGTGTATGGGCGGAAACGGTCGCGTTGTGTTGTGTGTGTTGGTATTTAGTGCGCTAGTACAGGTGCGGCTATATTTGAGCGGGGTGGCCGGCGGGCGGCGTGACGATGCGCAGCGCCCATGGCGGCGCGTGAGCCCCCCGCAACCGCACCCGCACCCACCCCCCCGACACCCGCGCCCCCCGCGCCCTCCATCGACCAGATCGACTTCGCGGAGATCCGCTACATCAGAGTACGTCCGCCCCCGCACTCTCCCGCACGCACACACACGCACACACCGCCGCACCACCACCACCCCCACCCCCACTCCCACTCCCACCCCACAACTGCACCCCGGTCATGCCCCGCTAACGAGCCCTTTCGGCCTGCTCCGCCACCAGCTCCGTTTGACGTTTCACCGGAAGTGGCTCTAGCCCTTCCATGCTGTCACACTGACGTACCGATTCATGCTCTCCAATATGATTTCCCACTTTCAGGATACGTCGTCGTCGTGTTCTTCGTGTCGGTTCGTTTCAGGTCCGTTTTCGCGTGTGGCCGTAATCAAAATATCGGAGTCATAACATAACCTCATTTTGCGTTGACAGCTGTGATTTATATGCGCTATTATGTCAATCCCGTCTGACTTTGTATTGTGGCTTCGGTGTGTCTTATAAGAAACTTATAAGAACAAGTATGCACACTAGGTTCGTTTGAATCAAAGTTCAATTTATATATTGGAAAAACAATAGAATATTGTCACTTTAATTCATCGTCATTTTTTGTGCAATTACCGACTGAATGTATTTAAACTTTTTTTTTAAATATTCCCCAAAATATATTATTCATAAATATCCCTTCAGTTTTGAGTGAGACACTGTTTTTAAAAGCTCAACAAATTTCTGTGTTATGTTTTACATATAATTAAAACATATATGAAAATGGAAACTTATTTTTTATCTACATATTAAAGCAGCATTTTTTTGTCGCTTCCTCGTGTAAAACCCTTAAAATCCTGACAAATATCGCATATCTGCCTCGTTTTTAAATTCAATATTATGCTTCATTTGTTGAAACAAAGTTCAAAAAGTACCTCTGTAAATCCCTTCATTTATCCATACCTTTGATCAAACTTAACATCACTATGTGAATGCACAGAAATGGAAAATTAATTCAAATTTTTTAAATAAATCCCTCATTGTTGCATTAATTTGTGCAATTCTGTTTAAATGTATTTTCCATCACACAATGACAGTATCAAAGCTTTAAGTTTCCTCTTGAACGGTAGCTTTTGAATCATTGATCAACCAACGTTTATTGTAACAGTTCTTTTTTAAGAATATCTGGAAGTAAAAATGAAATCAGTATTAACTCATCATGGACCACCCAAATGTTCTGAAAACTCTTTGATAGCGTATATTTCGTAAATTAATAGATTTTTGAATTAAACATAACTCCTAAATTTTCTATTAATTAAATTGGAATACAGTCTTTGAGTGTATGAATTTTCAGATTAAAATTTCTCAAACAGGTCATTGCTGTATTCAATTTTGTATTCAATTTTAAAATAATAAACGATATCTATCTTAAAGATCATTGTGTTATTTATTTGAATTAAAGATTCAATTTGAGAAATGTGTACGGTAAGCGAGAAAAAACGATTCAATTTCAATATACGGAGATTTGAAATCTTTTCTGAATATTATTATTTTGGAATATTGTCTACCAATTCCTTGGAAAAAAGTCAGGATTAAAACCATAGTAATATATATTTTTTATCGATATTTTGGATAAATATATGCTGATATATCTATAAATGGCAGTTTGAAATTACGTATTTTAAATAATAATTCTTTTTATTAACTCAGTTTTTATCTACATAATTGGAATGAAAGTTAAATGAAGATTCATTTCATTTTAACTTGTTGAATTGTCAATAAAGTACATACACTCATAATATGGACGATGAATACAAAACTGAATTTGTGAATTTAATTCAATTGATATTCTTTATCATACTAATTTACATATCATCAAGTATTCACCAGAAACGATAGTTAATATATTCTTTTGTTTGAATGTGGTCACTTTATTTTACTTTTAATCACTCATTATTTAATTTTCAGGTTGTTGGAAAAGGCACGTTCGGTGTTGTGTGGAAAGCACTTTGGAGAGGTACCTATGTAGCCGTGAAAAATATTGAATCGGAAGCCGAACGCAAAGCTTTCAACGTAGAAGCTAGACAATTGTCGAGAGTATCACATCCTAACATAGTAAAGCTATATGGCGTGTGTACTAAAGATGCCAATTTTTGTCTTGTTATGGAATTCGCTGAGGGCGGCTCGCTTTACAATGCCCTCCACTGTTCTCCTAAGCCCACTTACCAAGCGGCCCATGCGATGAGTTGGGCTAGACAGTGTGCTGAGGTATATCTTTTAAATTGATATCATATTCGATGAACGTTTATTTCCGATTTGTTACACCTGTTCTATTTAATTTCAGGGTGTTGCTTATTTACATGCAATGCGACCAAAGCCACTGATTCATAGAGATCTTAAACCACCGAATTTGTTATTAGAGAAAGGTGGTCTCCGGTTAAAGATATGTGACTTTGGTACGGCTGCTGATAAACAAACTCAAATGACTAATAATAAAGGAAGTGCTGCGTGGATGGCCCCTGAAGTATGTGTTCTTTTATCTACATATGAGCTGTTGTAATTGAAAGTGGCACAAGTCCACTTTTCTTCATTTCGAGAGATATCTCGCAAAACATTAAATATAATGTTTTTTCGTTTAACAATATTTAAAAATACTGTTGGCGTGTGTTACGTTTATTCTGCTTTTCTGGGATTCTGAACATATCGAATTAAAAGAAGTGATAACAATTTTTTAATTAAGTCAAACAAATAGTGTTTTTGGAACTGTAAATTGAACTTCCGCCACTTTCAAATATAACGCCTCATATATTCAAAAGAATTTATGTATATTATGAATGAAAAACTGATCTCATCTAAATTGTAGGTTTTTGAAACTTCATCTTATACGGAAAAGTGTGATGTTTTTTCATGGGGTATAATATTATGGGAAGTTCTATCAAGACGGAAACCATTTGATGAAGCAGATTGGTCAACATATCGAATTATGTGGGCAGTTCATACAGGTATTAAAAATATCCTTCAAAAAATGTAAATATGTTATCAATGTAAAATTTTTCAATAGATCCGAAAGTCTATTGTTCATTAAGTGCCATGTATGCAAGTTTAATTTTTCTTAAAATTTAGGACATCGTCCTCCTCTACTGGAAAATTGTCCTCCTCCAATAGAACGACTGATGACCCAATGTTGGCTAAAAGAACCTTCTGAGAGACCAAGTATGCATGAGGTCAATTGCTTAGTAATTTTATATTTTGAATCGATTTACATTGAAACTTATCACGATTGCTACATCTAAAAAAATATTCCGATAGGTAGTGGATATCATGACTGAGCTGTGTAAATATTTTCCTGGAGCCGATCTACCCATCACCTACGATAGCAGTTATTCGGAAGTTATGAGCGAAGAGAATGACCACGGCGAAGATACTTTGGATTATGAATTTAACTCTTTCGAAGACTCGAGACAATTTTCAACTATGGACACCCAGAATAGTACACAGTCCGACGTGAATCCAGTTTCTTCGATTGCTAGAAGAACTAATGTACGATCTCAACTTAGGCCGCACAGTTTTGTTGGAACTCAAATAAATAAATTGCAAAATAGCATATCGCCAAATACCCAGTCAAGACCAATGAGTATAATGACATTACCTCATCAAAAAGCTCCTAACATTGCAATAAATTCTAGTCGAATTGGCCAGGTGCAAATTCCTGCACAATTTAAAAACAGTCAATGCCAATCTCCACAACAATCTAGTCCTTTAGCCGGCACGCCACCAAACAGTTCAAAGAGTTTCAATAAAACTCCGTTTAGATTATTCAATAATTCCCAAAATGTGCAAAGAAAGTCACCATCAGATCTGGAGGATGGTGTTAAACAAGTTCAACAACTTCAAAACGTACCTAATTTTTTATCTATAAATCGATCTCCATTAAATCAAAATAGATCCGGTGGAAGTACTCCACAGAATAATGTACACGATCCTAGGTTTTTAAACAGAAGTCCAAATTACTTTAGCGACAGCAATTCACCGAGACGGTCTCCAATGATGAATTATAATGTTGGGAATATGAACCCTAGACATGCTGATATAGAAACCTATTGGGATCAAGATAATGAAAGTAGTAGTAAATCGTCAAAGAGAAATACTCTCTCACCTAACTTTAACAATTGCTTTAATCCTCAGAATCAAGACAATTGGAATAATAATCAGAATGATCAAAATCAAAGTGGCAAGATTTCGTTGAACGAAAGTGGTGTGTACAGTCAAGAATTTTCAAACGGTAATATTCACAATTCACTGCGGGGTGGCTTACTAGCCGTACCCAATTCTCAAATGGAAATACCGCTACAAATAGACGTCGATCCTGTAAGTATCAATATAATCTTGTATATTTTTCCTCCATCAAATCAAACAAATAATTTTGAAAGCTTCCTTCATTCTATAGGCTCATTTGTTTAATGTCACTTCATTTAAATTAATCTTTATTGAATTGGAAGCATTATTATCATATATTTGAAATTACACTTCATAAGTCAATTTATTGCCAATTACGAAACAATTAATGTTTTATATCATTTGACCCCTGAATTTTTTCTATGTACATTTTTGTGTTAATATTATGGCTGCATGCTTTTGCTAATGAGTGTTGCAATTTTTTTAGATTTAGTAATTTAATCTAGAAGGAATTCGTGTTCACACGTATGCATTATTGAAATTTGATTTAATTAAAATAAATATCCAACATTGAGATTTTGAAATCTAATTCTTTTCGTTATTCTTAATTGATGTATGCATTTGAAATTCAATCACAATTTAAAATTTACTTTTGTAAATTGAACATGTGCTAATCTAATTTTGAATTATGATTGAAGAAATCTGAATTTTATTTTACTAATTTAATCATTTTTGTATTTCATAGATTAAATATTTTTAACAGTAATCTTAATGTATGTACCTTTTCAGCATCTTGGTAAGCACATTTTTAATTTTCTAACATTTTAACAGTAGTACCTGATATTAATATTTACATAAATACTTTGACAAAAAAAAACTTATATAACAATTTTTTAATATGATTTTTTTTTTTGCTATTTTGACTATAAGAATTTTTTAACATTTCCTATTGAATTGAAAGATTTTAGACTGATTGATTAAAAAAATGATTTTAACATCAACCTGTAGATAGTAAATAAACTTGAGTGTTAAATTATTTCCTGAATGTATTTTAAAATTTTTTAATAATACATACATTTGTACATGCTTAGATTTGACAGTTTTAAATATTAAATAATTAAATATTAGTATTTTATTCATTATAATCCATTTATGCACAGTATTAACCGTCAATATTGTCGACAGAATGCTTGGGAATTGAATACTGGTATTGTTGACGACGATGAAGATATGGAAATTGTAGGAGATCGTCTGGAATTGAGAAATATGGCTGGCTTCGATAAACTAGTAAAACCCATCAAAGGTGAGTGACTAACCTGATTTAAATAATAGTAGGTACTGCAATTCCTCAATTTCCTGAAAAAATATCTATTGATCGGAATTTAAAATTTTGAATGAAACTGACATATTGTTTAAATACACATAAAAATTCATTCTATCAATTGATTCAATCTCTCAATTATGAATTACTTTTATGAACAGCGATTTTATGAAATTTAAGGGATTAGTAGAATTCCTACGGGAAGCTAAGCAGAATTTTCGCTAAATAATACATAGATGTCAGTGTAAATATTTTGTTTCCCTAGAAATTTATTGTTGCCTTATTACATATATGAACCTTGCTTTTTAAAGGTTTTTTTTTATATAAATATTCAATAATCTTTGACTTTACTAAAAATCGAGCCCTTTGCTGCTCGATTTTTAGTAAAGTCTATTATTGTTGTTTTATTTTAGGTTCATATAAACGGCACAAGTCAGCGGTCTTGTGTGTTAAACTTGAAATTTGTATAAAGTTAAATGTGGACGAACTTATTCATAGCTACTATCTTTTTTTTATACAATATAATAATAATTTCAATACTCAACACTTGGTTTATTTTGGTTCAGTCTGCCAAGGGTAAGCCGTTGAAATAATTTTTAGTTCCGTTGGCGAGTTACGCACGCACATACACACGCGCACACATATTTGCCCGAGATAAATGCATTTGTCGAAATTGCATTTCTCGGAAATGCACTAGCTACTCGAGCGTGTCGCCTTGTCATCATTTGTCGCAGTCACCACCTATCGCATCTGATCGCCGACTTTCAATATTTTAAGCGCACCTCGCCGAGAGACGCCCATTAATTTCACATGCATTTGAACTTATGATTCACAATTTAATAATATCGATGAAAGGTAAACTTATATAGATAAACAAATTTTCAGTACACGGTCGTAGTAATTGGAAGAGTGCTCAAAATACGCTGCAAGAGCCCATTGGCCGCTAACGTGTAACATTCAATATATTTATGTACATACATATTATTTTAACCATCCGGATTTCTTTGTACAATTTAATGCAAAATTTACCAATTTCTAATTTGCTTTTATATGAGAAAGTAAGCGTTTATGAATTTGTTCTCTATGTCAATCTACAATTTTTAATTAGAATTTTAATTATGGTACTTAGACCATAGTCGATTTTTGCAAAGGGTCAAAGCCTCCCATACAAGAACGATTGAAAAATACCAAACAATTTGTTTTTCTACATACTATGAAAATGCAATTTTTCAATTTGGTATACCATCTCATAGTATTCTAACTTGGACTGTATGTATGTACATAGTAAAATTTTCTGAAAAAGTTGGTTTAAGTTGGTTAAGCCACTATTAACTTAGAGAGGTTGTGGGTTCAAATCCCGGCCGGTAACACAGATCTGGATGGTTATTAACTCCAGATCGACCGTCTCCCGTTAGAATTTGCCAATTTATCTAACTTAATGTTAGATCCAATCAAAATTGCTATCCGTCCCCCCCCTCCCTCAGTTTCTCACAAATTCGTTGAGAATATAGAATTTTTCGGTTGTAAAATGTATGCTTACCCCATATTTTTTTTGTAGAATGTGTTTGACCATTGATGTTGTTATTTGTAATCTGTTTGAAATTGTTTAAGTACCTTTGTACAATGTTCGACCATAGGTGTCGCCTTGGGGCAACCTGTCATGGCACCTATGGTAAAATATCCACTATTGCATTTAGAAAAACGCTAGATATTTTGCTACACTTATGACTTATATGTTTATGGTAGCGAAAGGAATGAAATGACGGTGTAGTTCAATGTACGACTATTTAATATGGCGGTCGGGAGGGAAATTAAGTGAGAAGCCACTAACATGGTCAAACCGGTCTTAACTCACAGGATGGCGACCCAAACTAGACCATGTCGTAGAGGGCCACGGTCATCCATCACTCAATAGTAGCATAGCTCTGTGGTTAGCGTATGATGATAACAACTGAGGGGTCACTGGTTCGATTCCCGATCCAGTGATGCTGGCCAGACCTTAGATATATACGACTCCGGGTTGATTATTTCTTAACAGATTTTACCAATTTATCTGTTTTCATTATTAAAATGGTTCCTCGCCAAATTGCCCCCTACCCTCTGTCACCTCTATACATAGTACATACATATGTACAACTTTGGCCATAGGTGTCGCCTTAGAGAAACCTGTAATGGCACCATGGTAAATATAAAAAATAAATCAAAATACATTATTAGTAGGATGCCAAATTACTCGACTTTTTATTTAATACTCGGATAGTACGAATACCTACATTCATATTTCGGCAAGGTGGGATACAAGAAATTTTCCAGACTAGCTTTCAACACAAACAATAAATCCTTTCTAAAAGTAATAAGAAAGTCGAGTAATTAGCCATTCCTAATTGTTGGGTACTTAAGAGAAAACACGTGGATCATGAAAGACTATCGGATCGGCGTCAGTTCTGGAACTTGGTGCTACTCTGACGTGCGTCCTATTGGCTGACGATGACGCGTCTTTCGCGAACTTTTTTGCTGACTCTTATAACGTATAGCGATTATTTATACATTTTTTTGGCAATCTCGTAAAGTCGAGGCCCCATGTCTGCGCCACCTGTAATGTGTGACGATTGTGTCAACCGAAATAACGTCCAGGTCGGTCGGTTCATAAACAAAAAAATTCCAATGTGACCAACACGCGACTCTTCCGCACAGTGATATTTTCATAATCTACAATCCTGCTTTAACTAACCCGAACCACATAGAGGCAACGAAATATTTGTGTTTCGACATATGTACATATCTTTCAAATTCAAAAGGTTCCTGTGAATAAGTACTCCACATGCTCACGCTGAACCAGTACTTGATATGTGCTGTCTAGTTTGCTCTTGGCACTTGTTGTGTGTACGAAACTTTACTAAACCTCAATACGCCCTCGATTATAATTATATCCGTCTAAAAAAAAAAGACGCTTTCGTACTCGTGTGACATAATATCGCGAGCGAATTTTCTCATTTTCCCCCACGAGAGCGTGATACATAATGGTCGGGAAAAATTTACTATCACTTAATTCGTTGTTTATATTGAAAGCGACGCGAGCTTGAAATGTGTGTTTAGTGTGCGATGTTTGACGTTGAATTAGCGCGATGCGTCTGTTCTTAATGTTAACCCTTTTAGCGCGAGAGTATACTCGAGATACGTGCTATTTGGTAAAAAGGCGTCAATTAGGTAATAAATCGTCGACGGATATGTATTATTAAATTTTATTTATATTGAATTGCCATTGCTTTGGCCGATCGCCACGCAGAACACCGATCGGTGACGAAGAAAGCTCCTCATTGACATTGAACTGTAAATCAAAGCGTTTATTTATTTTACTGGATTTCAAAGATCGCGATGACCGAAATCGCCAGCCGTTTCATCTGGCGCCCGACTATCGTTCAATGACGAAGATGACGTACAACTATTTACTTCATCGGTGACACTGTAGATGTAAGGTTTTAACAATGTTCAAGCGTTATAGTTAAACTAGCAACGTATGTAGTTCAGTAGTTCGCGTATAATACCAACGACTGAGGGGTCACGGGTTCGAGCCCTGGCCCAGCGGTGCTGCCAGCCAGACTTTGGATATATGTGACTTTAGGTCGATCCTTTCCTATCAGAGTTTGCCAATTTCATTTTCGAAACAGTTCCTCACCAAATTGACCACCTACCCTCTACCTGTCACCATTATTTAAACAATCTCAAATTTATGTGTAATAATGTTACAAATTTATATGTAATGTCTGATAGCATTTCATTACATGATAAAATAGTAGAAGTAGTCAGTATTTATTTATATTCGGGGCAAATAATAGACATCTTAGATCAGTGTTTTGCCACTTATGACGTATTAATCTTAAATTTGGACATTGAACGCCAAGCTATCACAGAAATTCCAATGCATGTATGTTCGGCATAACAAGAAAAAATAGGAAGCGGAATACGTGGGTGAGAAATATAGTGGATATAGTGGAGAAAGTGAAGAGATAGAAATGGTAATGGATGGGTCATGTAGTCAGAAGAATGGATGAAATGTGGACAAAATAAGTGCTAAAATGGTTCCCGAGAAGGTAACAGGAAGATGGTTAGACGAAAATAGAAAAAAAGGGGGGTGAGATGTATGTGAGGTAGGTAAAACAGAAACGAGTGGAAGCGTGTTAGAGAGGCCTTCATCCAGCAGTGAATGGTGAATTGCTGTAAATGTAGTACTAAGTATGTATAAATTTTACCATACATGTCATTTTGGGGCAGTCTATAATGGCACCATGATAAATATAAATTTTTATTTAAAAAAAAATTCTAGCTTCGTTGACAGCATTTAGAAAATTGTAGCATCTCTAGATGGTACTTTTAACTTCGGTCGTTTGCAAAAGTACGCTACTTTACATGTACGAATATTTCCATGCTAACCAAAGTTAGATCAAATCAAGGAAAACAATTGTACATATTTAATTCGGTAAATTGTACCATTTTATTTTATTAGAAAATAGCCGCATTTAAAGTGATTCGGTTTGTGACCGCCACTGTACTCACGAAGATTTATGAATGTTCTTATTTTGCTGTCATAGCTCATGATATAATTGATTATATACACTCATTAATTTCAATGATCTAATGTTAGTTTTTTTTTAATATGTATTATATAATTGAATACATATGTATATATTTGGAAGACTCGGTTAAGATGTGTTGTGCATTATCATTAGTGTTTCATTGTATTAGAGTATGTGTATGCAGTGGCGCTTCACGATCGTTAATTTATTCTGATTTTCTTCTCATGCCAAAAGCAATGACTGTCACTTGACGGCGATGAAACTTTAACAAGATCTATGTGTGTATGTAGAGTTTGCTCTAGAAAATGTGACCTCGGTTCAGGTCACCGTGATCTTCAATAATATGTAATTACAGTTCAATTTTTCTCCATGCTGCATTTATTGTTTGAAAAATTATAACGCAATAACTTCAGATGAGTAATCACATAATACGTTTATAGGCACGACTTGGGACAAGGTCGAAAAATGAATAATTCGTCCTTTAACACCCTCGCAATTGATCATATGGATTGTGTCGTGTTTGCAATGAATCGTATCAAAAAATCCTTGGAAATTTCCTTGGCTAGTTATTATCGTAATTGTATACCTGTAGCAGTCTAAGTCTTGCCCTTTGAACCCTAGCCAAAGACATTTCCTTTGATATGCCAAACGTGTGTAATATATTGGCTAAACATATGTATATACGTACACCTTTTTAGTATAGACTCTTGGAGACTTACCAATAAGAATAAAGTTCGATGGTAGTTTCATTAAAACAAGAGACAAGGGAAGCAAAGCAAACAGCATTTTTATTAAGGATCCTGACTAACCAGATGCAGGATAAATAGATACATGTGTAGTTTTTGTTTTACATATTTTCCGATTTATAATATCACAAGTATTATATGTATGTAGTTTGATGATGGATATATCCAAGTTCGTCGTGATGATAGAAACACGTATTTTTCGATTAGATGTGAACTCACAGCGTAGTAACGCTTTTGTGTGGAAATTACGGTAAGATATTTCACTTGTTGGTATATCAAGTAGTCTGTCGTTTCTATCCTCTCTGCCTTTTCAAATTATTAATAATTAAGAAAACTATTCAGGAATTATTATCTTCTTCAAATATGTAATCAACATCTTCGTAAACTGACTTTAAACTGCGTACCTGATATGTATTTTCATATGTATGTCTTCAAATGAACACTACATATGTACATATGTAGACAGTATGCTTGATACTGGTCTCCATGACGAGACAGAATGTTAAATTACAGAAAACGCAAATATCGGAAGGCAAATCGAAAGATCAAAAAAAAAAATGGTGCATGGTAAACGGTACGTACTCACGTACATATTCACTTAATTTGCGCGAGCAGGATACAACAGGAACAAGAGGAACAGGCTTTTCCTCCCGTATTAATGTGCGCGCGCAGAATACGGGAGGAAAAGCATGTTCCTCTTGTTCCTGTTGTATCCTGCTCGCGCAAGTTAAGTGAGTTTTTATCTTTCGACTTAAGATCTTTCGATTTTCGATCTTTGCCTTCCGATATTTTTGTTTTCTGTAATTTAACATTCTGTCTCGTCACGTAGACCCGCTTGATACACAGCTCTTCATAAACTGCATCCATGAAATTCTTAAAAGATTATTTGTTCATCAGGAATATTTTTTACTATTAACCAGGAACTGTGTTAAAAGGTCGTTAAAAAACACTCGGACATTTTTTCATAATACATGTATTTATATTGTACAGAGTGCTGCATGACTAGTGAGCTAATGTAAATCTCTAACTTTTACTAACTATCTTTGTCAATATTCTTCTCCAGTGAAAGTATGTATATTATTGAAAAAAGCCTTGTTAACAATGATTTTGCTAGGATAGATTGCGTTGCTATCAATTTTTGTATGGACCAATCAAAGCAAATAAAATTGGTGAACTCTGACAATAAGTGGTAGATCTATTTACATATCTACTAATCAGGCCCGGCCCAAGGGTATAAAGCGCCCCTAGGCAGATTGGTTACAGCCCCCCCCCCTTAAATTTTTAAATAATAAATTTCATGAAAGTTCTTAAAATTTTATGTTGAAGAAAAATTAAAAAAATAAATTAAAATTCAAAAGACAAAAAGAAAAAAAAAAAAAAAAAATTAAAATTCAATATCTGTGCAACAACCCATTGATATGCTATCATTGCTAGAAACAATTCGTTTATTTTCTATCATATCATATAGCCTGAATTCGATCATTGGCCGTAGAGAGCTTCTCTGCAACCTACACACATACATATGTACAGTGGCGGACTGGGACTGAAATCAGTGCATGCCAGGAGTCAAAGGGGGCCCCACCCAGGGTTAAAAAAATTTGTCCCCCCCCCCATATAACAAAATTTTCTTCTTTCCATCACGCTAAAAATCAAGGGCAAAAAATAAATAAAATTTTCAAAAATGGGAATAAACAAATTTAGGTACAAGAAAAATGGCAAAAGCAAAATAGATCCATAAATTACATTGTATATTTCGTTTTAATCCTTGTCCTAGGTAAATAGAATGCATCATAAAAAAATGCGGCATAAAAGCAGCTTTTACTTTCGGTAGAAAACAATCAGGGACGTCATTTCAGCTTTTTCTTGGGGGGGGGGGGCAGGCGAAGATTGGTCAAATTGAATTTTTTTTCAAAAAATCTTTTTTATATCGGAATAAAAATGGAAAATATACAATATGAAAAAAATAAGCTTATTTTTGAAAAAGTATATATAAAAGTATCTTATGTAAAAAGCCAAAAAAGCGCCGCAGGCGAAAATTTTTTTCCAAAAATCTTCACATGGTCGCAAAATGGTTAACAAAAGTCGACCATCAAAATGTATCACTATATCAAAAAATATACAAACTTTCGGAAAAATAAACGATACACATCTGTTTTTGAGACAAAATAAAGTAAAGGCGACCTTTCTAACGATTCCCTCAATGGGATGAACAATTTCTAAGAATGTTACCCAAGGCATACCACTTAAAAACCAAAATATATTTGCTTCAAAATAATAAAATCTTTTTTTTTCAAAGCACATAGCAGCGATTATTTTATTAGTTACACAAAAGTAACATAATATAAGAAATAAACGCAGCATTCATAGATCCATAGTATCTCATTAATCATTAAATTCATAATATTTTCTAAATTCACCTATTCCTTAATTTAGGGGGGCGAGTGCCCCCCCCAAATTACATCCCTGAAAACAAAAAATGCATAATATTTTCAATTAATGTTAATCGAAAATCGAGATTTTGGGGAGGGGCCCCTATCCTATGTTTCTATATACATGGATGTGTCTAGATTAGGAATAGATTTTATATTCGGAAACTGTTTAAAATTGTGTATTTAAATCTTACTATATCGTCGAAGTATAATCAAATGTTATTTTGAAAGTATGTATGAAGTAAATTTTAATCGCTGGTTGATGATGAATCGTCCTATCAAAATTGTTTTAAGCAATTCAGTTTATATTATTCACGGAAATTTGTTTATTCCCATTTTTATTTCATTAGGTAGTTGTTACATAGGTTGGAAATATTACATAACCTTGAGGTTGGAAATGGGCCCGGTAAAAGGGCCCACGCAAATGTTGAAACTTACATTTCGAGCCTAATAAAATAAGTTAGCCGATCCTTGGGCTGTATTAGTTGTTTGTGTATATCGTAAGAAATTTGTTTTGTTGAAATACCCAAACTCTAGGTCCCAAAGTGCAATCTAATCTATAATTTGGAAAGAGACTTTGTATGTAAATATCCTTGGTCGTCGTCGTCGTCTTCGTCGTCTTCGTCGTCTTCGTCCGTAGATCGGTGACGTCATCGAACACGTGATTCGATTTTTTTTTTTTTTCGATCCATGGGCGCCGATTTTTTTTTTCGTTTCAATGGATTCACCCCCGCGGGGGCGCAAGGCGAGTAGCTTCATGGGGCCCCGCCAGGGGCGCCACAAGGGGCGCAGCCCCGAAGGGGGCCCGGGGGGCGCAGCCCCGTGGGGCCCCAGCCTCATGGGGCGCAGCCCCATGGGGCTCAAAAGGGGGCGCCACAAGGGGCGCAGCCCCGTGGGGCCCCGAAGGGGGCCCGGGAGGCCCAGCCTCATGGGGCGCAGCCCCATGGGGCTCAAAAGGGGGCGCCACAAGGGGCACAGCCCCGTGGGGCCCCAGCCTCATGGGGCGCAGCCCCATGGGGCTCAAAAGGGGGCGCCAACAGGGGCACAGCCCCGTGGGGCCCCGAAGGGGGCCCGGGGGGCCGAGCCTCATGGGGCGCAGCCCCATGGGGCTCAAAAGGGGGCGCCACAAGGGGCGCAGCCCCGTGGGGCCCCGAAGGGGGCCCGGGGGGCCCAGCCTCATGGGGCGCAGCCCCATGAGGCTCAAAAGGGGGCGCCACAAGGGGCGCAGCCCCGTGGGGCCCCGAAGGGGGCCCGGGGGGCCCAGCCTCATGGGGCGCAGCCCCATGGGGCTCAAAAGGGGGCGCCACAAGGGGCGCAGCCCCGTGGGGCCCCGAAGGGGGCCCGGGGGGCCCAGCCTCATGGGGCGCAAGCCCTAATAGGCATTAACTAAGGGGGGCGAAGCCCTAGACGGCAATTAATCATGGGGGCGCGGAGGGGCGAAGCCCTAAAAGGCAACTGATCATGGGGGCGAAGCCTTAGACGGCATTTAATCATGGGGGCGCGGAGGGGCGAAGCCCTAAAAGGCATTAACTAAGGGGGGCGAAGCCCTAAACGGCAATTAATCTTGGGGGCGCGGGGGGCGAAGCCCTAAAAGGCAACTGATCATGGGGGCGAAGCCTTAGACGGCATTTAATCATGGGGGCGCGGAGGGGCGAAGCCCTAAAAGGCATTTACTAAGGGGGGCGAAGCCCTAGACGGCATTTAATCATGGGGGTGCGGAGGGGCGAAGCCCTAAAAGGCATTAACTCAGGGGGGCGAAGCCCTAAACGGCAATTAATCTTTGGAGCGCGGGGGGCGGAGCCCTAAAAGGCATTAACTTAGGGGGGCGAAGCCTTAGACGGCATTTAATCATGGGGGCGCGGAGGGGCGAAGCCCTAAAAGGCATTAACTAAGGGGGGCGAAGCCCTAAACGGCAATTAATCTTGGGGGCGTGGGGGGCGAAGCCCTAAAAGGCAACTGATCATGAGGGCGAAGCCTTAGACGGCATTTAATCATGGGGGCGCGGAGGGGCGAAGCCCTAAAAGGCATTAACTAAGGGGGGCGAAGCCCAAAACGGCAATTAATCTTGGGGGCGCGGGGGGCGAAGCCCTAAAAGGCATTTACTAAGGGGGGCGAAGCCCTAGACGGCATTTAATCATGGGGGTGCGGAGGGGCGAAGCCCTAAAAGGCATTAACTCAGGGGGGCGAAGCCCTAAACGGCAATTAATCTTTGGAGCGCGGGGGGCGGAGCCCTAAAAGGCATTAACTTAGGGGGGCGAAGCCTTAGACGGCATTTAATCATGGGGGCGCGGAGGGGCGAAGCCCTAAAAGGCATTAACTAAGGGGGGCGAAGCCCTAGACGGCATTTAATCATGGGGATGCGGAGGGGCGAAGCCCTAAAAGGCATTAACTAAGGGGGGCGAAGCCCTAAACGGCAATTAACCTTTGGGGCGCGGGGGGCGAAGCCCTAAAAGGCATTAACTTAGGGGGGCGAAGCCCTAGACGGCTTTTAATCATGGGGGCGCGGAGGGGCGAAGCCCTAAAAGGCAACTGATCATGGGGGCGAAGCCCTAAACGGCAATTGCTCATGGGGCGTGGAGGGGCGAAGCCCTAGAAGGCAAAAAAAAATTTTGATTTTTTTTTTGATTTTTTAAAAAATTTTTTTGATTTTTTTTTTATTTTTTTTTTGATTTTTTTTTATTTTTTTTTTTGATTTTTTTTTTATTTTTTTTAATTTTTTTTTTTAATTTTTAAATTTTTTTTTAATTTTTAATTAAATTAGCTAAGTCATGTTTAAGTGGTTTATATTATAAACACTGAGCGAAGCCGGGTAATACAGCTAGTCTAATCTATAATTTGGAAAGAGACTTTGTATGTATCCTTGGTCGTCGTTTTCGTCGTTTTCGTCGTCGTCGTCGTCGTCCGTAGATCGGTGACGTCATCGAACACGTGATTCGATTTTTTTTTTTTTCGATCCATGGGCGCCGATTTGTTTTTTTCGTTTCAATGGATTCACCCCCGCGGGGGCGCAAGGCGAGTAGCTTCATGGGGCCCCGCCAGGGGCGCCACAAGGGGCGCAGCCCCGTGGGGCCCCAGCCTCATGGGGCGCAGCCCCATGGGGCTCAAAAGGGGGCGCCACAAGGGGCGCAGTCCCATGGGGCTCAAAAGGGGGCGCCACGAGGGGCGCAGCCCCGTGGGGCCCCGGGGGGGCCCAGCCTCATGGGGCTCAAAAGGGGGCGCCACAAGGGGCGCAGCCCCGTGGGGCCCCGAAGGGGGCCCGGGGGGCCCAGCCTCATGGGGCGCAGCCCCATGGGGCTCAAAAGGGGGCGCCACAAGGGACGCAGCCCCGTGGGGCCCCGAAGGGGGCCCGGGGGGCCCAGCCTCATGGGGCGCAGCCCCATGGGGCTCAAAAGGGGGCGCCACAAGGGGCGCAGCCCCGTGGGGCCCCGGGGGGGCCCAGCCTCATGGGGCGCAGCCCCATGGGGCTCAAAAGGGGGCGCCACATGGGGCGCAGCCCCGTGGGGCCCCGAAGGGGGCCCGGGGGGCCCAGCCTCATGGGGCGCAGCCCCATGGGGCTCAAAAGGGGGCGCCACAAGGGGCGCAGCCCCGTGGGGCCCCGAATGGGGGCCCGGGGGGCCCAGCCTCATGGGGCGCAGCCCCATGGGGCTCAAAAGGGGGCGCCACAAGGGGCGCAGCCCCGTGGGGCCCCGAAGGGGGCCCGGTGGGCCCAGCCTCATGGGGCGCAAGCCCTAATAGGCATTAACTAAGGGGGGCGAAGCCCTAGACGGCAATTAATCATGGGGGCGCGGAGGGGCGAAGCCCTAAAAGGCAACTGATCATGGGGGCGAAGCCTTAGACGGCATTTAATCATGGGGGCGCGGAGGGGCGAAGCCCTAAAAGGCATTAACTAAGGGGGGCGAAGCCCTAAACGGCAATTAATCTTGGGGGCGCGGGGGGCGAAGCCCTAAAAGGCATTAACTAGGGGGGCGAAGCCCTAGACGGCATTTAATCATGGGGGTGCGGAGGGGCGAAGCCCTAAAAGGCATTAACTAAGGGGGGCGAAGCCCGAAACGGCAATTAATCTTGGGGGCGCGGGGGGCGAAGCCCTAAAAGGCATTAACTAAGGGGGGCGAAGCCCTAGACGGCTTTGAATCATGGGGGCGCGGAGGGGCGAAGCCCTAAAAGGCAACTGATCATGGGGGCGAAGCCCTAAACGGCAATTGCTCATGGGGCGTGGAGGGGCGAAGCCCTAGAAGGCAAAGGCTCAGGGGGGTGCCGAGGGCGAAGCCCTAGAAGGCAAAAAAAAGATTTTTTTTTTTTGATTTTTTTAAATTTTTTTTTTGATTTTTTTTTTATTTTTTTTTTTGATTTTTTTTTTATTTTTTTTTTATTTTTTTTTTATTTTTTTTTTAAATTTTTAAATTTTTTTTTTTTTTAATTAAATTAGCTTAGTCATGTTTAAGCGGTTTATATTATAAACACTGAGCGAAGCCGGGTAATACAGCTAGTATCCTATAAATTTTTACACACGTGAAATAGTTAAAAAGTTATTTAATTTTACTGAGGGCCCATATTTTCTAACGGATAGTGGGGCCCACATGCCATCGGGCATGTACGCTTGTATGGCCAGTCCGCCACTGCATATGTACATATGTATGTAAAACATTGGCCAGCTTGAAATTTACACTTTTGTTGACGCCGATCGAAACGTCGCTCGCAATTTGTCGAATACGTTGCACAATTATTATATCGCGTGCGTGTTCAATTCGGACATTTTATATTTAGACCGCGGTTTCGATGCGTTTAGATCGAATTGTTTTGTGTGCGTGTGCGAACGAGTCGACAGTAGCGCATCTGGCCGACAACACGCACTGCAACACTGCAGCCGTGCAGTCTGGTGCATCCACTGTCCTTTGCGCGGTCGCCTCTGCCAATGTTCGATCGCACTCTCCGATCGTCAATCTCTCGTCGATCGGTCGATTCATCCGTCGACTAGTGTTTATCTATCTCTATTCAATCGTATCAATTTCCCTCCCTTGCATTCGCCGGCCGAACGTATGATCAACATAAAGATCACCCACGACAGATACATGTCGAAGAATCGACGGGATGACACCGAGATGAGTAAGTTGCTCGCTTTTTCACCCATTTGTGTAGTACATATATGTATGCATAATCAAATTCGAATATAATACTGCCGTTTCATTGAAACTGAGCTAAGATGGGGAAACAGTGGCAAATGGAACTTTGTCTTAATGGAATTTTGGTTTAATGCATTCAATTTGGATGTTTATCTAGATTATAAAAGTATTATATTTTTATTGTCACTCCCTTGATACTTTGAGTATTAATGATGAAAGCAAACTTCAGTGATATATGTATGCGTTTAATTTAATTTATTGCTATAGAAAATTTTCTTCCATGCCGCATTTCCTTGCTTCTAAAATACATACGAATTATGCATGGTTTCGCATTTTCCAGTTTAAAATAAAAAAAAATTGTTTTTTGAAAACAAATCTTCGTCTTCGGAAAATGGAACACGTTATTTTGTACAATCATTTTCTATAACCTTCATCTATTAGTCAGGTATATTTTCGATATATTCTTATTCCATTCAAATAAATCTTACTTTTTAGAACACATTTTAAGACATAATCCATTTTTACTGAAACTACTTATTCATTTTAATAATAACAGCATAAATACATTTCGGTTGCTCTTTTACAATTTACAATAACTTAGTTTTCAAATGGGGTACCTTTTTCTGAACTACGTATATTTATTAATTATATTAAAATCTATTGATTAAAAACAACAAATTAAATACACAGTTCAATAGAAGGTCTACACTTTTATTATTAGTCTACTATATAGATTAAAATGAACGGACAGTAAACTGCTCATTGTTTCAAGTATTTTTTACAGTCAATAATCAAGCAGTCAGTGGTGAAATAAAGGACGTGTCCATTATTTCAGAGGAGCGCCCTTTATTTCACTATTCTGTCCTTTAGATTTATTTATTTTCCAAGTTTGCCCTTTTGTCCTTTATTTTTTTGAAAAGCCTACTATCGCTGTTTCACTAGGACTGGGACGATCATACCGGGGAACCTTAAAAAATCGGATCTGTTTTCTGCTATAGAAATGTTAGAGAGATCGATGAGTGACAAATAAAAAGATCGAAGAATGACGACAAAGTGATAAGCCCTGCCAATATGGATTAATTTTAAAAATCGTTGATTAATTTTAAAATTTTCCTTATATCTCCATGGATCTAATGCCCCCATTGAACCAATATTTTCATTAGTGAATTAACAATATGTGGACCTATGAGAAAACCCAATTAAAAATAGACACATTATATAGGAGCATGCATTTATACCAAATGCAACTTTGAAATAAGCTGTATACATTTTTTTGATTTTTTAACAGCACGAACCCGCGTTATTAAAAAAGTTCATTCTTGTGAAAAATATCAAAATTAATTTCAAGAATGTGTATATGATTGTTTTTAACTCTAAATTTGTATGCTAACATTTTATAATAAATGTTGTATACTTATAAAGCATTTTAAGTTACAAAAATATTCTTTATATTTTCTTTATTTTCTCCAATAACATATGGTCACTGTACCGATAATATAAAATAAATACAGGCCCTGACTAAATTGCTTGTTTTCGTTGTATTTTACATTCTGTAAAATCACACTTCTGGTATATCAGCGTTTATATAAATTTCTCGCAATTTGTTGATTCGATTTTGTGAAATACATTTTCAGACAATTTCCACGTGTTCCGCATAAAACAGAGCAAAAGCGCCGCTTTTCTTTACTTAATTTCAGTTTCTTTTTTTGTTTTAATAATTCCTGGGAAAGCCTTGAAACCTTATTTCTTCTCGACATACTACTCGAATTTATATGTCTGTGTTTTAAAGCGGAGTATTGCTCAGAATGGCAGATAGTTATGGATCCGTTTGATCTCGAAAAATCGGCTCGTTTGCGTAGATAGGTACGAGCGGCTCCCGTTTACCTGTCGTCGATATATTCAAAATGAAAAAAAATTAAACATGTGTTATCATATTATTACATCATAATTGTGTCGGAATGATTGTGAACATTGCGATTGTAAAAGTCGAGTTGGCAAAAATATGACACTTTTTTTCATCCGCTGTCTTCGCGCGAATGTGACAAGTCTCTCTACTAGAATGAAAGTGCTGATTTTTCTAAATCGTATTATTTTATTTATTTGATTTTTTTATCATATTGAAAAATAAGTGTGATTCACACCTCTCCGAGTCTTTCGACATTTCGCCCTAGTTATAATTGTGCGGTTACGCGCCGTTTGTTATTCATTATCTGCACGTGGTGTCCAATAACTCTAACGTTATCTGCGTGTCATATCATTCCATCTGGTTTGGCACGGGATCCTCTCCCGACGACCGAGGATCTCATTCCCAGATAAATCAAGATGGTGTCTGATGTTGATGAAGCTCGTGAATGCATCCGACTTTTATGTTGAGATTAAAACCCTGGCGCCTTGTCCATTCTGAAGCTTTTCATTTCATGAATTTCATAAATATATACCGCATTTGTTTGTTTTGATAATATTTTAAAATATATACTTAACATGCTTACATACCTGATCATATCTGTACGTAAATATGTACATTGCTTCCGGAATTGAGCAATTATTTCTTTATTTTGATCCATATTCAATATTTTCCTGTAAATTATAATGTGTATTGAATTTCCTTATTGAAAAGACTGAGGTATTAGAAAATTTATCTTAAGTTTTCTTTATGATGTTACCAGGGCTGAGGTGTCGGAGTCAGAGTCGCTAAAAATCAACCGACTCCGATTCCGTTTTATTATTTTCTCTAGTTAATAGTATTACGGTATGTGTCAACTATGTATGTAGTCTCCGATATTATTAAAGTAAATCTAACAATAAATTTAAATTCAATAATTTATTTATAAAAATCATGAATTTTAATTACATTATAAATAAAATTGTTGAATTGCACGTATTTTGATGTGTGGTGGCCAAAACCAAACTCGTTTTTCTCATTGATTTATTTGTGTATGAAACTTAGTTTTTATTTATACCTGTTAATTCAATTAATTGAATAACGTGTAAATTTTTTGCGATTTTTTAAATGCCCTTTTAAACGTTGGCAAGAAAATTCGATTTTACTAAAATCGTTTAAGCTGGAGTCAAAGTCGGAGTCGGTAAATTTTGACCGACTCCACAGTCCTGAATGGTATGTAATTCTACATATGTATTCAAGATAAAGACACACACACACAAGCAGTTTTGCACATGCAAAAAACGCTGGCAAGGCTAGTCTGTAGCATCGCGATCCTTTCCATAAATCACCCATGAATTGTTTTCGTTGATATTTAATCCTTGTGTTGACATATGTAGGTTTGACAGTGATCGATATGGCTATAGGCAAGAAACGTAGAAGAAACTTGTCGAAATAATAAGATCGTACTAATTAATAATTACATGAAGATAGGACTCTCGCAGCTGGAGTCAACTTACGCGTCCCTTCCCGGCTTTTGAGTGTGTCCTTACCAATCTTCCCTGACAATCTGATGAATCTAGCATATTTAATATTGTATTTCTGCAACGGTTTATAAAGGGCTCAGAACATATTAAAAGTGACGATTTAAAGGCGTATGTATGTAAAAAGATAATTTTACATGAAAACATTTTGTCTTCAGACCTTTCAATTACATAGATGTACTATCTAGGAACTGCGCTAGAATTTAAGAACTGCTTATACCCTTTATTTTATACATACATAAGACCGTTTCGAAAATTTACAAGATCACAGTATGCAGCTGTAAAATTTCACTAAGCTTTTATCGAGACGTCTTTTGGGCACGGTGACGCTTTAACTCGCAGTTAAAAACAAGCTAGCGAGGAAAATCCGCGGAAAACTGGCGTCCGCCGCCATATATTTACGAACGTCGGTTTCGAAACCTCATTGACGTACGAGATAAAGATCAGACGTCGTCGTTAACTACCGCTGAAAATCACGACTCGTAATATATATATATATATATATATATATATATATATATATATATATATATATATATACATATAAAATATTTACTCATGTACATATGTATATATCACTCGGGTGTTATTTTTCTTTCTTGTTCGTATAAAATTTAAATCAACGCACGTCACTCGTTGCGCAGCAAAGCGTGTGCACTTGAACGCTCCGTGTCTTATTGGAAAAGCGTTTTTCAGCGGATTCTGCACATCGTCAACCTGTCATGTTTCGCGTTGTGGTGCTGCAGCATCGGGCCGATTCCCCGTTGTGCTCTCTCAAAAATAACTTTCTTTCGTAACTTGCCGCCACGTTCGAACAGCAGCAGCAACGGCATCATCATCGTCAGCCCCAGCAGAAGCAGCAGCAGCAGCAGACCCAGTCGAGCGTTAAATATTCGATGAGTCAAGATGGCTCACGGCGGAGAGAGATTCCTGCGTAAGTGTGGCCGGTCTATTTTACGCGTTGCTCGTTTTGACCAGAAATCAAACGTAAATTTATCGTTGTTTATCGTAAACGTTCGCTCGTCAAAAGTCGGCACGTTCAACTTTTCATCCCGCGGTCCCTTTACTGTCGACCTCATTTTCTCTGCTTCACCCGCAAAATGTACGTCCGTATTAATAAATATACCTTTTTCTTCTGTTATTTATATATATATGTATATGACTAGTGTTCTGATGCACGCCTTCGTGCATCACTTGAAAATCGTTTAAAGAACTGCCAGTTGACAGATTGCGCATGTGCATCATCATTGCACACAATGACAAACTCTTTGGACGCAAACATACTGAATCATTTCATAACTGGTAGACTCCGGCTATGATGGACGTATCCTCAGTTCATTGTTATTTCGATAGGTTTCTCCTACTTTTCTTCAAATATGTGAATCAATCCATTATCGATCACTGTCAAACCTATGTAAACCAGTGAACCTAATAAACCAGGATAAAATATCACCAAAAGCACTCCAGGGGTTTAGTTTTGGCCTGGATTGTCATAGCATAGATGAGACGTGCTAACGTGTTTTTCACATGTGCAAAACTATCTAAAAAAAACACGCCTCGCTTACTACTTCGTGTCTGTAGATTTTTCCTCATACTATGTACTTTGAGTGTGGTCTGCAGCGCCTGATAATTCAAAGGGTAAGGATAATTCAGTGGGGGGGGAGCTGCATAGACGAATCGGGCTGTATTGACTCGTTGAAAGCATGAAAAATAGCATGCGTGTGAACTATACTGGGAGGCTGCAGCCATATAAACAAGTCGCCACTGGTCTGCAGGCCGTTAACGGTAGACATCAGCTTGTTTATGTCGATTGTGTTGATCATACATATGTACATAAAAACGATATTTCCTCTCATTATCAATTATGTACATAGATAAAGTTTGCTTGTCAGCTTTCATAATGGTTTATAATTTTTGGCAATAATATTTAATAAAAAAGGAACGCAATATATTTTTTATCTACATATGTATTATGTACATTATAATTAATTTCGGTCAATCAGCATATTTTTTATGATGGAATTAAATTATTAATAATGATATTATTAATAATTATGATGGAATTAAATTATTAATAATTCGATGAAGTAAGTATTCATGTCTTAAAACGCATACATGTATGTAACAGCAAATTCATCTCAAGAAAAAAAATCTGTGGAAATTGTTGATGGTACTGATGGTAAAATCTGGGAAATTGGAACTGTAAATGGTCTATTGTTTTGATCTTTAAATATAATTATAAGATCTGAATAATAAGACGAACAACTAAAAATGACTTTGTTTTGACATCATGCCCGGAAAAATTCAAGTTTTCCACGAAATTTTCTATTGAAATAAGCAAACGCTACAAATTATGTATGTTCTTTAATACCTGAATATTATAAATATATGTATTTATGTACTATCTAGTCTTACATTTTAACACAATAGTAAATTGGGGTAGATGTATGTAGAACATATGTATGTACATGTGTAAGCCATGCAGTTATTACTACACTTTCCAAACAAAAACGTATATACGATTTTTACCACACACATTGTGTGTGGTAAAAATCCTAAGTAAACCACATTCGGTTTCAATATACACGAATTTCCCGTCAATTTACATCTCTGGTTCATTGTCTGTAAAACATGTGACCTCGTTGCTCATACGGACGCGATTTATCCGAGTTCATTTGCTTCTTTTGAGCGATCAATCAATACTGTCTCATGTGGTCGTTGCGTTGGACGGCATTGTATTTAGATTCGTCGGTCGAGTTTTGTTTGGCCCCGGTGGTGCATACGAGTCATCCGAAGCACACAAGTGTGTTGTTGTCGTCGGGATGAATCAGCGAGGAACACCGCAACGACTACTGCTCTCGGTTTATTCTAGTTGTTGAATTCTTAGAACTTTCACTACCTAGAAAGAGGACCGCGTGTATTTTGAGAAGTCCGCGTAGAGACGACAGACGGTCTCTAGCCTACGTACATATGTAGATTGTCACTGTGTATATTGAACGTGTGTATGTTTTACATGTGCATGAACACTGTGTGCTGTCGGGAATGGTCCTTTCGCCTTTTATAGATGTACTCTGAAGTGTGCTGTTCAAGAATGTCCTGTTCTAAATGCGCTCCCTTTTTTCCCGGGAATCTCTGTTGTCATGAGTCACGAGATGTGGCGCAGTTAATGTCGCAGTTTGTTGTTTTCCATGAAATCCGCAAATTTTTTTGTGTTATTTTTCCTGTTTAAATTTTTGTTGTTGTGTTTAATTTAAGCGTACAATACAAAAATACAGATCGGTTTTCAACCCGATTAATGTTTTGTTTTCGTATATTTAAACCGTATTAGGCCTATCGTGATCATCA
Source organism: Arctopsyche grandis (assembly GCF_051622035.1). Taxonomy (NCBI): domain Eukaryota; kingdom Metazoa; phylum Arthropoda; class Insecta; order Trichoptera; family Hydropsychidae; genus Arctopsyche; species Arctopsyche grandis. The sequence goes on along the minus strand of NC_135363.1, from coordinate 17,371,227 downwards.
TCACCATGCACCATCCACTGCTGGATGAAGGCCTCTCCTACACGCTTCCATTCGTCTCTGTTTTGCGCAACTCTCATCTATCCATCTCACCGCACACATTTTCCTAATTTCGTCTACCCATCTTCCCTGCGGTCTTCCTTTTGCGTTCTCTCGGGTACCATTCTAGTACTTCTTTTGTCCATTTTTCTAGCCACGTGGCCCGCCCATTGCCATTTCAATCTCTTCACTAAATCCACTACTCTTGTCACTCACGTATTCCACTTCCTGTCTTTCGTTATGCCGAACATACAGTGTTCTATACTTCCATGAGTGCATTGGACTTTGTGTAGCATCTTGGCGTTCAATGTCCAAGTTTCACATCCAAACGTCATCACAGGCAAAACGCATCGATCGGAAATCTTTTTCTTCAGGCAGTGGCATTTTATTTATTTAAAAACAACATTCAATCGTCCAAATACACTCCATCCTAATTGCATACGTCTCTTTATTTCATCTTCTTTACTACCGGACATGTCAATTATTTGACCCAAATATAAATAATTATTTACTACTTCTACTATTTTGTCATCTAATGAGGTGCTAGTACGTATACATATCTTTTGAAATGGTATTCTGTGTTTTAATTTAGTTTTTTTTTTAGAATAGATTCGACATCGCTTTTCTTGCTTTTCACTAAACATTAAAGAATACCCAAATCTAAATCTAAACACGTCACCAAAGCAACGTGTTTTATTTCCAAATTCTATTTTCAACCCCTACTATTTTGAAAATCCCAGAGATCAAAGTCGACTCTTAGCATATGTACAATCGTTTGAAAATTTATTGCCGTATAACTTTTTTTTAGACTTTGGAAAGTCTTTGCGCTTGTCGATTTTTATTAATCGGTTGTAAATTTGAGTTTTTTATTTCATCATCGTTTAAAATACAATTTGCGACCTTGCAGTTTTCTTACGGCTTGAAAAGGAAATCGCTGATTCGACGCATCGCCGGGGTCCATCTGCCGCTGAACACGACGCGTCCCCATCGATCACCGGAAGACGCGAGACGCCTCTGTGACTCATCTGCCAGGGGCGTCGGGACGTCTCTTTTGTTTTAATTTATTTTTTTCCAACCTAGAACAGCGTTCCTCGTTTGTCTCGCTTTTTTTCGTCGCCGATTATTCACGCGTTCAGCTCGACCGCAATAGTGAGATTAGCCCCTGTCAACCTGCGTTAAAACATAATGTATTAGAAACACCAGCGCTTTCCAATCTCGAATTTTAATTACGACGCTAATGTTCCGAAAATTTTCATTATTTTTTTTTTTTTTAACCGATTTTGATTTTCCGGTCGAACGGGTAGTTGAATACGTGATTAATTTTACCCGCGACTCCGTCATGCCTATAGGAAAAAATAGAATTTTCCGACGACGTGCTTCGTTAGGATCATTAATTTAAATTATTTTCGTCGTTGTTGCACAACTTTCGAAAAATACCGATGATGTTTGGCATTCGCGAAAAATGATCGATGTTGTTTAATTGTAGCCAAAATCGTTTCGAATTCCTCTCCTATGACACCACGTGCGACATGCAACCAGACACCACATCTATTTTCACTATTTCTATATTTAAATAATATAAATAATGGTTACTGGATTTTGTCTCATCATCTACCATATACTTATGTGATGTACGCGGTTGTTATTTAGAATAAAATACTTCAAATTTTACCAAAAGCTATAAGCGGCAATAAAATACGTCAAGTTATTATTCGTTCCCCCTACTGGATGATTTATTCAATAATTTTAAAAAGGAAATAAATTTGATGGGTAGATATTTTCATATGGAATATCTAACAACATATTTTAAACTTTTGCGAGATTTTATTTATATACATACAATGGCTATAAATTAAATCCCAATTTTTCACTCCGGTTCGTTCATGAACACGAGTTTGTTGATACACGAACTATTGGTTTTAGTTTAAGTGCTAACAACAGCTGTCGCATGAAACTTTTAGCTGTCAAAACCTTATTGATGTCAAAACGCAAATGTATTTAAAAGGGAAATCCTACAATAAACACATTACAAAGATGATATAATTTCCGCTAACATTAAAAATATTGCAACCCAGCGTTATACATACATACATAGAGGATGGAACAAACGAATGAATACTTAAAAGTTTGTTCGTTAACAAATGAAATGTACACTTGGACATGTAACATATGCACTTATTCTTCTGCTATTGCTCTGTGAATGCCTTCATGTTGACGTCTATGTGATGCTTTTTTATTTAGATAACTAAATGCACTTTTCGTTATTTAAATTCCAACAGGAAGATGATCAATCTAAATTTTATTTTCGACAATAGCCAAGTAGCATTAAGTCGATCGTATTAAATGGTAGTCATTTAATGGGTTGGATTATCTCGAATGGTCTATAATATGTATTCTGACATTTATAGGGATATTATTATTAGATTTGTTTAAAGAAAAGTATACATTGGCGTTGTATAATCGGTTATATGTCGAAAGCACTGTTGCTACGACTGTATTAAACGAAAATATAAGAAGTATGAGTCCTCAATTACCGAGAATATACACATACATATAATCGACACGTGTTCTTTGTTCTCATTCGGATGCGTGAATTTTCAGAAGTTCCAAAACGTTTCGTTTCGGAATTAGTCATCGACGAGAGCACGTGTTCGCGGGAAATCCTGGGTCGTGCGTTCGTTCGGGAAAAAGAGAACTGTGAAAGTTCGTTCCGGGAATTGTATAATATAATTTGTGCGTGTGGTGCTCCGGTTCGTCGGCCGTTCGTTGCACCGAAAATAGAGTGATTCCCGGCATTAATAATAGAAGTTGGTGTTTGTTACGAGTTGAACATCCCATCCCAACGGGTCGTTAATCTCTCCGGGTGTAACGCGCGGCCCGCGCTTTTAGATTTCCCGGAAGTGCGACCTCTCCAACCCCGCCGATGATTCACGACAACTGTGAAGATCGCAGTGCGAGCGGATCTTTCGCAACGGAAAAATGATGCCGATGTCCGTTTTGCGTAGGTACGTCTGTAAAACTTTGTCCGTGAATTTCCCTCGATGAGTAACGCGGCAGATGTGCATCATCATCATCATCGTCGTCGTCTGCGGTGATCCCCTCGTCCTCGTCTTCTGGCACCTCAAGTGCATTGCTGCATCGGTGCACAACTATCGCAACTATTCCTCCGATCTATGTCGGCATGAGCTGAACTGTCTTCGAACATTAGCGGCGCTATACATTCAACTGTTCCGAATGCTTTAATTTTGCCTTCCCACTTAGTGTTATTCAATGATCAAGTGCTTGAGACATTTCCACTCTTGATCTCAGCAGTAATCGTAAACTAGTAGCGTGTTTGTTGTCTTTAAATTTGGAATGCATTATAAAGTGGTTCCATTTGGTGAGTGTAATTCTCAAAAGTGGAATAGTTGATATTCATCTGGAATACTGGCTATTTTAAGTAGACTTGCATACAAACATGACAAAAATCTTTTCCAACACAAACATACATATGTATGTATTTAATGATTGCATAAGTTTACCGCCATGTATGATGATCGGGCACGAATTTGATGGTTGCATGTAAAACGCTAGATTAGTGTTTCCTAATCTTTTTTGTGCCACGCTCCACTTCAATACCTCAAAAATCTCAATACCCCCCCCCCCCTCCCTCCCTGTTATAATGATATAGCTCTAGATTCCAAAAATAAATGTAGGTCTTAAGCCATTAATAAGACCATCATAAGCCATCAATACAGGTTCACTGTCTCTTACAGATTCTATCTGCATTGAGAATTTTCTTGCTGTCAACTTTTCAATAAGTGTTTCTACATATTAGGCCATCTTATATGTATATTCTATTACTTACAGTATTATTGCTCAGTGAAATTTATTTTACGTCTTCGCCATGTATTTCCAGATCTTTTCCGAGAAAACTGGTTTAACCCTTAGCCGCGTTGACTAATGATTTTTTTAGTGAATTTGCAAATCGAGTTTTCGGACATCAATATATATTGTTATATTTATTCAAGTAACCATATATGTCAATTAACAGCTGAAGTATTTTGTTTACACAGTGAATCACGCCATTCGCGCTACTTGCATTTTAAGCATGACTTCTATAGCGGTCTTCCGCGAGGAAGTGGTTAGCTAAATCCTCCCCTAGTCTCCTATGTACATATACATATGTTGAATGCTTTATTCCAGAAAAGAGAAAAGAAATATAATAACTAGCTTCAAGACTACGACTTTTGCTATCATTTCATGCAGAGAACAATAATTGTGTTGCTATTTTTATAATTCTTGAATGGAATTCTTAGCAAAAAAATATGTAACAAGTATTAATGATTTGCTTATTTCCCCCCTCCCCCCCCCCCCAAAATCCGTGCACTCCGTGTTGAGAAACACTGCACTAGATGAAAAAAATCAGTGGAACATTGATATTTGATTCCATAATATGAAAGAAATAGAAACCGTTCCATCTACTAAAAAGAAATTTAAAAAAATTGTTGATTATATTTTTGAAAATATTTTCCTCTTGAAACTCGGACATATTTGCCACGCTTTTAATTCTTAGAATTTAAAATGGTGATTTTATTTTTTATGTATGCAACTTTTAAAATCCTTCCACTAAATTTAACAGAAAAAATACCGTCTCATAATAAAACTGTTTCTCGGGATATTTTCTAGTTCGTGGTTTTCTTATTGGCTTCTGAATATACATACACCAGCAGTCACATAAAACGGAACGCTTGTGAATTTTACGACTTCGAGGTCATTAAAGGATTATCCCTTTATGTGTAGGGTTTTTAACGACCAAATATTCTAAATATGATTGTTTTCTAAGATTTGAGTTCAGTTTAGTGTGGGTTTTCGAGGAGAAAGCATCAAATTCGAATTTTAACACGTCAACATGAAAAAACGAGCTTAGTTATCATTGCAGAAGAGTGTAAAAATCGCGACATTGGCGAGTTCAGGATTTTCCTTTCGGTCAATTTCCAAGAAAATGGGATGTTCTATATCGACTGTTTCGAGAATACTGATAAAAAAAAAGAGAATCTGGAAGTTTTGATCGTAAGAAGGGGACCGAACTGAAAAGATGCACATCGGAGAGGCAAGACCGTGTAATAACCAGATTATCTTTACAGCAGCGATTCAAAACTGCTGTAGAAATAAGAACAGATGTATCTTCACAATTTTCCATGGAAATCAGCGACTCAACAGTAAGAAGGCGACTCAGAGAAGCTGGACTGTACGGTCGGAAAGCTGCAAAAAAACCACTACTAACCAAGAGAATGAAAAACAATCGATTGGAATGGGCAAAAGCACGTGAAAATTGGAGTCCATCAGATTGGCAACGAGTGATACTTTCCGACAAATCAAAGTTTAACCTCTATAGTCCTGATGGTTTTCCGTATGTCCGAAGGAAAGTTGGCGAAAGGTATAATGAAAATTGTACCCTTAAAACCGTTAAGCATCCTCCAAGTCAAATGGTCTGGGGATGCTTTTCGTACCATAGCATTGGACAATTGGAGTTTCTACAAGGTGCCATCGATGGAAAAAAATATAAAAAATTTTTAGAAGAAAGCTTTGTCCCATCGATGGAAAACCACCTTTCATATACCGATGATATAATTTTTCAAGATGACTCTGCCCCTTGTCATCGAGCTAAATTGGTGAGTATTCATTTTATTTGATAGCATTGAATATAAATTATAAAATTTCAATCAAAAAACTGATTTATTTTTTTTACTTTTTTTTTGGTTCGGGACTATTTACAAGAAATGGGTGTAAAGACACTACCATGGCCTGGCAATAGTCCCGATTTAAATCCAATCGAAAATTTATGGATGGGTATCAAGTACAGTATAAGGAAGAACAATGTTACTACTCTTAAATCGTTGAAAGAAATAATAGAAAAGATATGGTACGAAGACTTCCCAATCGAAAATTTAAAAACTTTAGTAGATTCCATGCCAAACCGAATAAAAGAAGTTATAAAATAGAAAGGAGCCGCTACAAAATATTAATTTCTTTTTTATAAGTTGTAAATAATAATATGTGACTGTAATAAAATTAAAAATGTATATGTATAGTGTTATTTTCATTTCAAATTTCATTTAACCGTGAAGTCAACGGACGGTCGTAAAATCTGCCCTCCATTAAATTTCTCCCCAACTCATTTTTGTCAACTTTTTTTTTTCACGTTTGGTATTACACGAATGCACTATGGTACAACCTATCATTTAAATGACTTTCGGTTTTGGTTCTATATAAGATTACCGAAATTTCACGCAAAAACATGTTTCGCTTAAGCGTTCCGTTTTATGTGACTGCTGCTGTACATACATATGTATCTACACATAATTAGTTCGTATCAGCTTGCTTTAGATCGTGAGTTTTTCAATGATGGATCGTGAAAAATGTTTTTGAAGGTATTGCATTTATGTAAATATTTAAATTCTATGTAAATATAGTTTTTTCATACAAAAACCAGTTTTGATGGTATTCCCTATAGACGAATCTTGCTTATGAGTTTCAATACTTGTCCCTGCCCGTATGCAGATTTTACATTGTGCAATTTTAAACTAATTATACAATTACATATATATGTTTCGAGTTGAAACGATGTTACTAACGAATGAATAGATTTCTTTGCCTATGTTATGTTTAATCTAAAATCGATTTCGAGGTCGCGCAAAAACGAATTACGAAAGGCTGTCAAATACGCGTCTGGCCAATGGCTCCGGTGGGATTAACGTCGCTCGCAATCGTCGATGCCGAATCTTGACAAAAGACAGACAAAAAGCAAGACAAGAAGAGCTTTTTGAAGCTCGTTGCATGCCATCCTGAAAGCTCTCCGGTCGAGCAGAGCTTACGTTGGCAACGTGTCGCATCCCGGCGAGCTGATTTAGCGGATGACTCACGCCGATTAGCGCAATATTAGTGTACCCGTTGGAACACAAACTTTCTTTTTTTTCACTCCCCTCCGCTTGTTGCTTTTATTTTCTCGTGTATATTTAATCTCAGATGTGAGTACTTGCTAACCGCTGACCACGATTTATGCGAACTTAATTCGCCTCGTAAAATACCCTCGCTGAACCACACGCTGGTGCAAATAGCCGATGATTTTTCACGTTTTTTACCACATTATTATATAGTAAAATTTGTCTAGTTGCATATTATGTTTGAGGATCCGTTGTACGGTGGCTTGTTTGCATGCACCGTGTATTGAACTCGATTGCCAAGAAAATCTGTGATTAATTTCGTGCCATATTTCATTTCATCTTGCTGTGTTTTATGAATTGCTACAATTCATAACGCAATAGTCGTAGACAAAGCTAGTCATTCCTTCAGTATTTTCATTCAAAAATCATTGATGAATTTTCTTTTGCGCTTATCTACATATTAATGTTATGTATCGGTGTTCTTAAAGTCGTTGACTTTTCTCCCGGCGCGCGTTTAAAATATCACTGAAATGCTTTTTTATACTTTTTTTTTGTTGTTCTTAGTCATTCAGCGTATTTGTTTCTGGTTGCTCAATTTACAATGCGTGCACTATTCTCGCGAAATTCAAAATTATTTTCGACTTGTCTTGCGTTCTAAATTATGGTAGCTCGTAAATCGTAGCAAGGTACATACATACAACACTGTCTCGTTCGCCCTTCATATATCTTTGCTGCACAATGCACGTCAAGATTTGATATTGAACTTGCTGCTGTGAAATCGATTATATGTATCATTCATGATCAGATATCGATCGATGATTGCCAATATTTAGTGTAATACGAATATTAATTTTTGATAGTATTTTTCTAAGATGAAATTTTGAATATTTCGAAATTGGAAAAGCGCTCTTGAGATTTTTTCGCAAATTCTTTCTATCAGCTCGCATAGAACTGTCTATTACAATCGGTATTTCCTGCTCACTGGTCTATACTTGAAAATTGTATGAAATGTTTATGTTCGACGTGTGTGGTCTGAGTGTAATAGTGCAGAGGTCAGTTTTGTTGAAACTTACATAGATTCATTGTCAGATCATAATACATTCAGCTGTTTGTATGATTTGTTTTACAATGAGGAATACTCAGAATTATCTCACAGCCATTTATATAACTGATCTTTCATCAGATCATCTTTAAATCCCAATTGAAATGCTTAGATTCATGTTTGAATTAAACCACTTATCGCTACCTTGATCAAATGTTTAGCTTTCATTTATTTCTTTCGTGTTTCCCTTCGTCAGATTTGTACGTCACTTTAACTCATTATGGACCGCCCGAATTTTCAATTTTTTTTAAATAAATCTCTCATCGTTGCATTAATTTGTACAATTATATTTAAATTCATTTTATATTACACAATGAAGGTGTGGAAGCTTTGGGTCTATGTACATATTCTTGAATTGCAGTTTTTGAATCATTGATAAACCAAAGAATACAGCTTACAGTCTACACTCTACAGTCTTCGACCGTATGAATTATCAGATCAATGTTTCTTAAACTGTGGTGAATTCTGTATGCAATTTTGTATATAATTTATATACAAAATTATTTTCATATTATTATTTTGAATGAAAGATTCAATTTGAGAAATACATATGTATGATACGCGAGAACAAACCAGTCAATATCAAACCAATATCAATATCTGGGGATTTGAAATCTTTTTTGAATATTATTATTTTAGAATATTATTTATTCCTTACAAACAAAGCCGAGATTTTGGATAAAGATATATGCTGGTATGATATCTATGAATGGAAGCTAGAAATTAAATCTTTTAAATAATACTTGTATGAAGTTTGAAAGATTTAAAAACACGCTGTATAGACTGCCTGAATGAAGTTTTGATAAAAACAACGTATGTGAGTTAATATAATTGATTGAAAAATAGCACCAAGTTAGATGGAAGAAACTTACATATTATATATGTATGTAACAAAGGAGTGAATGGTTGTTTAGAAAGGCCTTCAGTGAGATGGTGAAAAGCCAAGAATAATGGTATATTTGATTTTTACATATTTTAAATTCGATCTGAATATTTAATTTAAAATCGCATTGAAATAAACGATTTATGTAAATGAAAGGACGAACAAACGAGTATGACGTCAACATGAGAATAAATACCTATCTCTGTTTTGCAGCCACATGCTACAGGGTTAACACCCGAATACCTTGTCTTTTATTTATAATACGTACGATGATTGCGAAAAGGAAAAGAAAAATAACTCGTTTTATGATGGACTGCTTATGTTCTGCGGACCTTGGGCATCATCATCATCATCTTCAGCCCGAGCAAAATCCCCAATCGATATTGAATGCGGTGCTAGCGCGTGTACAAAATAAAGTGGCGCCAACTATTTTTACCCGAAACCGAGCTATTTGCAAATTTTACACACACGCACATTTGTTGTGTACAATAAACCACAACGATAGAAAGGTCCAAGATATAAATCAAACGATTTATTAAATATAATGCAAATAAAACGGGCGCGATGTATGCATGTTTGTGGGTATGTGGCAGTCGCGTCAACCCGTATGGAGATTTCAAAAAAACAAATTTTAGAATGCCAGGAGTATATGTTGTGTCTAGAGATCTATATATATATATATAATCAATGTCTGTCTGTGTCTGTCGCGTATGCGTTCCTATTCCATTCAACCGATTGCGATGAAACTTACATGAGTTATTGTGTGCATTCGCACACATTCGGTTTCTATAAAAAAATCGCCCAAAAACGGGAACGGGAATTGCATGCGTTATTGTGGCATTACAACGCATGCCGGGTTCAGATAGTATTTAATAAAATAAATACACGCGAACGAGGCGCACAACCATCAGCGTGAAGTGGTCCATTCATTCATAATTTCGAACGGGTTGGATCTGGATCGGTGAGCGTGTAATGCGCTCACTCAACATTTTACTATAATACGTGTGCGTGCTTATAAATTACCTTACATTATATTTATATATCTAATATATAATTTCGAAAAATACTTTGTAACTATGTTACTATGTGAGGTGTGGTTGGGAGCATCAAAAAAAAAATCAAAGTTTCTATCACGACGATATCGTTGAATTTTTTTTTTTCGAATAAAAATAAATTTAATAAAAAAAAACTAATGAATGTTTATTGTTAGATAAGCCATGTTTAAGCTGTTTATATTACAAATACCGAGCGAAGCCGGGTAAAACCACTCGTAACATATAACTTGGCTTGGTTCAAATTTAACATTTTGCTTCATTGATTAATACATGCCTTATATTTGTGACTCCAAGTTGATCGTTTCCTATCAGAGTTTGCCAATTTTCTCTGATTTCATTGTTGAAACGGTTCCCGGAAAAAAAAATTGGATAAAAATCCTTCCTACCTACTATGTCACCACTATTTGAAATTTGATTGATGTACAATAAAAATGCATGTACAATTCATAGATGTCTCGTTTATTTGCGAGTTTTTTCAGTGTCTCGCAATTCAACGACTTATAATAAAAATGCTGCATTTGTATTTGTAATTGGCCAAGAAGGCGCATTGGGATTTACCTGTAAGGCCTTCCTGGTATATATGTAAAATAAAAATAAAAATAAAAAAATATGTATGTTATGACTTGACTTTTGGTGGAGTAGTGTCATTTTTTGTAATTTTTTTATTTTTATTATTACGAAATTATGTTCACAATACATCTTATATCTATTTTAATAGCTACTGATCTACTGATCATTTTCTATTCTACAATTTTAATTTAATTTTGTTAGTAATCATAGTATTATACTATTCTAATGTTAACCCTTTGACTGCTACAACAACGATAAATCGTTGTTTTGAAATCGGCGAAGATTGCTACGACGATCGTTGTTGACGTCATTAATTGTCGTATTTCATTACTTTCTTTGCCAGCGCATCAGTGGCACGAAACATTTTTTTTATATACGTATTTATATTTATTTTTCAATCAAGCTTTATAAATATTTATCAATTTTTTAAAAGCTCTTCAATTTCGGGTTCGTTGTCAAAGTCATATAAGGAGTTATTACTTGGGAATTGATTATTGTCGATAAATTCATTTTCAGAATCAGTAGAGCTGCTGATTTGTCGAGTTCCTCGGCGAGGAGCTATTATTTCGCTTTCGTCACTTTCACTGTCCGATATCATTTTGCAGAGTTAAAATAAATGGCAAAAAACAATAGAAATCCGCTTTCAATTATATAGGTCACGAGACGTCACGAATTCGTGCAATCAATCAAATGCAACTGAAATGCATACAAAATGTTTATGATACATGTTGAAAAATTATTTGATTATTAGAAACTTCGCATCCTTGTGTGTCTCGCTCACACATACACAATTAAAACCAAGAAAGAAAGAGAGAAAGACCGCTACCTGTTTCAAATGTATCGCATGTTTTAACAACGACAAATACATAGATGTCTAAAAATAGATAATTGAAAAAAATAATGCGTCGGAAACAATCGTCAAAACTTATTTAGTGTATATATGTAGGTATCTCTTTCGCACGCACGCATGTAAAAGCAAGACAGAAAGAGAGAGCGCGAGTCCACAACTGCTTCTTAAAAATGTATTTAAAGTATTAAAAAAATTACGCGCGTTCGGCGAAGCAAGTATGTAAAAAAATATATTATATTTATTTTTTTATAAAGTAATTACAAATGTTAGCATTTTTCGCTTGGACATTGAAAAACCTCGTAGCAGCCAAAGGGTTAATGTACAGCATAATAGGAAAAAGAGCTCAAAAACCTATTTACAATTCTTATAAATGCTCATAATACATCTAATACATAATATTAACTTAAGACTCTCTAAAGTCAACGATCTAAAGCAGATTATGTTTAGGTAATCTGTGTTTATACCTGAAGGGGATAGACATTTTGTTGTAATCGCTAGAGGTCAGACCGGAAGCGTGCCGTTCATTGTTAATTGTTCGCTGTGCTTTGTCCAATTTTATTTAGAACCTTTTTTTTTTGCACTCTAGATTTGTAAATAGACCCAAAACGCCCTAATTCCTGGATTATCCGCCCTTTAGTAATCACTGAGACTCTTCACAAGTGTGTTAGTATGGTTTTTTTTGTGTTATATAGAGTGACACTTCACTGATGAAAACTTAGGTGTGCAACTACCCTTAAAAAAAAAATGAGAAAACTTAGGTGTGTAATGAATGTGACGTGACTCATTCGGTCGTGTATTTAGTTCGTTTACCCGGCGATTTTTCAAATGCGAAAAAGCCACCGGTGGGTCAAAATAAAAAAAATCCACTCATATCCATTTAGTATCCCGTGGGATTGGTGTTTAGTTGGCAACCGTCTGCGGCCAGCATCAGCTGTGCAGATTAAAGTGGTTGTGGCGCGTGGCGCGACACGCGGGATATACCCCACAGACCGACCGGTTCGCCTCTGGCGATGCCCCGCGAGCCGACCAAAACCCTGTAGATCCCCGCCACTGCCAGCATGTCTTGTCGGCGATGCGCAGCAGCCCTAAAAGGTCCCAAATTGCTCTCCGACTATCCTATAATCGGTCTATTTTGGTGTCCATATGGCGGCGATCAATCGCCGTTTTCGAAACGCGACATTTCAGCGTCTCTCCAATATTTCATCCACGCGCCCCGCGTCTATTATTATATTTTATTTGTCGTGGGCGATTCTTTCTCTTTTTTCTCTACTCCGCTTAGCTCGATTTGCGAGTGTGAGTGTGCTCGCTTGTGCCACTCGAGCGGTAAATATATCTTCGGCTATTTAAAAAACAATTTCTTTTTTAGCTTAGAGTGTGTGTGTGTGTAATGACCCGTACTCTTCGCGTTGGTCTTTCGCAGCTTGATGTGTCGCAAAGTGAGTCACGCGCAACAATGAAGAATCGCTTGTCCAAATCATGTATAACATGTACCGAAGCTTTTGAAAAGCGACAGCGTGCAAATCCTGTAAATGCTTTTTTACTATACCAAAACGATTGTCGTTCCGGTTGTACACGTGGATTTTAAAAATAAGGAAAACTCGACTTTCCATTTCATTGAATGGGTTTTGGAAACAAACATATGTATATAGGAACTGTATTAGTGACCAAACATTGTATCTATGTACAAATATTACATACTATAGGTGGGTACATAGTGCGAATGTTACAGTCGAAGTATGTATATTTTCAGTTGTAATATATTCCAACTGGCGTTTTAGGTCATTCATATTCGAATACAATTCAACTAGTAAATTATATATCTACAAGCGCAAATACGCTTTCAACAATGTGCGCCAGTTGTAATATAACAGTTGAATTTTGACAGGTCTGATGTTATTACGAATAATTTAGAATTCAATAATGCGTTAAAATTTTCTAGGTTTTACTCATAAACGTATTGAGTACTGAATTATGATAACTATAAGAATGTGTTCAAAACAAAAATGTGACTTTCTAGCTCAATTTACTAGCCGAGTGACGTTTTCACGAAAATCTAACCTCTCCATCCTACCCGGTACCAACTTATAGTTGATACGTATTTTCAGTTGTAATATATTTTGAACATTTGGAATGTAATTCGCCATATAAATCAACTTATGTGGGTTAGGTGGAATATATTCCAAGTAGAAGATAAACTGCAACTGTAACATATAAACTGTCGTACATTATAATTATTTTTTACATTTAATCACGATTATATATTTTTTTGTTTATTTTTAAGGAATAGTACATACACATGTAAACATTTCCTGTTTACATATGCACTTTAAAAATTTGGTCCAATGTGTATCTATTCTACGCGAAAAAATCCAGTCAATTTCCATATATGAATATTTGAAGGTTTTTATTAGTTTCACCAAATATAAAATTTATTTATCGATGTTTTGGATAAAGATATGCTGGTATGATATCAATGAATGGTAGTTTAAAACTGAATGTTGAAGTTTTTTGTATGAGGAAGATTTAAAAACACACGTGTGTATAATATCGAAAAGCTTCCCATATGGGTATATTTTATTTACTGTGGTGTCATTACGGGATAGCCTCAAGGCGACATCTATGGCAAAACTTTGTACTTAATATAAATTTACAGTATTATAAATTTTAAATTAAATTCAAATGGTGACAAATTAGGGTAGATGGCCAATTTGGTAGGAACCGTTTCAATGATGAAATCAGATAAATTGGCAAACTCTGATAGGAAACGATTGACTTAAAGTCATCCAAGGTCTGGTCAGCAACATTGAATCAGGGCTCGAACCTGTGACCCATCAGTTATTAGCATTATATGCTAGCCTGAGTTATTTTGCTGGTTTGTAAATGTAGTTGGGTTGTGTTAAAATCAACAATAATTTATTAAGACTACATAAACCTCATAGACGAATGCATTTGCATTGCCTACTTTTCCTATTTCACACATTTTTATCTACAAGTGTATAAAGAAGGTTACTTAAAAGGTAGCCGATTTGCAGTTTCTAAATTTCAATAACATTTCAAACTTTCTACTCTTAGAGTAATTAACGTAAGCAACATTATCGTGACAGTACCATCACAATAGAGGAAGAAATGTATGTGGTTAGAAAGGTCCAACTTTCTCTGACATTAAAAGATTCTACAAATTTATCTAATGCTTTATGTGGTTTAATTAAATCAAGTTCCAAAATTCTCAGAATCCATTTTATTCCTTTGAATTCATAGAGTTATCAAAATCCGTATTTAGTATTAAATTTGAACGTTCTATAAAATAAGCTTTTTAAACTTTACCGGTAGGCCCTAGATTGAATGCTTCGAAGATTGATTTGCTGATTCAAATGATTGATTTCTTATTTTTATTCTTAATTACAGTTTATTAATAGTCGATTGAACTTATTTTCAGTGGAACAATGCTCTGAATCTGACAGTTGTCAACAATAGCAATTACACGTAGAACTGTGACAACTCTGTTCAATCTGCATGTGTATCATATTGAAGATGCATCAACCTACATGCATATAAACGTTTCATCATCGATTTGTAACACGAAGAGTGTGATTCATTTGAGTGAATTTATTTTTTTAATGCGTCTTTCATATAACAGTGGGTTGACTGTCGCCATTTTGAAACGATCACATGTGTAACGCTAAACATAACCTTATATACAACGGCAACTATTCATATGATTTTGTTCGACGATGATTATTAAAGTCATATTTGGTAATATGATTATACCATGCGTCATCTCCGTACGACTAATTATGAGTTATCGAGTGTTATGAGGAACCACCCTTTTCCGAGAACGCTCGGTTGTAGCAGGCTAGTGCGATTTTCGCGCCTTTTGAGGGCAACTCGAAAGTTTTCCGACGCATTATCTAATAGATTTTCTTCCCAAATAGCTCTCTCTCTCTACATTTTGTGTACGTGGCTCGTGTGTATCGGCGTGTTTAGGGGGAGCGGGGTGTGGTGTCCGAGTCCGGATTTAGTAGAGCGCGAGCGGTATGAGTCAGGAAGACGCAAATAGACAAGCGCGGTTTGTTTGTTGCACCGCACAAGCAAGATCTCTTCTCCTCGTCTGTCTCTCCGTCCTTCCTTCCATTTGCTTGCCAACGCCGAAGAGACATCGGCTCTGAACTCCCTATTGTATGTAGTTGCGGAAACGGTGTGCGCCCTTTGGTCGATTGACTTCAGTATGTCTTGAAATTTTCAATATCTTACACAATGGTGGGTAGATATTTCTATGTAGGAGTTGCTTTTTGAAAAATTGAATAAAAACCAATAATTATGTCCTTTTATGGTTCCGAAAGAATTTGAAAACAGAGTGGTTGTAATCTGCGTAAAAACTTTTAGACCTCAAAAATATCAAACTAATTACTTGTTATTAGCTAGAGTTTTCATTAGAAGTGAGTGTTTGAAATTTGAGGCGTATTTTTATTTTCAACATACGTAATCATATTACTCCTGATAAGCAGTCCTTTAGTCCTACTTAAAAATACTGGGAATAGTTTTCCTACTTAAGAGTAAGTGGGAAAATAGGAAGACAGAATTATTTCATTTACCTACTTAAGATTAGTTATCGCACAACAATCGAAAACATTAATAACAATGAGCAACAAAAAAAATACAGGAAGCGGAAATTCATCAATCGTTACTAGGTTTGGCCCACTGAATTCGAATATGACAATCATTTTTGTTGGGTTGATTTCGTTACAGAGATGCATACATATAAGCAGTTAAAAAAATGCGCAATTTTTACAGATCTTTAGCTTTTGCAGTCTTTAAGTCAAAAGCGTGATAACCTTGTAATTAGCGAAATTAGCTCATAATATTGCGAAAAAAAATATTTCTGACTTAAATTCGCTAGAAAATTAATTATACGTATTTCAAAGTGATCAAATATCACTATCAATAGATATAACATCTGACTATTGTTTACAATACTCACTTTTAACACAGTAATACTAGATTTTTAATTAATTAAAGACTGCAAAATCCAAAATTACATAAAAATTGCACTTTTTTTTAACGCGTGTACATATCTCTTAAACGAGTATTGTCATATTCGAATTCAGTCGCTCAAACTTAGTAAATATTGATTAGTCTCCGCTCCAGTAAGTCTTTTTATCTGTAGATCAGACTAAAACTGTATGAACTAAATAAACCAAGCGGAATTTATGTACATACATACATATATAGTACATCGATTTTTGCAATTCCATAATATGATTTTAATGCGATCATAATTCAGCAGCTACCTACTGAAATTACCCCAATGTGGGTCATATTCTAAAGATTCATCACTATTTGTTTTCCTAAAATGACACGGTGATTTATAATCACCTCATTAGGACACGAGTAAGCAGATGTGCACATTTGATTGCACACACATCCTCTAGAGATGTAGGATTTCAGAATAGATTGTTTGTGTTCTCTTTGAATTTATTGATCTTTATAAAGATAAAACTTTAATTGCGAAGAATACCCACACAGAACCATCTCGTTCGGAATGACTTTATGAAAGTTGTGGCTTTCGTTCAAAGAGGAAATTGGGTTTGTCAAGACTATGGACCCGCGTGCCAAACGTCAGATTGTTTTGCCGGTAGACTCATTATTTACCTGCCGGCACGTCAAAGTTAGCAATGCGTTTTAGATATTTATATTTAACTCGTGGAAGAATCGTATACGCGAAAAAGTAATATTTCATAATTTCTCTATTTTTCGGAATGTAGAAGTGTCCGGAAATACCACTTGGGTCGGACCAATTTCGTTTAGGTATTTTGTTCGTTATACATATGTAATTCTTATATCAACAATAGAATTTTCATTGTCACGATTCCGCTAGTCTAGTTGAGCCACATCTACTATTACAATTGTTTTGTCTTCAATTTCACCACTATTTCTTTGTTGTTTCTATTTTGTATTTAGAACAATTAAATACAATTTAATTGTACTGTGCAATTGTGTCCTCTCAATTTCCATACCGTATCGATTACACCCATATGTACATATGTATATCGTAATCAATGATTCATGAAGCATTTTCCGATTAAACAACACTACCGTAGATAAACTGTAATCAATTCGCAGTAGTGAGCTACATATATCAACCATAAGGTAAATTTGCATAATTAGGGTGTGCACATGCAAACATACGCCACATCATCATATTTGTTTTGTCATTTGAATATTCTGTATCATATTATTCATTACATAAAATTCTCCCACACTATTCAAACTAATATTAGTCATTCTTATTTTTTACTTTATCTAATAAAGCAATGTTTTCGTGAGAATTCCTTTATCTTCTTTTTTTTTTCAAAAGAAACACCCGAAAACCATCACTTCAGTTCCGTAATAGATTTAATAAACTATTCGTTTTTCTGCTGTTTTATTGTTCTTTTTACCATGAAAATCTAAAATATTGCATATAATATGCAATATTAACATATAATATGCATGCATGGAACGAAATTCAGCGTATGAAGTTCTTCTTGTTATCTCCATGCTAATAACTGTGAGTCACACAATTTAATTAATAAATTTTCTTTCCATAAGGAAAAAGTTACTAGACACATTTATGTACATTGAAGGAAAAATTGGTTTAGTTTCCAATTGATTTCGTTTGATTTTTTGAGTCTTCAATATGTTGATCTACTTTTATCATCGTAAGCCACTGATCAATTCGAGGTGAAATATTGGAATATAAGAATGTTTTTAGTCATGAAGTCACAACTTTTCGTAGAAGATATCTACCCCGTATATTAAAGAATAAATATTCTATTCTAAATTTTGATAGAAAATCTAATATTTTTCGTAATTACCATAAATTTCCATCGTATTTAAGATATGTACATGTATATGAAAAACCTTCATATACATCCATATATTTTAAGCTATGTATATAATATGTATGTACTTATGTATGTATATTTTAGAGACTTTTCCATTGGGAAAATCATCTCAAATTTTTAAAGTAACTTTTCATTAACAGATTGACTCAAAATTTGATTGAGAATTTCATATTTTTCATAATGAACGTAACATTGAAAAACCTTTTCCA
This sequence comes from Arctopsyche grandis, assembly GCF_051622035.1. NCBI lineage: Eukaryota > Metazoa > Arthropoda > Insecta > Trichoptera > Hydropsychidae > Arctopsyche > Arctopsyche grandis. The sequence goes on along the minus strand of NC_135363.1, from coordinate 17,352,712 downwards.
ATAAACTTTTCAATCAAGCTCGTACTTAGTTTAATCTACATAATGTATATGTATGTTCTATTATTAAATTATATACAGTGAATGACACAAAAACCTACGTACATACTTGAAAATTTTAGAATAATCTCATTTCGTTTCGATTTGCAGCAGTATTTTTGAAATAAAAATGTGCTAAATTATAACCAGGGTCATTAAAATAATAAAACAAGACAAATAGTGAATTATATCAATATATATTTATTTAGGTATTGAATTTATTTTGAAAATGCATTTTTGGTTTTTGGGACTTTTTAGCTTTTTCATTTAATTTAACGTAATTTTAACTACATAAATGTGTTATATATAATCTAAATAATGTATTTACATTTTTTTTATTAAAATATAACTAATATTTTGTTATTACTCCCCTATTCTGAATAATCCATGAAATTCTTCTTAGCATGGTGTCTTACAAATCTTTATAACGTCTAGTGTTATATCGTCATTCCATGTGTTATCTATGGTTTATTCGTGGTCCCGAATCGATTTTATAAACTATTCGTGATGTTTCGTATACTTTCGTATAATACTGCTGCAAATCAATATGAAATGAGATTATTCGAAAATTTTCAGATATGTAGGTTTTTGTGTCGCTCACTGTACATATGTATGTAACAGTGGCGTGCTTTGAAATTCTCCCTATTTTTGTCGCACAGCCTTACTTACGTGTGTGCGAGCGGGACACAAGGGGACTCGGTATGACGTCATCTAGTCCCCTTGTATCTTGCTCGCTCTCACGTAAGTAAGACTGTGCGACATAAACAGGAAGAATTTCAAAGCACGCCACAGATATGTACATCTATATATGTATATATAAAAGTAATGAATGTCTGTCTCGTAAAGGCTCCTAAACCACTCAACCGATTACGATGGAACTTTCAGGATTTGTTCTATGCATGTCCGGGAAGCTTACTGTTAAAAAAATCGCCCAAAAACGAGAAAAACGGGAATGAGTGGCATTGCAACGCAATAATTTCAATTGATTTCGCATCGCGACCTGCGTTGTTAGGGTAAAATAAACAAACAATTGAATAATTTCAAATGTGTTCACTGTCTGCATTTTTCCGACAAGTGGAAACGGGAACGGGAATTCCATGCTTTATTGTGGCATTGTAACGCATGCCGGGTTCAGCTAGTACGTATGTACATATAGCAGATAAAACCTTTTGCTTTTACAAAGTGACTTTTCCATGCGGAAAATCTATTCAGTTCGTCGATTATGAACTGGTTTTTATGATGCTACAAATGAAAGTGTAACTTTGTAAGTACATATATGTATATTCAAAGTTCAGATAGGCTACGTCCACACTACCGATATTTTCGAATTTTCCATATCCAGTTCCCATATTGCAACATGTGGTTGCTATTTAGGAACTGGTTATGGAAAAATTCGTAAAGATATCGGTAGTGTGGACGTAGCCATTGAAACATCTCAAAACGTAATAGCTGAAATTTTGAAAGCAACTTTCCCGACCGACTTTTCCAACCGCGCGCTTCGGCCAAAGCTCGCTCATTTTCACACAGCTTCCACCCAAGCGGGAAAACTTGCATAGAGATGAGGAGGGGGAGGGGGAGGGAACAGCGATGCAACAGACGGATGCAGGGGGAGTCGGGAGGGTGGTGGGGCCCCTCCCGTTGTCAGTCCGCAGCTGGCGGTCGGCGCGCGCGCATCTTCACGTCGACATGTGCGACCTTCCCGCGCCCAGCATCTGCACCACCGTCCGCGACACAGTCAGCTGCAGCTGGATTTTCTACAGTGAGACCGCGAGTGCATCCCCCACCCCCCACCCCCGATACAGTGCAGTGCTACACTTTTCTCGCCACTTTCGTGACTCACGACCAAAATAAACAAACAAATCTTCGACGACTGAACCCGCGACTATGCGTCAGCCTCCCCGGGACAATACGGCGCCTGCCCCTCGTACGAAGCGGCCCATATTAAATTATTTCTGTTTTGGCTCGGCTTTGTTTCCACAAACAGTCTCTTATATACATATACACACACGCGTGCGTTCCCGAACCCGGATTCTGCGGCACTTTTTTCCCGGAAATTGCGAGCACAACTCCGACAGTATTTTCCTCGTTGAGAGAACTCGCATTCATTCGACGGTTTCCTGTGCGTCGTTTTAATGCACATGTAGCGGAGATTGATCCCGAAGTGCCAAATTCGTTGAAGGATTTGGCATTCTGATATCAATTTGGCTTATTCTGGGACTCTTCCATGTATTTGTAGACATATAAAGCGCGAATTTATTTAGATTGTTTGAATTGTAAACGTATTATGTAATTGGAATAAGTCGACCGAAAGGTGAAATTTCAAATAGTGCAATCAAAACATGAAACCGATTACAATAAGCGGCGTATACATACATATTTGTATGTATATACACGCACATTCAGTTAAATCGCTCTAGAATTTTCCGTTCATCTAATTTAAACACATTGTCTGCAATGTATTACTATTTTCTTCAGCTGAAACTCGCTGATGTTTTCACCGCGTCGAATTTGATGTTCCGATTAACGTACTTGGATTGTGAAAATACGGAAATTTTCTTCAAATGTGCCTTATTATTTCTTGGATGTATTCTCGATATTTGTACGTGATGCAATTGTGACTTTTAAATTTAAACAACATCATCCTGAAAAAGATTTTTAGAGTAAATTGGCTCGCTTTGCCGGCGGTGCGGTCGCAAGAAAGTTGTTCGTTTCGGGTGACAGTTGGGTTGACAACACGTCTTCCTGATGTGTCATTTCGCTTGAACGAGCACCAAACCGAATTCTTCAGACCCGGTGCCACCCCTCCCTCGTCCTCGCCTCTTCCTGAATTTAAATTTAAATTTTCTCTATGGCATCGACCACATTTTGAATAACAGAATGACAATTATTTCAACGTCGAGCATCGCTATGCTCCAAGTTGTTGTTTCCCATTTCCACGTTTTCCCGTGCAGGTCGAAAGTACACGTGAATTTTCAATTCGACAAACGTAAACAACCGAATTCTAGGGAAGCACCAGATCACGGTGCGTCGTTGATCGTGAAGACCACGAGTCACTGTCCTATGTATATTAACAGTAGTTTTGTATATAAACTGTCAACATAGCTCAGTGGTTAGCAACAGAAGGGTTACGGGCTCGAACCGTGATCCAGTGTTGCTGGCCAGACCTTAGATGTATTTGACTCCAGGTCGATGGTTTCCTATCTTATAGTTTGCCAATTTATCTGAATTCTTTGTTGAAACGGTTCCTGCCCTCGTTTATCACCATTATTCGAATTTAATTTCAAATTTATAATATTGTTATAAATTTAAATATATTACATATGTACAAATCGCCTTGGGGCAATCTCATAATGCGACTGGTAAAAATAAAATATTATAATTAAATAACAAAACATCAAGGTTTACATTCTAAACCTAAGTATCTCACACTTAATCATGTTATTTGCATTTATCGTATTAATTAAATTTTGAGGAAAATTGCAGCAAGAATCAACTGTTGTTGTTGTTTTTTTTTTTTTACTTGCTTATCCTGTTAGGTCAATGTTTTATTTGTAACCAGTGCGCTAGCATACACGTATAAATGCTCGATTGAACCATAAGATGAAATAATTTTAAATTTAAGGACACAAATAGTTCTTTATATATTTCATTTTACCATAACAATTTGCCCCAAAGCGATAAATAGCCAAAAATACTGAACACATTCTAAAATGTTGGTATATGTATGTATTTAACAATCAACAAATTCGAATTTGCGAGAAACATGGAAGATTGTATTGGATCCGTCACATCAATTAAGTTAGATAAAATGATGAACTCTAACAGGAGACGGTCGATCTCGATTTAATAACCATCCAGATATTGCCAGCAGCGTATAAAAAACGAAGAAATACTCGATTTCGGCTGGTTTTTAAACCTTGAACCTCTACTGGTAAACAATGGCTTCGCTATGGCTGTGCATGTGCTTTCTAGCTTGTTACGAATTAATATTTTATATTAATTAGTATGTGTTCTATGTGATCCAAGATAAAACGCCAAAGTACTATTTTCCTCAGTTATTCAGCCAGCAGCATAGCTCGGTAGTTGCGTTAATGCTAACCACCGAGAAGTTCCCAGTTCAAGCCCTAGGTTGACCTCGATTGAAAATAATTTATTTTGAAGTATTTCTGCAGTGCTGCTGGTCACATTTAGATATTTTTGACTCAAGGTCGGTCGTTTCCTATCAGAGGTTGTTATGTATCTGATTTCATTGTTGAAATGGTTCCTCATCAAACTGGCAAAAACCGTACTACTCACTATGTCACCACTATTTGAATATGATTTCAAATTTATATATTTACAAGTTTAATACCATAGGTGTCCGTCCCTCAGGGTCAACTCATAATGGCATCGTGGGAAGATATAATTTTAAAAAGAGAGTAGAAATAGGCTTCTCGTCAGGGCAATTGTAAAATAACAATACTGTTCCATCAGTGTTCAAAGCAAGAGAGCAAAAAAGCTTTTAATCTAGTTTAGTCTAGTTAGTTATGAGAGTACTTTTTAATATCCAGAGATATAATTATTTAGTGGGAAAAGGTGGATATTAAAAGCTAATGTGTATGCATAATACATAATTGGTTCTTAAAAAAGAATCCCATCGATGTTAGTAACATATTAACAATCGCAAACTTTATGAATCTTTTTTACTTTTATCAAGTAATATTAAAAGATTTTATGAGAAAATATTAATTTGTATCTGATATTTGATATTCTATTTTATTCTTTCAACATGAACACTACAGAATTTATTTCTCATTTTGAATTTTGAATAGAAAAATTTATTAGCATAGCCCAAATCTGAATATATTAATGAAATAATGAAAGAACTATTCAATAGTACTGAATTAAATTATCTCATGTTGTTATTTTTTTCGATTTAAGGTTACATAGCAACTGTTATTCAATAATTTGTAGTTATAAATAGTTGTTACTATCAAAATAACTCCCCTAATGATTGTCATCTGAATATAAATCTCACTCTTGGCACTTTATTCATATTTATTAATAAATATAAACGAAATTGAATTAATTGTTCTTCTGTCATGCTGTCACCTTGCAAACATTACGGATTATCTCATTATTATTACCATGCACATTAGCAAATTCAGTTATCGATTAGTTTTATAAGTCTCGGTTTTGATTTGACACTTCTAAATAGCTTAGTAAAATCGTCGTTTTTTTAATTCCAGGTAACACTAATCAAACAAGTACTGTAAGCACTGGAGGAGGGACGAATACCGGCGGTCCAACTGGCACGAGCACGAGTGACCGGCCCAATTCACCCACAGATCAGCAGCAGCCTCCCGAACCTGACCTGGAATCCATGCACATGATGCTCGATCCTCACCTACGTCCCGTCACACCCGACTTCACCAATGAAGCGTCCGTACAAATATACGAACAACACAATCAACTCACCAAAGAATATCTCAAGGTATACATTAAAATATATATGTATTTATTTTTTTGTCTTTTTTTACTACTATTATATGTATGTATGTCTACTATTATATGTATGTATGTTTTGTCAATTTTAGGTGCAGACAGAATTAGCATATTTATCGACGCATAGATCACAATTATTAGAAGACCACGCCGATAAAGTGGCGTTGCGGAAGAAACGAGAAGCCGTACAGTTGGAAGAAGAAAAAGTATGATACTCACTACTAGAATGTGTTTTTCATTTTTTTTTCAATTTGTATTGATTTTTGTGTTATATTGCTTTCAGGACTCTTTAGTAAAGCTGTACATGAATTTAAAAAGACAACTAGAGAAAATGGGAATTAGTCCGCATCAAGCGTATGACGACTGGGTCCTCGTGCCCGAAGAATCGCCTCACGAATGAACTGTTTGCAGTAGTTCTACGGTTTTTTCTTACGTTACTTTTAAGAGACATTTTAGTTGATCTCTGGTTCTCTTCTAAGTCCATCATGCCAAAAGTGTCTTCCTAGTATACTTAGTGATAAGAAAAAAATATGTTACATTTCCAATAGTTATGTGCGTTCATCTTAACAGTATGCATAATCAAAACGAAATTGTGCAAAGTGAAAATCAAATTCACTGCATGGTATTGTTAGCGTACCATTGATAATCATCTGTCTACACACTTACATGTGTATGTTGTAGATTGAATTGGCCTTTTGAAATCCGGCATTCCGATATTGATTGGTTGATGTGTCACAGAGTTTGACACCCGAAGAGTAAGTCTCCAAATTTGTCACAGGCCGCCCCATGGTTAATATTATAATATTGTCGATTGAATATTAACGTGCGAATGAATGAGTGGTCCATTATGTAATTATCGTTTTATAAATATTGACGCTTGTTAGAATAAAAGAAAGTGTGAATTGTTCGTTTGCAATGAGTGTGCGTATTTCCCACAATACTCGAGTAATATTTTAGCCTTTTGTAAAATATATGTACATACAAACATAAGCTGTGTGCTACAGGATTGAATGAAGTCCTTTATTTCTATGGTAAATGTTAAATTATTTGCATTGTCACCGATAGACGCTTACCAATAATGTATATCATATGAATACTCAATATGCGATATTCGACAAATTTTTTCCGCCACATTTTGTATTTTTCTATGTAAATAGGGAGCATAGTATAGTAGTAGTGCCTTCACACATTTTGATATGCATTTGAAACTGTACAAATTCTCATTTTGAGTGTGTATATTTAGTATTGTATGTGTGTGATTATTTATTTTAATAGTTAGATACATACTTTGTTGAATCTCCAATTGGAATTGTCTTTCTATGCTTTGAAATTTTGCCCCGTATTTTAAATTCGGATAATTGCGTTTGAAAAGTGATTGAATTTACTTAAAATGCCTATAAATTTTTGCCATGAAAAAACTTTTGTACAAATACATACGTATAAAGCTGAACGTTCCTTTAATTTTTGTTACACATGTATGTAGTTTTAAAATGTAAATATAAATAAAATAATATTCATTTATAAATTATCGTTTAGTGTATAGAATAATTTCCTTTTAACACTATTCCATAACTCAAATTTGGAAGTTTAATTCCCATCTTCCAAGTATGTTTTGTTGAAACGGCTATTATTTGTATCCATATAGTTTTGCACACCTATGAAACCGCTACTGCTGAAAAGAAAAATGTTTGGCAATTATTAAGTCTCGATATTATTTAATCAAGTGTGTGAGTGAAATAATATACGAGAAATATATATATGCAGTGTTTATTTTATCCTATACAATAATCACTCGATTGCGGTTTGTACAGATGTTTCAGAGGGAAAAAACGTACTATAACTTAACATATTACACACGGTCGGTTAATCCGCACACGTTCACAATATAATCTAATCATAAAATAGCACCTTTAGCTTTTATATTGTAAATACATACATAAATATCATATTTACAATTAAATTTAGTATTAAAATTTTCTTAAAAATAATCAACAGAAGAAAATACTCTCCGTAATTCGAGAACAATTGAATTATCTATTGTTTATATTTATAGTCATCTTCAAATATTAACGAACTTTGGTCAAAACTAGAGGAAACTATGTAGAATATACATATATAAGCATCAATAACAAATCAATTCACAGATACGATTAAAATTTTATTAATATTAATATTTACTTGAAACAAATGAGAAACAAAACAAAAGAAAAAATTTGGCAAATATACAGTAAGTACTTTCGAATTAATCAAATGTTTATTTTTCTTCATATGTGACACTTAAAAAATAACTTTTATCAGCTTAAAATTCTTAAGATATTGTCTTCTAACAGTTTGAACAAAATGTACAAAAAAAAATTTCTTTGCCAAAAAAACTGACATAAAATAATAATAATTAGATCGACAAACTTAAATATTTCTAATCTTATCAAAATCAACAAACTGGCAAACTATAAATCACTAGCAGTAAGATGGCATCTTAAAATAAAACGATGGCATCGAACGCAGAATTTTTTTCACACGAAAATTTATTGTTTCAATTTCGAAAAACAGAAAATCCGAAAATTAATGACACGCCAAACAAAACGGATAGATTAGCCAATACGGGTAGATACATAGCATATCGAATTCATAAACCACAAATACACCTGGTATTGACTTAGCAAACAATACGACAGAAACCATTGATACCCTGTATTATCTACCCATAGTGCCTGCACTCAAATTACACGGCAAATTATCGCATAGATACAACAATAAAAGAAAACACCTGTACTACTCGAACAACTTCACTTTTTAATGCTAATTTACGATGGCTTAAATTTGACCATCAATTCAAAAATAGCATTATGTAAAAAATATACACGTCAAAGTGAAATCATGTGATAAGCGAAGGTCGTTAAGGTACATATCTTTATGCGGGCACATTTGTGTACACACACTCATACTAATGATGTACTTTAATAGAAAATGGGTTGTTTTTGTTTGATTTACACTTGAATGTTCAGTATGGTGATAAATTCTTGAACTGGAATCAACCGGAGGTAGAAAGTGACATTAAAACAGCAGTGAATTTAATCTCCAGACTTAAATTATTAAGTGTAAAGTTTCATGGTCAAAACAGTGTTGGTACAAATTCGTATACTAAACTTACTTTAGTATACTTGTTGGTACAAGTATACTAAAGTCAAAATAACATTTCATAGGAATGAGATTCATTTTGTTTCTAATGATCTATTGTAATATTGAGTTTGAACGTTAAAAGTCCGTTTATATTATCCAGCACTTCACATCAATAGCTCAGCACAACACTGCACGGAAAAGACTGCTTATATTCACACGTTCATACTTGTTTTGCAAAACAAGATGGAAAATATGCATTAAGTTAACGCATAATATGGATTACTCTTTAAACAACGTGGTAAAGAGAGTAATTTCAGATATCTTGGATGCTATCTGAGAGAAACGTGTGAAAGTAACCAGGAAATTCGCGTTAGAGTTAAGCAAGCAAGACCTGCATTCTTAAAAAAGTCCTAACCACACGTGATCTTAATACACCACCAAGACTTAGACTTCTACGATGATACGTTTTCAGCGTCTTTCTGTATGGAACAGAAGTACAGACCCTGGCAGATGCCATGTGTAAAAAGCTGCAGGCTTTTGAAATGTGGACATACAGCAGGATGCTATGATGGGAAAATATGTCGAAGTGCTCAACAATGAAAAGGTGCAAAGTAGAGTATCTTGGACATGTGATGTGGAACCAGAGAAATATCGTAGGCTGGCAGAAAATATCATGGTTGAAGAATCTTCGGCAGTGGTATGGCCTCAGCAATCGAGCTCTATTCAAAGCAGCTGTGGACAGATGGATGGGAGTTTTGGTTACCAACGTTCTAGGAGGACAGGGCTCATGAAGAAGATACTTGTTTTAGACGAGTGTGAGGCATAATCGGCTTATATGACTTCACAATACGACGTTCCCGAAAATATTCATATATGTACATGTGGCAGCACTTTCGCGAGTACGGGTGCATTCGCCACTATGACGTCACGTCATGCGTGAATATTTCCAGTAGTCAAAGAAAGCAGATTCTGTTTGATACGTTTTGGTGACATATATTGCTCAATAGATCGTGTCGGTTCCTACCGTTTCAGATACACCAAGTACACATTACGGAATATATTAATGCGTCCGTATAGAATGTACTAAAGAATATTTTTCGTACTGCTGTTTAGATGCGGTTGCCGACTTGAGATGTACTGGTATAAACGAACCTTAAAACGTAATTAATTAATTGAATGAAAACCATATCTGCGATCCCGTCGCGAATAATAATATATTGACAAGCAAATGTGGCGAGGTCAAATGATGTCAAAAATAAATATTGTCGATTTGCATATCTACAGGTCCAATTTGCACAATGAATTTTTTTTTTTTTTATTGTCCTCAGTACAATACCAAGAAATCAATCTTGCTATCAAACAAAAGATTTTACAATGTTGGATTGTCCTTAAGCTTTTCATTTCTTAGTAAATAAAATTTCCATAAATTATATACAATAAATAAGCACGTTAACACAGAAGTACAATGTGTTTGAAAATATTTACAATACTTTTCATATTATATGTATGCAAGTACAGAACATAGAAATATTTGAAATTAAGTGTAATGCCTCAAACGTGAATATAATAATAAATAAAAATTAAAGAAAAAAAATTACAAAACAACATATGAGGTGTAATCAAAAAGTTCTACATACATATAACAAAGCATTTTTCATTTGAGCCAAAAATGTGTAACTATTATAGTACATAATTCACAAGTCGTTTTAAAAAAAATATTTATTTTAGATACTTTTTCAGTCACACCTCATACTATTCATTCCATTGACAGTCTTCGAATACCAAGAAATCCAATGACGAAATATCAATCGCCCAAATCGCTATCTTTGTCGCCGATCATATACAAAAATTGGAAAGCCAAACCCAACAAGGCGGTACCCAGAAGATCACCCAAAGCGGTCAAATAGGGAATAGCCGAGTTGTCGGGATCGATGCCCAACTTCCACATCCACAATACGAGGAAGTGGCTGATCGTCAACAGCAACAGCACTTGGGTGATCGCCGCACACATATATATCAAGATGAACGTAGCCGTGAGCGACGTGTGACCGGCTTGAAGATAACTAATGGTGTATGTGAAAATCAAATGACCCGGCACGACCATCAAAAGCAACAGCTTAGTCGTCTTGCCGATGACGGGACCTATGGTGTTCCCGGTGTGAAGATTGGTCGACATCCTCGAAGCGTGAACGGCCGCCATGTTACCGCCGACGCCGTTGATCACCAACTGAAACACGGCTATACCTTTAAAGTTCGAAACCGTATAATCCAGAATGAGACCGCCGACGCTGCTGATGATCATCGCCGATATGACCGGAGACCATCCTTCGTCGAGAACCTGTTTGGTGAACTTGTTTTTGGAGGCCACGTAGCCGCAGACCGGAACGACAAGAGCTCCCACGATTATGATAGTTCCGGGAAGCCAAACGTTGACTCCGATAGATCTGTACAGTGAGGAAGCGATGAACGACAACAAAGCTAGGGTCGTGAGATCTCCTAAGCTTGCGGCGATGGGCGTAGCCACGTTATCAGGGTTTATGTTCATTTTCCTGCTGGCTAAGATGACGGCGATCATCACACATCCGAGAACGAAACTCGCCACAGACGCAGTCAGGACACTGGAAGCGCATAACAGCATCGCATGATGCATGTCAAACTCTCCTTCGGGTACCCATCCCATTATAACGGCCGCTAAGGCTGCGAGGAACGCTACGACTACAGCTTGGCACTGGATTAACGATAGGTTCCCGGCGACGAGGGGCACCAGACTGGTCTCTAGATGTCCTTTGTGGGCGTGCGTGGAGAGGCGGGACGCCAGAGTCATTTCCAAGTTGCCTTTGAGGCCCAAGAGGGCGGGCACGAGGATGTACACTTCGGAGACCTGCATGAAGACGGGCCAGTGCTGCACCACGTCCAGGAGCAGGCTGGCCGCCACCATGCCGAAGCCCGCGAGCAGGAAGGGGATGAACATCTGCACGGCGACCACCCACAGGTTCTCCACCTCGTGGCCCTGCGGTTTGGCCGCTCCGTTGGAGACGAGCAGCAGCCTGGCCGTGTCTGCAGGAGAGTCCGTGTCCCGGGCTGGAGCCGCCGGCGCGCTCATATTCGAGATTGCGGAGCGCTGCATGTTGGCGCAAGCGGGCGCAGCCGCTAGGGGCGCGCCCACGCCATTTCGCTGTCGTTGGAGCTCCCCCGTCGTCTCACGTTCCACTCGCCACTCGTCACAAGCCACACGTCTCACCCGCACGGCCGCCAGCTGACGACTGCTGTCACTTGAGCTTGACAACCGCCGGCCCGGACATGCTCGCTGATTGCTATTATTACACCTTTTGGCCAGAACGCTACAAAACATACACCTTTATTACAATTTTAAATTCAACGAAATAACATATTAAAACACTTCAATTATAAGTTTGTAGCGGCTCAACGACATGGACGAGTTTCGTTCACCATCTTGCGAGTTGGGACCGATTCGTCCATGCTAGCTTGCCGTTTCCCGACCGTCGACTTAAACAGTCATGTGTATGATGTGTTGACGCTGTTAGTGGCAAGCCTGAACAGAATAGGGTCCTTTGAAATGTGGTGCTACCGGAAAATCTCATGGAAGAAGCATGCGAGGAACGAAACGGTCCTCCAGCTTCTTCATAAAATGAGAAAGGTTCTTGATACAGTAAAGCGCCGTATTATGGAATATTTTATTCGCGGCCCCAAATATCACCTTCTACACACAATCATAGAGGGGGAAAATATAAGGCAACGGTAGCTTGCGAGAAAGAAGTTCTCTTGGCTCCGGAACGTCAGGTCATGGATGGGACTCGGACTCGAAAAATTAGGGAGGAATTCGCACGGGCCATAAACGATGTCTGCCTATGGCAGTCGCCCACGTCCGAATACGAATTCGCCATTAGAAGAAGAAGTGTATAAAATTCTGTCATTTCATTCCTCCACAAGTTAATGGCCAATTTTACATATCAACCAACCCTTAATAAAACACAAAATTTAATTTGTTGGATTTTATTTTATTTTCCCAAAAAATATTAATTAATTATCTCTAAATGTTTATCGGTTACTATCGATTATTATCGACATCGTGGAACCGCTAAATAGAAGGAACAAGCCAATTGTAATGGTGTTGAAACATAGTCGTGAAGAAGGGTTTTCAGATCAACGAAAAATATGCAGCATAGAAATGGTAAAATACTTGGTTGTTTACATTTCGTACAGTCAACTTCAAAATAATCTACGGAGCAATCTGTAAGCCTTTACGAAGCAGTCGATCTTTTTTATTATTTTGCGATTATTCTCTAAAAATGATCAGAGATTTCAACGGCAGAGCAGTGGCGTGCCGTAGAAATCTCTTTGTTTTTATAGCATGATGTCATGTATATATAACGTACGTCGTCACTTAGTCATCTTGTATCCTGCTCGTGCACACGCAAGTAAAGCTGTGCGATAAAAACAGAAAGATTTTCACGACACGCCATTGGTCCAGAGCTCAATTGGCTATGTTTATTTTAAGATTATCTTCAAGCCATCCATTAAAGGTTTATTCATCAAGTTCTAAAAATAAATAAGTCTTTTGTATGTTTTTAAATTGGGTAAGTGGCTGAATTCCTCTCATCCTAAGCTTAATATGTACAAAAATTAGTATTACCACGAACACAGAAATAACAGTTTTGTTTTGAATAAATTAAATTTTTCACCTTGCAATTTCCGACTTGATTAATTAAATTTGTTATATTAGTAAGTTTTTCAAATAGGCGATGTCATTTTTGGAATCTTGTAATGCATCATTTTTATCCTTTAGAAACTCCAGCACTGACTCAAACAGTTTATAAAACCGATGCAAACCTTTTGATAGCCAATGAAATAGCGAGCGATCGAATTCTTCATCATTTTCAATACCAAACTGTCCAAAAAAACTCTCATTCAATTGATAATGATTATGATTATGCTTATTAAATTTATATTAGCGACTAAGTGTTGACAATGAATGACACAGTGTACATACAACTAATACACCGCTTCTTTTAATTCAGAAACCCCTGTAACATCCTATCATCGCTGGAGCACCATCACTGACAAGATATTGGTGGGAAACAGTCAAAACACTACTATTTTACATTATACAACATATGAAATTATAAAACAAGAACAAACAATTTTTCATGATTTTCCTATTTTCTCTTCTTTATGTTTCCACCGCCTTCCCTTCGGATCAATTCAGCACCCAAGCCTGCGACCGCCCTCCTGGATTGCTTCAACACCCCTTGGGGTCGTAACGTTTACTTTAGGAATCACTGATTTAGAGATGAGTACTGGTTAAGCCCAGCGTTTATAAACCAAACTGGTCTATAAAAACTAGGTTCTATCTCTGATTTATTACAACACACACATATCTATAAAAGATTTGCGTATTCAATTTTCTGATTATGAAATATGTAATGATTTAGATGTGTAATCAACTAAATGTTTATTTTATTGTAAATTCATGTATGTTGTGGAAAATTACTAGATTAACCAATCGCCCAATTAACTTTAATGACATTTTATCATATCGCCGTAGAAATTAACCGTTTCAGTTAACGCGTAAACCGATTATCAGATTTTGAATGTGTGGGACCGCTCCGAATCTCCCACAGGCTGAGCGTTTTGGCAATTCGCACACGGCCGCGTGAAAGATAATGGCCGACGTAGCGGTTCTTTTTGTGAGTGTTGTGAAAAAAATAAGGATGAACGAACATATCACACGGCCTTCGTAGGCAGACGTCGCCAAGGAGAGAGCGAGACGGAGATAGGCGCGTGGCGTGAGAGCGAGCGGCGCGGCGATAGTGTCGGCTCCGGTAGAAAGTGCGGCAGCGGCAGTGCACGCGTGTCGTTGGAGCGAGTGGCACGCATGACGCGGTCCCAGTCTGTGCAGCGCCTCTGACTCGCCGCAGCCCCATTTCGCCGGACACTCAGGTGAGGCTGCGCCCCCCGACAGCCCCCTCCACCGCCCCCCCCCGTGCGCCCCCGCCGCGTCCGTCGACAACGACCGTCGCAGTCGTGGGAATCGCAATCCCTCGCACCCCCCACCCCTTATACGTGTCCCTCTTGGTTCAACTTTCCCAGTACGTACATTCAGTTCAAATTCCGAATTTCCCGCCGAAATTCATTCGAATACTGACGCCCGAATTCCGATTAGTCATCGAGGATATTGAGAAACTGGTTCGGCGGCAGACGTGTTCCAATCAATCCCCCGTAAATAACTGGACGTGCATGCAAAGTGACATTCCTGTTAAATTACAATATTCTATTAAATCGTTCGAACGTGTATTCAATTCTGTCGATGTTATCAAATGTCATTACTGTACAATTAATCTATTGAGAACATTTTATCAAAGTTATAAGCCAGAAATGTAAAGAATTCATAAAAAGAAAATCCTATCCAAAATAGATATAATTTTTATTTTACAAAATCTTCACGATGACCTCATTTTTAAATTGACAAAAATCATATTTATTTTGCCTTTAAATTTTAAAGGTGACTTATGAAATATAATTTAATATTTGACACACCGGGTTCAAAGAGTTATCTCTAAAGGTCACATTTATATTTAAAATTGTGTTTTTGGAAGTTCCTTACAATTTTCCTGCTAACAGGAAAATGTCTTCCTAATTTCGAAGATGTTGTCATAAAACATAAAACAGAATCTTATACTACGTATTAATAAATAAGCAATTCTTGTATGTGTGTCAATTTTATTTTGGGTCCCAAGAATTTGTAAGAATCCAACATTTTACTAAAAATTTCCTTTTATCACAACTCACATTTTTACTTTTGTTGTTTCCAGATTAAAAAAAAAAGCTGCTTACATATCAAGATAATCACAAGAACTGAAAATGATATCATAGCAGTAGTAGTATCGATATACGTAGTGAAAATATGCAATTAGTGCAATTTTTTAACTGATGTAGATAGTTGTAAAAAAATTTATATTGCAGTTAGTATTTTTTTTAATTTTAAATATATCGTTAAATGAGGTTGTGAGATCGATTCATTCAAGATGTTTCGAAGTAAAATAAGGATTCACACGTGTCGCATCATCCTGCTAACGTCGCTGGTTTGGTTACTGGTCGACGTGATGCTGCTCATGTTCTACGCAGACTGCTTAGGAAGCTGGGACTGCGGCAAGAAACAAGGAGAATATGATGTACAGGTATATATACGACACGTACAATGTGTAATAATCCACTATACAAATAGATTTTTATACAATCGGAAATTATTGTGTCCGCTTTCTTTTCATCAAATCTTTGTCGTTGTGACCTTTTTGAAATTTGTAGCCATTATATTTCATTATGAAACATGTCCGTTGACTCATTGTGAATTGATCGACGTTATAACACCTGCCATGTAACATGAAAGAGCATTTCATGCATAATGTGATTTATTTGTGTGCCGATTCATATTATTACACTATTTACACCTGAAGTAATAGAAATTGACATTTGTTGTTATCGAATTTCACAATGTTCAAATATTGTCATAATAGCGTGTGCATAACTTTAATTATTGTATTATCAGGAAACTGTTTATCGTGGTAATTATATTTCCACGTTTTAGATATACATATACATTATCGCGTTCCGTTTTGTAAATGTTTCCTAATAAATAATATAGTTTCATAGCGTTTTTTTATTGTTTTTTTTATGATTATATGTTTATGCAACTATTGGTTATTGAATTTCAGATTGCTAGTCATCTCGAGTCAGATATAAATAAGGATATTAATGGGTTGAAAGGGAACGCGAAAAGGGAATCGTTGATACACGGAAGGGTTCAAGGATCGTTTGAAAACGTTTTAAACAATCACCTGGATCCGTATCCGTCTTCCAGACTCCGACGGTGGAAACCTGCTCCCATCATCACTGAACATTCTGGATCAGCGGGTGAAATGGGTGAGTTTCATCCGCGCTACATTTCACACAGGACTATAAAATATCATTAAAATTAACAATACAATTGATTATGTGCGGTTGAAAACGAAAAAATGCGTTGGCATACATTTCATATACCGTATCTCAATGAGATGTGCTTCACTGATTTTCAGTGCTAATTCCGATAGCCATGCATCGAACGTTTCTTCACTCGATAGTTAATTTTCTCACATGCGATTTTATTCCAATTTGTTTACAGGAAGAGCAGTTCATATTCCGCCCGAAAAAGAAGCCATTATGAAAGAGAAATTTAAAGAAAATCAATTTAATTTAATGGCTAGTGATATGATCTCATTGAATCGATCTTTAACTGATGTTCGGATGGATGGGTAAATGATTTCTCGTATTTGTAGTGTGTTAAGTTCTGGTAAAACAGATGAAACTGGGTCACAAATGAATAAAAAAAAATGTTGAATGCCTTTATTGTGCAACACTCGCCAAAGCACAATTAAATACGTTACAATGGATGACAAATTATCGCAACCTAGCTAAAACCATTTATACTTCTCATTCAGACTTGCTGAGCATGAATATAATAATGTACCTATTATTAAGTAAGCTTTTCAGAATATGAGCAAGTTTAGGATTTGGCATTTTTAAATTACAATTACTTTTCATATATCAATTAGTTAGATGCCACCCGCGAAATATTTGATCTTTACCTGTACGCCAGCAATTTTTAAATCAGTTGAACGTGCAAAAAAATTATTTGAACCACAATTCGAGACTCCAAGAAGTTTGTAGTAACTTTGCATGCATATACCTGTCCCGATGCACGAGAGTTTATACATTTTTTTTTTTTTTAAATCCCGAAAAATTGTTTTTTTTTTGTGTAACCGAGTCAGTCCATAGATGATGCTTCTTAAAAACATTAAATTGTGCGTTTCGGAAGATAAAGGCACCAGCGACTCGCCCGTGAGAGGCTGTCGTACAAGACGATTCATCACGCGACTCACGGGTGAGTCGCTGGTGTACAAAGGATTAATACCAGTGGCGGTTCATCTATATGGGCTGCGGGGCTACAGCCCTCCCAGTATAGTACAAATGGTGACCGTGAAAAAGTCGAAAATATTAATTTATCATGCATATATATGAAAAACGGTTAGTATATATATCAGTGGCGTGCGGTAAAACTCTCTCCCTCCGTCGTACATCCTCACTTAATTTGCGCGAGCAGGATACAACAGGAACAAGAGGAACAGGCTTTTCCTCCCATATCCTGCGCGCGGACATTAAACAAGGCTGTATGACAAAAAGAGAGATAATTTCACCGAATGCCACTGATATATATATATATATATTATATATACATAGTACCGTTTACCATGCACCCTTTTTTTTATCTTTCGACTTAAGATCTTTGCCTTCCGATATTTGCTTTTTCGACCTTTTCACATTCGGTGCCGTGAGGTAGACCTAGTATAGTACATATTTATGCTGTTTTTTTCTGCATTTGATCACCGGTATGGTCAACGAGCTACTACACCCTGATTAATCACTGCAACCTCCCCCCTATGAATTCTCACGAGCCGCCACTGATTAATACTCAATTTCATTTACATTCTAAATTAATAACGATTTTTTGGAATACAGTTTTCTATTTTTGTAGTGCAGTGTAATAAATCTTAAGCAATTATTTAAACTGGTATTATTCTTTTCAGGTGTAAAAACAAAATTTATCCTCAACTTTTACCTACTACTAGTATAGTTATTGTATTTCATAACGAGGCGTGGACGACACTTTTGAGGACCGTTTGGAGTGTTATTAATCGTTCACCCAAGCCGCTTCTCAAAGAAATCATTTTAGTTGACGACGCTAGTGAGAAAGGTAAACATGGCCAACGGAAAACTTGGCATACAGGTGTGTACAAACAAAAATAATATTCAAATTGAAAATTTTATTTCAGATCATCTCGGACGACAGCTTGAAGACTATGTCAACACGTTGCCCGTGCCGACGTATGTTTACCGAACTGAACAGAGATCAGGTCTGATCAGGGCAAGGTTGCTCGGTGCGAAGCACGTCACCGGCGATGTTATAACTTTCCTCGACGCACATTGCGAATGCACCGGTATGTATTTTATTAAACAATAGTGTTTTTATCTGGCTATTTGTAATATAAACAGCTTAAACATGGCAAATCTAATAGTAAAAATTTTATTACATTTATTTGAATATTTTTATTTTATATAAATTTATTTGAATATTCATTTGTTTTTTTATTAAATTGAACGTCACGGATTTTACGAACCAATCAAATAAACAAACATACATACAAAGTCTCTTTCGAAATTATATATTAGATTTTATATTGTTTATAGCACGGATCGTTTTCAATGAAAATGCATATTTTGCTGCGTGAGTGATTTCGTTAATTGACCAATCACTCGATCGATGATTTCTCAACAAAAATATGCTTTCATCGTTTTTTCAAAAACAGTGTGTAATTAATATTAGTATTTGCCGTGTTGCAATTGTAATTCATATTTGTTTAATTAATAATATCGTCATTGGTTGTGAATGAAATGATTGCTTCTTTTTTCAGAGGGATGGCTCGAGCCGCTCTTGGCGAGAATAGTGGAGGATAGGACTACTGTTGTTTGTCCGATAATAGATGTTATTTCTGATGAGACTTTTGAGTATATTACGGCGTCGGATATGACGTGGGGTGGTTTCAATTGGAAACTCAATTTTAGATGGTTTGTATTTTCATATACGTATGTTTTACAGTCCAAGGGTTCACTCCAGTTCGTTCATGAACGTACTAGTTCATATATACATGGCTTTAGTTTAAGTGTTAAAAGTCAAAAGTCAAAAGCTAGCTTCAATTAAACTCCCACTAGGTGTTGCATGAAACTTTTAGTTATCAAAATGGGAACTGCATTTCAACATTGCAATAATTAAGGGTAAGCATACATATGTATATAGAGGACAGGACAAACGATTGAGGATACTTGAACTTTTGCCTGAATAAACAAGTTTGTAAGCTTTCAAAACTCCAAGTATTTAAATGGTAAATTCTATGGAAACCACATTACAACGTTACTTTCATTTCCATTTCCACTAATATTAAAAATAATGCAACCCAGAGTAAGCAGTCATATGTCAGTTTGTACTTTTGTGTATAATATAACTGGCCAGATTGGTTTGTGTATAAACAAACAAGTATGTTCTTGAACGAATAAAATTGTACACTTGGACTGTAACATGTTTAATTCAATATAAGCCTTTTTTTTTTTTTTTTTTTTTTGAAGATTAAGATTTCAACAGTGAAAATCGTTTATAATGATAATGCTAAGGGTAAAATCACACAGGGAAAAATGGCAAGTCGTGTGCTTGACTCCCTGCTATGGGGGTTCTCCTACATTTCTTCAAATATGGGATACAAAATTATACTGAAAACACTCTAGGGGGTAATTTTGGGACGATGTGTGCTGGGCATGTCACATTTTTTTCGCATGTTTAAAAATATCTATGGAAAACCATGTGCCGCGTTAATTCCTATGTGATTTCTCCCTAAATATGTTAATATGAAATAATGTTTTTGCACTGACGAAATGCTATGCATTTTCTTTCTTATCAAATACGGAAATCTAATCGGTTTGGTATTTATCTGTCGATAATATTTGTATTCTACATATTTAGTATGAATCATTCATCATGAAATCTGAGGGTTTTCTTGAAAATTAATGAAATCTTCTCGTAGGTATCGCGTTCCAGAACGAGAGATGACAAGACGAGGCGGCGACCGTACGGCCCCGCTCAGATCACCAACAATGGCGGGCGGTCTGTTCGCCATCGACCGTGACTATTTCTATAAGATAGGATCGTACGACGAGGGCATGGACATATGGGGCGGGGAAAATCTCGAGATGAGCTTCAGGGTATACCAGCACTTACTTAAAATCTACCCATATCGTATTACTTACTCTCAATGTTTAAAAATTTGCTTTTCTTTAACATTTTCATCGATTTTATTATTAAATTGTTGTTGTGAACACACGTGTGCTTGGATCGTAACAATAGGTGTGGCAGTGCGGAGGTATACTCGAGATTATACCTTGTTCTCATGTGGGACACGTGTTCAGAGACAAGTCCCCTTACACATTCCCCGGCGGAGTCAGTCGAATCGTTTTGCACAATGCGGCACGTGTCGCTGAAGTTTGGATGGACGAATGGCGAGATTTTTATTACGCCATGAACCCAGGTTGGCAACCATGCTATGGATATATCGAACAGTGTTCTATTTGACACTTCATAGATAACAAATTTGACTTTTATATTACATACTTCGCTAATTTTAAATTTACACGTCGAACTAAAGTTTTATGATTTCATTCTGAAGATTATTCCGTACTGTATAGCCTCAGTTTAATGATTTTTCATTTTTATGTATAACTTTTGTATGTGTTATAGGGGTGGAGTTACATTGATTGAATGATCTATTTGTAGCAGTTTATAGTTTGGATTTAAACTAACAGCCATAAGGCGAAAACACACCGAGTGGTGCGGGACGTCACGTCTTTTAGCTCACCGCTGTGACTTTTTCACAGTGGGGGTTCCCCAAACCGAATTCGGGTGAAGTTGCATGTGCCGAGTGCATATTTTTAGAAGCTCGCACGTGTAAGCAAGGATAAAATATCACCAAAACACTTCAGGGGGTGATTTTTGGGACTGTGAACCATGTATATGGGCTAGGGGTTGATTTAAAAGTATCTAAAAAAAAAAAAACACGTACCACTCAGTGTGTTTTCGCCCATAATCTACTATTGAATAGCATAAGGATTCCTTTGATGCTTTTTTTTTTTTACTTTACCGTCTCGATGACTAAAAACTATTAAAAATTGATCGAAGATCAATTATATTGCAATCTTAATAAGATCTAGATTGTAGTTTTCAACTTTTTTTCGCATATAAATTCATTAAATTGAGGATATACCGTATTTGCTTCTTTCGTGTTATCTATGATCTCATTATATTTTATTTTGTTACTTATTCTTCTCTTGATTTACTCTTATCCTTATTTTATTTTTATATAATTTTCTTGAAACTTTTAACTTCATAACACTTATTGTTATCCCTGTTATTTTACAATATATTCCTATATATTTATGTCACTTTTATCGTTGCTGCCAAAATTTGATATTTTTTGCTGAACCCAGCGGCAACTTGCTTTTAAAACTTTCCATCAAGTTCAATGAAATTCTAATTACTCTTCAGATGCACGTAAACTCAAATATATCATTGCTTTAATACGAATCAAATCGCTTGCATATTCAAAATAAAAATGACAGATTCAAAGTGACCTAAAAATAATCCGTGGATGATATAATTTACACCCACATTTCACGCTTTTATACCTATTTTAATTTTGCATGGACTTTCATCTCTCTTTTCATTTGCATACTTAAGCCTTCTCTGTTATTTCTGTTGAGCGTAAACAAAGAGTTCATTTCAAAGTGACGTAAAAGAAAATGTGTCCTCGTATTTATTTATCCTTTGACGAGTTTTGGAAAGGTAGAATGTAGTGGGTAACATGGCATAATAGAAATAACATGCTTCTAATTCATTTTATATCATTAATTTTTACTAATCAATGATGTGCATTATCCATTGCTCTAACATTAAATATAGTATAATTTATAAGACTAATATAACCTCGCATATATGCAGTTTTGATTTGCTGATATATACATATATATTATTATATATTTTCTAACATCATTCATCCATCCAAAAAACGAGAACAATCATTAATCATACATTCACTCACATATACAATTCAAATTTATAAACACCCATTTAGCCATTAACTTTTTTTCCATACTTTGATTAACGATTTGAGTGTCACACAACATTGTAAGTAGTAAAAAAATATTATTATGCTTTTTTCAATTGACTGATATTTAATGACACTTAAATGGTTGGTTTATGAGCTACATAAATTTTCAGGTTAGAAAAGTTAGTCTGACTTAAAGTAAATTTTATTACGGGTGGGAATTATCAAGATCTCAAAAAATGGTAAATGATACAGTAAAAAATGGGCATTAGCACCACAATGAAACATCATGTCCAAAAAATATGTTTTGAACCTGAAAATGGACTGCACGGTATAAAAACAATTTCCGAATTAAGGTCCGTTTATACATCCAGCACTGCACGTCAACAACTCAACAGAACCCTGCACGGAAAAGACGACTTCCATTCATACTATACAGCACTGCACGTTCATGCTTATTTTGTACGAGTGCAAGACAAAATCGACTTACATATGCATTACAGAATGTAGAACAAAATAGTCATATGCACATGGCAACACTTTCGTTATTACAGGTGCACTCACCACTATGACGTCACGTCATGCGTGAATAAAAAAAAAACCGGTCCTACTTGATACGTTTCGCTGACATGTACTGCTGTATAATATGAATAGATTGTGTCGGTTACTGCTGTTTCGGAATACACATTACGGAAGATATGAATATGTCCATATAGAATGTACTAAAGAATATTTTTCGTACTGCTATTTACGTGCAGTTGCCGGCTTGAGCTGAACTGTTATAAACGAACCTTTATATTTCACTTGACAAAGGCATCAAATGATAACTATGAATTAAATTAATAAATCAATTGTGAATCATTCATCATGTTTTGTCAGAATATGTACGTAATCAATATATGTATCTTAATATTTTTATTCAAAACTCAAATTTGCAATCAGTTTTGAAAACGATTTTTTTTTATTTGTCTAAGAAATGGCATTTTTTCTTGTCATGTTAAAATTGTATTGTCGTGCTGAAATATTTCCGTTTTTTTTTTTAATTAAAATACATATTGGGATACATTCACCGACAATATTGACCATATCATACATCTCTATCAAGATTGTGGCTTATTACAAATGTTATTAATGTTGATTACTAACAATGTTTTTTTTTTTTCAAATCTGAATAATAATATATTACACATTTTTTTGGCAGGGAATTTGTACTAATATATATAATTGTTTACATTTGATTTGATTTTTTTATTATTCATGTACTTGCTTGAGTATTTATTTTGTGTGGTACGCCGTGTGGGGTGAAGTTTAACAATGTGGCATGCTTGATTTGGGGCCACAGGTGTGGATGTGCGGAGGCACTTTGGAGATTGCGCCGTGCTCGCACGTGGGGCATGTTTTTAGAAAGTCGACCCCGTACTCATTTCCCGGCGGAACGAGTCGCATTGTCAATCACAACAATGCGCGTCTTGCCGAAGTCTGGCTTGACTCGTGGAAGAATTTCTACTACAGTATTAATCCAGGTTTATAAAGACTAATCCTTTAACTCGTTGTGTCGTTTTCATACTAAGTCAATGTTTTTTCAAGTTTTTTTTTTTTTTGTCGTTGCTACGTGTGTAATGTTTTTCCTTCGTATTCGATCTCCTATACGTACGCTTGCTATCAATTTCGAACTGTTTCGTCTGTCATTTTTGTGCTAATGTTACGGTTATCAACTCACTTCACTGCATCCCATACATTTACATCCCATAGTAAAACTGATCCCTATACATCTACATACATATATCCCTATAGTGTTTTTGTCTAGCTTCCCCAACTTGAATCTATTTTTTGAATCTTGAACCTAACCTAACCTCACCTTGAATCTGGTTTTTGAACCCAACCTCCGCACCTGGAATCTGTTTTTTGAATCTTGAAACTAACCTAACCTCCCCATCTTGAATCTGTTTTTTGAACCCTAACTTAATTTCCCCACCTCAAATACATATGTTCTTTTCAATCTAGGACCTATCGTAACCTCCCCATCTTGAATCTGTTTTTTGAATCTTGAACCTAACCTAACCTTCCCATCTTGAATCTGTTTTTTAACCTAACATATCCTTCCCGCTATGAATATGTTTTTTTATATCAATTTGAATACCAGGACGTTGATAACCGTAACAAAAATGCTATCATGTTGAAAATTCATTGGCTTTATATTGGTTTGTGATTAGGCTTAACATTGATTACAATTTTGGAATGTGTTTTCATTGTTCCAGTTTCAATTTTTCCAAAATTGTAATTTATATATGTCAGTATTTTAATTAATTTGATCAACTAACAAGCTTTTTTTGAGGACGTAAAGTAGAATTAAAATGTATACTAATGCAAAATTACATATAGTATAATTTTTCAGTTTCATGTTTATTAATTTATTCATCTATTCATAATTTTGTCACTTTGTCTGTCATTTAAAATCAACAATAATTTTTTTCTGATCATCGTATCATTGCTTAAAATTATAATGGCACGTTTTGAGATGTTTTTCTATGAATAATGGCTACTATTTTTTTTATTTTGAATCTTTGGAATTTTATTATATACTAGCCATATTTTATACAAAAAAAAATCTCGTATACTTGTTTATTAATCATATATTTTCATTTTGCAAGCATGTTTTTTCAAGTTTGCTTGTCATTTGAATATGTCATTTTTTTGTGATTTAAGTCATTATTGCATAATAAAAAATATTACATAAATTTTTTTCAACAATTTAGGTGCCCGTATGGTACCGGTTGGTAATATAACCGAACGACGGGACTTACGAGATAAATTAAAATGTAAAAGTTTCCGTTGGTACTTGGAAAATGTCTATCCTGAAAGTCAAATGCCGCTCGACTACTACTACTTGGGAGACGTAAGTCCAAATCAATCAAAATTGCTTTTCATACGGTGCTTCAAGGTATAATGTGTGAGCCTTTTGTAGATTCGAAACGTCCAAACCCAAAATTGTCTCGATACAATGGGTCACAAGTCCGGAGAAAACGTCGGCATATCATACTGCCACGAATTGGGCGGCAACCAAGTATTCGCCTATACTAAACGGCAGCAGATAATGTCTGATGACAATTGTCTGGACGCTGCCAGTCCGCAGGGTCCAGTGAAGCTCGTGCGCTGTCACGGCATGGGCGGTAATCAAGCCTGGACCTATGATAATTTGGTACTTTAACGTCTAATCCGATTGAATTTCTTCCGTATTTTGTGTTGAATTCATAGTAATTGCTGTTGATTTCAGACCAAGTCGATTAAACACAGCAATACACAGTCGTGTCTGCAAAAAGCAGACTCATCCGAACCTCAAACACCAGTGCTGCGACCGTGCACTGGTGATTCCGGTCAACAATGGCTGATGGACACGAAGTTTAAATGGCAAGCCGACGGTGGAAATGCTGCCAAACAACACAACGGACATGGTAGCTAGTCACAGCCGTACACATTCACTGAATGTTAACATGATGTAAGAGATTGGTGTTTGTATAAACATAATGTTTTATTATATTTGCCGAGTGATATTTATGTTTATTTTTCATTTCAGAAATCATGTGATTCTTTGAACTGTCTTCCGAATTGTAAGATTATTGCTGTATTGACGCAAAATTTGTATAAAAAATTCGTTTATGATCTTTTTACTATTGAAAAACTTTTATTATTAATGAATCTTTAATTCTGATGATAGTAAACGCCAGCTTAGTTATCAGTGCTTGAAATATATGGATAAAAATGGGATGCTTTTGAATTCTGAAAAATTTTCATGTTCAGAATTTGCAGAAACAAGTATCCTGCTTGATCTTAAATGTGACGGATTAATTCATTTCAAGCTCTCAAAATATAACGATTTTAATTGAACTACGACAAAATTCCTTACATTTATAAATCATCAATTATTTTTCCATATTAGTTTTATCTCTATTTTATTATTATTACAAATTTACATTCCCATATTCCGTTCAGAATCTTATCTGCATTTACAGTTTTGTACTGATATATTCATAATTGACTTAGTAAATATAAAAATTAATGTGAAATACGATATAATAATGATAATTCTTATGTATTTATACCGAATTCCTAAATATAACTGTACTTTTGTATATAAAATATTTCCGACATTGGGTACATATTAACGATTTTTTTTTATACCATATATTTAACTATAAATATGACCGCTTTTTATGGATGGCATAATATCACATTAAAAATACACATTAAATAAATGTACGCGTCGAGAAAGTAAATGTAATTTTTGGTCGTCTATTCGTGTACGTTAACGCTTTCGTGCCGATGCGCACTTACATATGTAATCTTCGAAGACTTGCCTTGATATATGTTTCGATAATGTACAATTTGTACGGTGAATAATGTACAGTACAAAAAAAAAATTCGATTGATTTTAATTACATATGTATTAATTATGATCGTCCAATTGACCAAGTATTTATTACACAATTGACTATATGTTTTGTATGTGCTTCGAGGAGGTTAAGTTAAATGTGCGTTCCGTACGGTTTTTATAAACGATATATATATATATATATATATATATATATATATATATATATATATATATATATATATATATATATATTCATTTGGTCTTTTTTACCTCTAGTTTTAATTAGCAAATCGGTTTATTAATTCATTGTAATTTTTGGACAACTACATACATACATACACCACTCACATAGAAATTGTATGGAAATTTCTAATTTTAATTCCATCAGTATTTTTATTTTCATTAACAGCTATGATTTTTTTCTCTTTTTAATTTATATGTAAATATATATTTAGATTTAGTTCAAAAAGAATTTATTGTAAAAATTGTAGATATATTTAATTTTAAAACTTATTTTTTTAAGATAATATTTGATAATTCTAAATTAATTATTTTCGCATCCTCGTTTATTGCCTGCCATTTTATTAATTTTTCAATTTACATCAACAATCTGCCCTTTCATTGCGTTCGACAACTTTGTAAATAAACACTTGCTAAGTGTATGCATGTTACTGTAATGAAAGTGGTTTAAATATAATGTGTCTTTTAGTAATTTTTAGATGTTAATTATATTCGTTGTAAATAATGATTTGTCTGTTTATTTTTCGGTCTACATTTATCGAAATTGTTGTATACATGTATTTATATCAAAAATTCTTCATCCATGAAAAGTTAACAACTAAGTTACATTTTCATTGGTTAAATTAATATTAACCTCGTGTCTTGTTACGAATAGGTTAAGATTAAAACAGTGTACTTTTATATAATGCATATCATAAACTTTGGTGCGATGCAAAGTAAATAAATATATTTATTTAAATGTTAATTGAACAAAAAATAATTCTTTCTATGACAATGAATATTCAATATCATACGCACCTTAAAATAATTAAAATTTAAAAAAATCTTCTTATCTTGAAATATGTGTTGTACTTAAAACAAATAAACATCTTTGTACTTTCTAAAAAAAATATCTCAATAAAATCAAAGTTTCGTTCTTACTTTATCAAATCATTTTATATGAGAAGTGAAAACTGCTGATAAGCATATTGATTTTTTTGAGAATTTTCAGACTGAATTCTTCTTATCTATATGAATATATAAATTTCAAGTCTCAAATTGCTGTGTAAATTTAAAAAATTATAATCTTTTTTTTTTACTTTAATGCATGCATACAAATTTGCTACAATTCCGAAGTTGTCTACTCTTAGACATAAAGTTGCTAATAATAAGAAATTTATAGCATATATGTATGTATGCATATTCAAATATAATATATTAAAAAATGAATGTATTTTTTTAGATATTATATTGTTCCTTTTTTGTAGCAATATATATGGAGGCATTTAAAATGTGAATTCTGTATCGATGCATCTTATTGTTATCGGTACCCGAATTGCGAAGGAACATATGCATCGATTTAGTTCTTAATGCCAGCGACTTGCATGTGCAATAATAATTTTTATTTCAATGACTATACTCAAGAACTCTTTGTAATACATTGTAAAATAATGCACTTGAAAAGATCTGACGAGAAGTGTTTTAAATTCAAATTATTGTTACTTTTGTACTGCATTTTAAAATATTTATTATCGATTAAAATATGCATAAAGTTGAAGCTCCGTAACTCTTATTCTTAAAGCCAATTCGACACTTTCTATTGAAATCTATAGTTATTTGTGATATTGTTTTATTTTACAATGCCATTCCATGTTCTATTTTTAAATACTGATTTAGTCATATATCATTATGTTTATATATATATCACATTATCAAAATATATTTGTTATGATGGACTCAAAATGTGTTTCGTTTGACTCAACTCCAATCCTGGCAAATATAAATATACGGTCATACTAGTCTGTTGGATCAAAAATGCTTCTCAACATCATTCTTCAACCTGGGCAATGGACTGTTGTTCAGACTATGAATGCGTTTTTAGAACGAGTTGGTTACGCACCAGACACGGAGAATCTAATTTAGAAGATAAAATAAAATAAATTAACTGCATACCCTATTCGGCTTGTGAATTTAAATAATTCAAGAAATAGGATGTATTTCCATACTTTCAAAGTGCAGTATAAAATAAATCCTACCATAGCTAATTGAACAGATTCTAATGCAAAAATCGTTTAATTAAGTACTTGCCAAATTCAGACGATATTTTGGTAAGCGATTAATGATAAGTGAGTATTGGATATTCATCAGATTTTCGAAAATATTTCCCCATTCTACAAGAAAAATTTATCAGGAGCCAAATCTCGCAAAATGACAAAGTTTCAAAGCAACCAGAAGAATGTAGGAAATATTGCCTGACCGATCAGCGAAGTGAAACTTATACAAATACTTTTGATGAATATTGTAACCAGGGCTGTGGAGTCAGAGCATTTCAAGCGGAGTTAAAAAATATCAACACTGAGACTAATCTTTTGTATTATTTTCTATATGTATGAATTTACAATGTGTTAACTAGTCTCCAGTTATAACTACTAATAAATTGAAATTTAATTATTTCTTCATAAAAATCCAATTACAAATAAAATAATTGAATTGCACGTATTTTGATGTTTTTATACTACCTTTTTTTACTAAAATTATTTGTTTGTATATGAAATTCATACTTATTTATACCCATTTCATCACCAATATAGTTCAATAAATTGGGTAACATGTCGATTTTTAGTGTTTTTTAATTCCTTTAATTTTTTATATTTCGAATATCGCTTTTAAATTCAATACTAACAATTTTATACGTTGGCAAGAAGTGTCGATCTTACTAAAATCACATAAGTTGTAATCAAATTTAAGTCAGGGTCAGTCGGTAAATTGATTAGACTCCAAAGCCCCGATTGTAACACATTAATTACCAGTAAAATACCTCATTGACATTTTTACTGGCACATTTAATTTAAGCTATGAACTTCTTCAAACCGTCGAGCAAGTTGTAAAACAATTACATACTTATCATTTGTAACAACAGATGCAATTATCCATTGCAAAAGTAATCAACGAGACTGAGCCGTCGTCAATATTCATAACCTTTTAGGCATTGATAATGCCGAGTTAGCCATTTTGTGATTACAAGTTTCTATGATTGGTTTCAACAGTCAGACAAATACACATATGTATATGAAATGAAAGCCATACATTTTTTTTAAATAGTATTTATTTTAAAAACTTAGTCCTAAGATTTAGATGTTTTCACGGAGACGTCTGACTGCAGATCGGACCGAGCTGGCCGCGATCGTTGCATAGACCCACGCACCACCGGCGACCACTCGTTTACACCTACGGCAAGACCAGATGCCAACGCATGCGCGTTTCATCGTTTCCTGCAAAAATGTCAAGATTAGCAAAGCCACACTTTAAATGAACGGGCCAACATAACCAAAAATTCTTGTATCAGAAATGTCACAACACTATCACAGTTTAACGCGCGCAAAAAAAAAAAACAAAAGACGACAATTTAATTTTAAAGATAAAACAAATGAAGAGCAGAACGGTCATTTTTAGAAACAATCTATGACAGCACATACAGTGAATGTTAGGTTAGGTTGGGTCAATGTCGTGTGGAATAAAAATACAATGTGAGATATATATAATTATAGTAACCTTTCCGCAGAAAGAGCAGGTGTATTTGGCGTGCTGCGTGATTTCCATCTTCTTGACCATCTTACGCAGGGAAGCGCCATACCTGGTGCCGTACTTGCCGGTGATTCCGACCTTCTTGGTGCGCTTCGCCTGAAAAGGAACGGGAGGGTCGTTAGCTGGTGGAACGGAGGACGCGAATCTGAGGAGGGAGCATTCCTCGTCTAAAGGATGTCTCCACAAAACTTGGATTTGCCACTCACCATTTTTGTCGGCCGTCCGTGACACTTGACAACTCGGGAAAGAGAGGTTCAGTTGGTGGTAGAGTCTAACGCACGTATTTACGGCCATACTCTAAAAATATAGACATGTTCAACCTACGAATAGAGTTCTTAAAAACATCAATGTTTTAACATTACACTGCTTTAACGTTGATATTTTTGATATTTAATGTCATTTTAAATTCGATTTTCATACTACATACAATTATTATTGATAATTGAAATCGATTATCTAAATAGCCTTACATCTGACTCCATTATTAATTCAACTTTTATTTTAATTTATCATGCATTGAGTTAACACTCTAAGTTCCATAAGATTTAATTTAATCCTTACACATTTGAACGAAAATTATATACGTATTATGGCAATTTCATTTTAATATACTGGCAATATTTTCAAACGTCGCACATTGCTTTGACAGCTGCGTAGTAGTCGTAGGTTAATTGGTATGTAATGCATTTCTTTTATTCTGTATAATGTTTGGTACTTTATCTTTAATCCTGTAGTTCTTATTATGTATAAATTTTCAGATATTGATTAAAAATGGCTCAAGGTAAAATGAAAGTGAAGAGTAAGTTGCCAGACAATGTCAAAAATAAAAAGACTAAAGGATCTGCGATCACAAAAAGGAGTAATGCTCCTATTCAGTCCAAGAAGAAAAACATCGAAGAAACTCACAGGATAAAGAAAATAATTTCCAAAAATGTAAATAAAAAGATGGAAGAAGAAATTAGATCAAGAGCTACCGATAGGAAGAGTACGTTGTCGAACGCCCAAAAAGCAATGGTCGCTCACAATGCAGCCAAATCGAATGTTAAGAAGTGATTTATTAAAACATTGTTGTAATTATATGTATAACAAGTATATGTACGTATTTATAAATTTTAAAATAAACTGTTTTAAATACTTCTAATATATATTTGCTTACCAATAATAATTCAAAATTCACTTTGAAAGTGATGATAGGTATATATGTAAGTGGTTTATAATACACTGAACAAAATTAATTGAAAGATTTGGTACTTTCTTTTTGTATGGTGCCTTACATACATTTAAATATAATAGTATTTTATTTAAAATATTTATACATATATTAAGAGATGATAGTAATTATAATTCTGATTGCGTTCAAAAGTGATTTAAAGAAAAAATTATGTCGACTCTAACCACTCCAAATGAATTTGGCTTCACTTTTCCCATATGAACAAAAAATAAAATGTATCTGTTCGCATACGGGTCAAATGCTTCTAGTCTGTGTGGATTAATGAAATTGACTGACAGATGCTGAAATTTGGCCTTTCTTAATTCTTCCGTCAACTCTGAGTAAATTGTGAAGCCTATGTCAGCAAATTCTTCATTTTTATTATTCATTTTGACCAAAAAACATCTGTAATCCGCAGTTGATGTAAAGTTTGTTTGGCATTGATAAGTAAACAAACTCGTCGATTTTGAAGATTATATTTGGCCTCTTACCTTCTGTTCTGGATGATTGTTGAGTTTCTTTGTGCAGATTTTTCTCATGTATGCTCATAGTTGTTTCAGTTGACATATAAAATTATAATTACCATTGTGTCAATAAATAATTATTTTTTTTTTATTGACTCCAGATAACGTGTTGAACACATCTTAATTTTTGCGTAGCACAAATATGCAATCAATCATATGCTCTTCAAAAAAATCTACAACAAATTATTTTAGTTTGAGCATTACAAGAAGAAAATCAAAGAAAACTGTTCAACAGCTAGTCTCCAAACAAAACATAATTTAGATTCTAAATTATTTGATTTTCATACACCACATTTTAGAGTATGAAAATCAAAAAAGATTTAAAATATTACAAACAGTCTCTGTAACATAAATTTTAAGCATAAATTAATGCTAGTCAACAACTTTAAATTACATACATACATACATATGTACTAAAACTATGGGTTCGGTGATTATTTCACACAAAGCGATCCCGAACAAGTCACTAAAATCCCGATTAAGGAAAATCTGGCATCCGAAAATTCCATCCATGAATTCGTCTGGCTTTTATTTTATTTATCGTCCGCAAAACGTCAATATTGAGAGATTGGGCAATTTCATCTTGTATTGAAATTTGGAGCTTCATCATCTTTTCAAATTTTTTGTGGAATTATGTTGCGTAAGTCTTTCTTAAGCGCCTTTGAAAATTGCACTATTCAATGCAATTCAGTACATTTTTACAGAGCTCTTCTATGTTTCACTTCGCTTATTAGTCTGACAACATATGGATATTATAGTAATTGGATGATTAGTCTCATTGCGATCGTCCGAAAGACAATTTTTGCCATGAAAATCGCGAATATGGAATATTTGGCACTCGAGTTCTCGTTAGTATGATGGACTTTTCGGCTGCCAGATGTTACATTATATAGATTTTAATGACTTTTGAGCGAGCGTTTTGTGACCAATAATTACCGAACCGGATATAATATCCTACTACATTCTTCCGACCGTTTTGAATATTGAAAATTGAACAAGCTAAGAAGAGGTATGTACAAATGGGTAAAAGGACTACTAGTCATATGTGAACCAGTCACAGGACAACCGGTCGCTCTAGATCGGTCACACGTGATCACTCGTCACGAGAAAACTGGTCACACCCGAAAATTAGTCACGAAAAAACTGGTCACACCCAAAAATTCGACCAATTTTTAATTTTCGGGTGTGACCAGTTTTCTCGTGACCAGTTTTAATGTGACGGATGATCACGTGTGACCGATCTAGAGCGACCGGTTCACATTTGACTAGTAATCACCAAACCGTAAAAATGAAATATTGAAATGTCAAAGGTAATAATGGTCTTATAGGGGGGTTGAAGGTTTTGGACCGTTTCCCAGCCTATGGAAATTCAGTTGAATTTTGAAGAGGATCTTTATTACTCGATTAATACAGGTGTATTTGTATGTACAGCGAAGTAGGTAAATGATTCACTGGAACGAGCTAGGTCGAGTTCCTGAAGCTCACTGGCATCTGGGGACGATGCACTGGTTTATAAAGGTGTTGTTTGAGCAACGCGTAGCTGGGCTGGTGAGATCACGTTCTGGAAGATTCCGACGGGGTCGAGGTCTTCCTTTGTATTCTATGTTTGATGCGTAGTTGCGTAGCTCCTTGGGATTTCCGTGATTGCGTATCAGGAGCGAGTCGAATCGCCTTTATGGGTAAGCTGGACGAAGTATTTCGACCACGGCTAACTCTTGTGTACGAGAAGTGAACGCGATGATGTCATTTGTACAGATTAAGTTCGATGAGGGAAATAGGTGATATCACAAGTCGTGCTATATCTCTACAGTCTGCTAGTTACGTTTTCTTTCGAGTGCCAGTAAAACGAGAGTCAATATCAAACAAGTGCTACATCGTTTGATTTCTATACATTGTAGATTGAATCGAAAACATGCGAGAGTCGATGATGGCCGTAATAAATCGTGCGTCGACTGGGAACAGATGGTGTGAGTGTGTGTTGTGCGTGTGTTGACGGTCAAAGTGGTCGCGGCTGCCAGTCGGGGACAGGCCGTTCGAGCCGACGGTATCATGAGGGCGCTGTTGCGGCTGTGGCGGGCCGGTGGGGGCGCGGGGGCGGGGGCGCGAGCGGGCGCGGGGGCGGAGGCCCATTCTCATCACTCCAAACATAGCCGGGCGGCGGCCCGCATCCTCGCCAGCTCCACCGCTCACCACCACCACTCCTCTCGGTAAGACGATCGCTTCCTTGCTTTCACACGCATCACACATCACACATCACACATCACACGTGTCAACCGATCTGTCACTTTACCCGCTTCAAACCCATCGTCTGTTATCATTCACGACATCCTTCACACTCGCGATCGTAATCGTTGCATAACACATCAAATATTCACTCGTTACAATTGATCGCAATTGAAACCAATCGATCGCCACTTGTCCACTTGATCGAGGCCTTTTTTTTCTCGTTCTTATTACACTCACTGTGACATTGACTCGTCTTTGTGAAAATTTGTACGGTATGTACATACATTCGCATGGTGCGAGATTCTACTCGTCGCTCTTATCAATTACTTGTGTAGATTCTTGTTATGAATGATGTTGTATAATGTTGTGCAAGTTATGACATTGGTTTCGATCATTTGATTATAGCGTGGCCAAGAAATTCACGAACGCGTTCTAAAAATATCACATATATATGTATATTGTAAATAGATTTTCATCATGTGCTTTTTTTCGCGTGCGAAAGATTATACTTTTTTGTAGCGTTATCCAATTACGATGGTCGAACTTTGATCTAATAATGTATTAGATTATTTATCGAAGACATTTATAATATCTCGGGGGTGAAAATGACTATAAAACCTATCATATATAACATCTACATTTACAAATAATATAATAAAAGTAAATATGAGCCGTTATACTTATTAGAAAGTGGCATAAGTCTGCTTTTATTCATTTTGAGAAAAAAATAAATATAATGTTTTGCGTTTAACAATATTTAAAAATATTGGTGGCCTGTAATACATTTATTCTGCTTTTCCGAGATTCTGGATATATCAAATTAAAAGAAGCGATAGCAATTTGTGAATTAAGTCAAACAGAAATAGTGTTTTTTGAACTGAAAATTGGACTTCCGCCACTTTCGAATATAACGGCTCATATATATATAATTTAAGTTTTTGAATAGTTCGAATATTTCCTCTAAAAACTTTTATATAGATTACATAAATAATTGTTTTTGTGCAATCTATTTCCTAGTTTCTAAATTCACTATAAAATTGTGATGCATTCTTCATTATATTCAATATTATTTAATCTACCAGATAACGTTCGAGTGTCTGTGTATTGATGTATAGATAACCATGTAATATATCAGTATATCCTTTATCGCATATATTATGTAAATATATTAATTGCCTTGAAATGGTAAGATTATGAAAATACTAATATGTATTTGTAAAGAATATTCTCATGTTTTTTTATTTGGTAATAATATAAATTGTTAATTGTTTTTCAGCTTCAGGGATAATGTTACTCTGCCGCAGTTGAAGAGACAAACCTTCAATCCAAATTTCAATCAAATCCGCCACTATGCTGACTTACCGTCACACACAAAAGTCGCATTGCCAGCTTTGTCGCCGACCATGGAACTCGGTACCATCATCAATTGGGAGAAAAAGGAAGGCGATAAGTTGAACGATGGTATATTTCTTTCTGACAATTTTTTACAATTTAATATTTAAATTTGATATAGCGTCGATTTTTCATTGCAGGCGATCTTCTATGTGAAATTGAGACTGATAAAGCGACGATGGGATTCGAAACACCTGGAGAAGGCTACTTAGCTAAAATTTTAACTCCCGCTGGAACCAAAGGTGTTCCCGTTGGTAAATTAATTTGTATTATTGTAGAAGACGAAGGTGATATCGCCGCGTTCAAAGACTTTGCCGATGATGGCAGTGGTAATTATTGTTTTAAAAATTTTCTAGTATTGGTTACGCTTGGTTTTTATATATTGAATATGTTATAAAGCTGCCGCCGCAGCACCGAAAGCAGCTGAGGCTGCTGCTCCTGCCGCAGCTCCAGCTCCCGCTGCTCCAACACCGTCTGCCGCTCCACCTCCTCCACCAGGTGCAGCTCCAGGTTCTCGTTTGTTCGTTAGCCCAATGGCGAGGAGATTAGCCGAGGCCCAAAATCTACGTTTGCAAGGTTCATTCCTTATTAGTCATGCGCTTCCAAATTATTTTTGTTTATCGTCAAATTTTATTTTAATAATTGGTACAGCTGTAAAAATGTTATGTTGTTTTTACAGCACGGTTAGCCAGAGAAGGAATAACCATGGGTGAGTGAATCACTTCTGCATGCGTTTAATTAATATAGCAAGTTACAAGCGTTTTGGAATTTTTATGCTTGATAATTTAGTAAAGGAATGTATTGTAATCAAAATGTTCAATTTGAAGACATTTTTTTTTACAAATTGTTTTATTATTTATAGAATATGCTTGTAACTTGCTAAATTTCAAGCATAAGTGATTCCTCAGTAGTTTATCTTTAGTCGTCAATTGCATATTTGTATACGTTTTTGTATGATTATTCAGTTTTTTTTAATATAAATAAATTTTTAGGTCCCGGAAGTGGTATATATGGTTCGATAGTCAGCAGTGATTTATCTGCAGCATCTGCTGGTGCTGCCATGGCGGCACCGATGCCTCCTCCGCCGCCTGGTGCCAGATATCAAGATATCCCACTGACTGGCATGCGTGCCACAATAGCTAAGCGTCTTCTCCAGTCGAAGACAACTATTCCTCACTATCAACTGTCGGTGGATATAAATGTAGATAAGATTTCAAAAATGCGAAGTGCCTTCAACAAGCAACTCGAAAAGGAAGGTGTAAAGCTTTCCGTTAATGATTTCATCATAAAAGCTACTGCTTTGGCGTGCAAGAAAGTGCCAGCAGCTAACTCTGCTTGGATGGAAACATTCATCAGACAGTAAGTTTCATCTATTATGTAACAAAATGAAAGGAACAGTCATCATTTGCCGACCTTTTAACATTATATTTTTTATCGTATAGTCTCAAAACCTATCATAGTTTTCCGCATTGGTTTGCATATTATTGAACTCTTGTAAGTGCGTCATGACATTGGATCATTCATAACTTGCTGACTTTCTGTTTATAGATTCGATACTGTTGATATCTGCGTAGCCGTTTCGACTGATAAGGGTCTCATCACGCCGATCGTCTTTGGAGCTGAAGGTC
Source organism: Arctopsyche grandis (assembly GCF_051622035.1). Classification (NCBI taxonomy): domain Eukaryota; kingdom Metazoa; phylum Arthropoda; class Insecta; order Trichoptera; family Hydropsychidae; genus Arctopsyche; species Arctopsyche grandis. The sequence continues at coordinate 17,315,156 of NC_135363.1, read as the reverse complement.
GGGGCTTGGCCGAGATCTCAACAACAGTCAAGGCTCTTGCGATGAAGGCTCGTGATGGTAAATTACAACCTGCTGAGTTCCAAGGTGGTAGTTTTAGCATATCGAATTTAGGAATGTTTGGTGAGTGCCCTCGTCATCATGTTTATTATACTATTAAAATTTTGAAATATTTCTAATTGTGATTTATTTATAGGTGTGACGTCTTTCAACGCGATCATCAACCCGCCTCAGTCGTGTATCTTGGCCGTTGGTACTACTCAACAGAGAATAGTGCCCGACAAAGATTCTGAAAAGGGGTATATATAAAAGTTGATTCAGTTATGCTATAATTGATGATGTTTTCTTTATTTTATCTATATTTGTAGATGGAAACAAAGCGAATACATATCGGTGACATTAAGCTGTGATCATCGCGTTGTCGACGGTGCAGTTGGTGCTCAATGGCTCATGGCTTTCAGAAAAAATCTGGAAGATCCTACGAATATGTTACTTTAGAAAAATAATCAAATGTAGAAATGAATTTCTATCTATGTTCTACTTTATTTTTCTGAAGAGAAATTAAAAATACTGCCATTTCCGATTTAATAAATTAGAATGAAGTTGAAATTTGTATACTTTTGCTACGAAAATGCTTCTGAGCGTACAGAGGAATGGAGAATGTCAATTACGATCGAAAGTTTATTGTAAAAAAATTATATATGATTTTTATTGTGATATATAAAACTAATGTCTGAACTTGTACAGTGCAATGTAAATATTGTAATACTTTTAATATATTTTTGGAATATCAATTTTGCTTTCAACTTCATTGTTAGTTTACTATCTATAATTGCCGAGCAACATAATGGTGATGAAATATTTAACTACAGTTTCTGTTTAGACTCATTTCACATGAGTATACTGGCCTATGCATTAAGAATACTCCTATTGTTAAATTATTTTTTATGAAATTAATTTTAGGAAACTGTATTGTTAAATCTCAACGGGATCAAATCCTGTGCATGAAATATTTATTTGTTACTTTTTATTTCAAAATTAAAAGACTTAGAGAGAATTTATGATTTGTAATACATTTTGCACAAAAACGCCATTCACAAAGTCGTATAGCGTAAATTATTCATTAAAAAATAAAAATATAACAGCATTGTTAGCATTTTGTCACAAAAGCGACAAATAAAATTTATGAACGCATATTGGATCTATTTTTATTTATTTATAAGTTTACCTATTTAGAAAAGCATTGTATTTTATAAATACATATTAACTCATTATTTGTTTGATATAAGGAGAACAGACAATAAACAAAACGCATGGGTGAATATACATATGTATGACTAGGAAGATGACAGTTATCATTCTACTGTCATCAAACAAATTGCTGGGAAGATACAAGATGTAAGATCAGACGAAAGATGAGCAAAGTATTCGAATAATATTTGAAAAACCGAATTATGAAAAAGGTATGTATGTATATGTTAGTGATTTTACACTAGCAGTGAAAGTATATTTTCACCAGCATTTTAGGGAATTCATATTCTGAATACTTAACATTTACTTCTGATATTAGTGTTGTCTTCTTCAACCTCCAACAAAAGTTTTTCTATATTTTCAGTGTATAAATGTTTAAAATTAAATCGGAAGGCAAATTTGATGATGCTAGACAAACTTTTGCAGTTTGTCCAAATACAGTTACATTTAATTCCAGAATGGAATGCCCTATTTTCCATTAGTTTGACAGTCCTCAGTCGTTTCTTCCAATTGGTGCTATTATGATCAAATCCACATAAGTTGACAGCATGGTTTCAATGTCTTGAATCGTGTGATATATTTTTTTATTATTTTATTTTTGTTATATACATACAGTCCCTGACCATAATATTACGCCACCCCGATTGAATCGCGTTCGCGCCCATTTGTAACGGTTATAAATAATTCACAATAAGATATTTTGGGTTAGTTTTTTTTGTAAGCTCATCCTTATTTGCTACTCTATTTACTTTGTCGCCACTTTGTTCCAGATGTCTCGTTATTTTGCAAACAGCCGTTTTACTTACACCCTCTATTGTCGCGATTTTATGTTTATAAAACATTCCAGTTTTATTAATGCTATAAATACTTGTATTTCTTTCTTTAAAAAGAATTGCTTTCCGACTAATCTAAAAAATAATCTATTTAAGACTCACGAGCAATTTAAAACATAAATGAAAGTAATTTTTTTACAAATTAATCACCAACTTACCCTAAAAATATAATAAAGCTGTAGCAAAAGAAAAAATCACGGTGTTGTTAACGAAATAATAAAAAATCTTCTCAGAAACGCTCGTATATGCTTTACGTAATTCAGGAGCAAACTCATTTCTATCATTTCACTTTTATTTTTGAAGACATTTTGAAGGATAATGTTAAATTATTTTTTTGTTGGTGAATAGAGTAGCAAATAAGGATGAGCTTACAAAAAAAACTAGCCCAAAATATCTTATTGTGAATTATTTATAACCGTTACAAATGGGCGCGAACGCGATTCAATCGGGGTGGCGTAATATTATGATCAGGGACTGTATATACCAGGAAGGCCTGACAGGTAAATCCCAATGCGCCTTCCTGGCCAATTACAAACAATGCAGCATTTGTTGTCAGCAAGTTGTTGAATTACAAGACACTGAAAACTCGAAATTAACGAGACATCTATGAATTTATACTTGTACATTAATCATACTCAAATAGTGGTGACATAGTAGGTAGGAAGGTTTTTATAGCCAATTTAATCGAGGAACCGTTTCAACAATGAAATATGAAAATTTGGCAAACTCCGGTAGGAAATGATCGACCTGGAGTCTGACCAGCAGCATTACAGATATACTCGAAATGAATTCTTTTCAATCGAGGTCAATTCACAGGATCGAACCCGGCGCCGCTTGGTGTTAGGCACTAAACGGTACTATGTATATATAATATATATCAGTGGCGTGCGGTGAAATTATCTCTCTTTTTGTCATGTAGCCTTGTTTAATGTGCGCGCGCAGGATACGGGAGGAAAAGCCTGTTCCTGTTGTATCCTGCTCGCGCAAATTAAGTGAGGATGTACGACGGGGGGAGAGAGAGTTTTACCGCACGCCACTGATATATATACTAACCGTTTTTCATATGTATGCATGATAAACGAATATTTTCGACTTTTTCACGGTCACTCCTATTTTTTTTTAATAGTTACTGATAATTTTATATTTTACAATTTTAATTTAATTTTGTTAGTAATCATATTATTCTATTATTCTAATGTTAATGTACAGCATAATTGGAAAAAGAGCTCAAAAACCTATCTACTTCTACTAGTGACAGTGTAAGTTCACTGGGGAATACAGGTTCACTGTAACATGTACACATATGAATATCTCAGTAGAATATGAATAGCTTATGATAAGAATGCTGACTTATTTGTGTTTTATAATGAACTCATCGTCTTTAATAACAATACCAAATTTTAAGTTGCATCAATCATACATATTTTCATCGAATCTACAATTTTCATCTGGTTTTAGTTAGGTTAACTGTTAACCATACCGTCAAGTTTGAACTATTGCTCTTTGTGAGAATTCTTATGCTATTAACGAGCCCGTCTGAGAATGATTTCTAGTCTTTACAAGCACGCAGATCGACTTGTCATGATCATGTCACGCAACATATCAACAATCTCGGTTTTTCACATCGTTCGAATATTGTTTTCCGCAGTTTAATTTTGAACAGTGTCGACCGGTTTTCGGACCGTTCAGTTATGGCGCGCTTCGACACGAAAGGTACCGTATTGTGGCCCGTAAATTCAGAAACCGGTATTCATGCACCGGTATCAAACGAAATTGCGGTCGTTTCAGGGTTAAAAATCAATTTTTCCTCTATGATACGATGATGCCTGTCGGTGGAGATTGATTAGTGTGCTTTCTCCGGCGACGAAGATGATAGCTTTCGGATCGACGCTCTTCCGTTACGTAAAAACTCAATTGAAATGTGCATGACTTTTGCACCACGTCGAATGTATCTGTATGATTGTATACATACATACATACAGTGGCGGACTGGGACTGAAATCAGTGCATGCCAGGAGTTAAAGGGGGCCCCCACCCAGGGTTAAAAAAATTTGTCCCCCCCCCATATAACAAAATTTTCTTCTTTCCATCACGCTAAAAATCAAGGGCAAAAAATAAATAAAATTTTCAAAAATGGGAATAAACAAATTTAGGTACAAGAAAAATGGCAAAAGCAAAATAGATCCATAAATTACATTGTATATTTCGTTTTAATCCTTGTCATATTTTATTTATTTATTTTTATTTTTTATTTATTTTTTTATTTAATTTACACCAAGAAGGCCTAACAGGTAAACCCAATGCACCTTCCTGGCCAAAGAATATAATGCATCATAAAAGAATGCGGCATAAAAGCGGCTTTTACTTTCGGTAGAAAACAATCAGGGACGTCATTTCAGCTTTTTCTTGGGGGGGCAGGCAAAGATTGGTCAAATTGAGTTTTTTTTCAAAAAATCTTTTTTATATCGGAATAAAAATGGAAAATATAAAATATGAAAAAATTAGGCTTATTTTTGAAAAAATAATTTTAAAAAAATATTATGTAAAAAGTCAAAAAAGCGCCGCAGGCGAAAATTTTTTTCCAAAAATCTTCACATGGTTAACAAAAATCGACCATCAAAATGTATCACTATATCAAAAAATATACGAACATTCGGAAAAATAAACGATACACATCTGTTTTTGAGACAAAATAAAGTAAAGGGGACCTTTCTAACGATTCGCTCCATGGGATGAACAATTTCTAAGAATGTTACTAATGGCATACCACTTAAAAACCAAAATATACTTGCTTCAAAATAATAAAATCTTTTTTTTTCAAAGCACATAGCAGCGTTTATTTTATTAGTTACCCAAAAGTAACATATGTACATAAGAAATAAACGCAGCATTCATAGATCCATAGTATCTCATTAATCATTAAATCCATAATATTTTCTAAATTCACACTATTCCTTAATTTAGGGGGGCGAGTGCCCCCCCAAATTACGTCCCTGAAAACAAAAAATGCATAATATTTTCAATTAATGTTAATCGAAAATCAGGATTTTGGGGAGGGGGCCCCTATCCTATGTTTCTATATACATGGATTTGTCTAGATTAGGAATAGATTTAATATTCGGAAACTGTTTAAAATTGTGTATTTAAATCTTACTATATCGTCGAAGTATAATCAAATGTTATTTTGAAAGTATGTATGAAGTAAATTTAAATCGCTGGTTGATGATGAATCGTCCTATCAAAATTGTTTTAAGCAGTTTATATTATTCAGGGAAATTTGTTTATTCCCATTTTTATTTCAGTAGGTAGTTGTTACATAGGTATTGGTATATGCATAATATTGAGGTTGGAAATGGGCCCGGTAAAAGGGCCCACGCAAATGTTGAAACTTACATTTCGAGCCTAATAAAAAAGTTAACCGATCCTTGGGCTGTTAAAGCAGGCATTAGTTGTTTGTGTATATCGTAAGAAATTTGTTTTGTTGAAATACCCAAACTCTAGGTCCCAAAGTGCAATATCCTATAAATTTTTACACACGTGAAATAGTTAAATTAAAAAGTTATTTAATTTTACTGAGGGCCCATATTTTCTAACGGATAGTGGGGCCCACATGCCATCGGGCATGTACGCTTGTATGGCCAGTCCGCCACTGCATACATATGTATGTTCAAAATTGAAAACTGGTTGATTTGCCACGCTGACCCATTGCTGGTCAGATGACTAATGGAGACGATTAGTGATATGAAATTTTTGAAGGTTGTATTTTACGATATTATCCTCATATGCAGGGTCGAATCAAAAGTTTAGTACACATAATATGTGTACACTTATTATTATTATGTCAACGTAAAGACATATTTAGATACATTTTATCTTGCATGTTGCATACAATCGAGAGGTTGGTACATATCGAGCATACAACCTTGATAAATGCTTACATACTTTATAATACAGCATTTAAAATACCACATTTGCTTTTTTTCTTCAAATTAGTCTGTCAAAAATGTGAATGTGCTAAACATTAATATCGATCACAAAATCTAATGGTGGTCAATTTAATAAACATATTATAATATTTTGTGTCATAAATCTTATTTTTCAACATACATATTTTTCATAGGAAATGCTGTTCAAGAATTAAAAGACAAAGTATATATATTTTTGAATATTAATAAAAGATGTATGATGGTTTATAGATAGCCAGTGCCGTAGCGAGGCTATGGCAAATGGGCGAGTGCCAAGGGCGCTCGATGCGAGGAGCGCCGAAGGCGCCCCTCGCCTATTTTATATTTATTTTTTTAATTAATAATCTAAAATTTAAGAAGAATTCGATGTGTTTCTGAAATATCCATATGTACATACATATATATTCGTACATATTATGTTTCAATTATGTACTTTGTTCGAGGGAGCGTTATGCATGTTTTACTTTTAATACTTTTGAGTTCTGAGAAATTGACCGAACAAACGAAATTTTTAGAACCTTACAAACTCTTTTTAATTTTTTTTCATCGTCTATTAAATATATGGGAAAAAATATCAACGTTCATCATAATTAAGTTGAAAAAACATTCGCATACGAGATGGTGTTCAAAATCAAAAGCAGTGGAAGCAGTTCACGATCGATATGAGGAAATACATATGTACTTTCAGTAATAAACATCATAAAATACGATCATAGTTTTGCTAATTCACATTCACTTGCGAAACCATTTTACTTTCAAATGTACAATTATAAGTTTCTTGAATTTTTAAATCTTTGGAATCTCACATTTGATTAATGGAATAAGGTTAATATTGCACTTCAGCATAAAGAACAAGATATTTATAGATCATAATTCAGGGGCTCGATAATGATTTTAAGAATTTTTGAGAAAATAGTTTAGATGAAATTTTTGTAAAAGTTACTGAATATTGCAATAAATTGAATTATAATTTTTTTAAATTATAGTATTAAAAATATATACATATATCAATAGAAATTGAATTAGCAAGTAATATAAATTTTGATAACAGAATAACAAACATTTCTAACGCCAAATTCACGGAAAATTTGTCTTTAGTTTTTGTATCTGTAATAGTTAATAGTTAAATTGTTAATAATGTAATTGTTTACCGGTCAAAACAGATATATGGTTTTACATAAAGAAACATTTATTTGAAACAAACATTTGTATAAATTAAAATAAATGATAAATAAACGACAAAAGAAATAAAAATCATGAAATTTTAATTGTGTTTTAAGTGCATTGATTCCTTTTATAATATTATATTTATTGCGAAATTGTCAATGTGGGATATTTATAATATAAATAATAACCTGTTTTTTTTGTAATTTTATTTTAAAATGTTTAATTTAAATATTTCAATAAATATCTATTTTTTAAATTAAATAAATTCTTTAAATTTAATGAAAAAATATTAAAGGGGCAACAAATTTAATATTTGCCAAGCTCGCCAAAAGCATCGCTACGGCTCTGTAGATAGTTGTTATAATTTTTGTATGTATGTATACACATATGTATGTATACATATATGTATGTACATATGAGGTCGTCAGGTTGAAATTGCTTAAGATGAAAACACACAGAGAGGTACGGGGTATGTTTTTTTTTTTTTTTAGATAGTTTTGCATATGGAAAAAAGAGCTAGCACGCCTAATCTATGCTGTCGTTATCCAGAACAAAACTGGCCCTCTGGAGTGTTTTTGGTGATATTTTATGCTGGTATTAACTTAGGTTTAAAGTGATCAATAATGGTGATTCCCATATTTGAAGAAATATAGGAGAAACTTGTCGAAATATTAAGAGCGTACGAATTTAAAATTACATGAAGATACGCCCATCACAGCTGGAAACCACGAGCACGTCCATGCCGTACGATTCAATTTTTTCTTACCATAAGGTTGTAGACACACATAGTGGTACGTGGCACGTGCTTTATTATAGTTTTGCATATGTAAAAAATCAGATCACAATTTTTTGACGGGGAGGAGTGTCACTGAACTAATAGAGTGAAGCTAATGAAAAGCTTGTAAACAAAGTGGAACTATTAAAAACTTTATAAAAAAACGATAGTACGCCTGATCTACATACATCAGGCCAAAATTCGCCCCTTGGAGTGTTTTTAGTGGTATTTTATTCTTGACAGTGATCGATAACGGTGGTTCCCACATTTGAAGAAATGTAGGAGAACATAATAAGATCGCACAAATTAACAATGACATGAGGATACGCCTTTTTACGGCTGGAGTTAACCTAGGCATGCCGTGCCGTAGGATTGTGTGTCAATTACCTTTAAAGGTGAAAACACACAGAAGTCCACGACACGTGTTTTTTTTAGATAGTTTTGCACATGCAAGATAAAACAATGCTGCTAGGTCAAATCTGTATCATCGCGTCTCTTCGCAAACCTCACCCCCTGGAGTGTTTCATATGATATTTTATCCTTGTATTGACAATGATCGAGAAGAGTAACTATTTTAAGTAATATAGGAGAAACCTATCAAAATAATAAGATCATAAGAATTGACAATGACATGAAGACACGTCTATCACAGCTACACGTCTCGTACCGCACTTTTGAGTGAGTTCTTACCATTACCCATCGAAATTTTGATCCAATACGGTCCTGTTCGCGAAGGTTGCTGTGGCCAGCCTCGACTGGTTTTCGAATGCAACTTACCTGTGTGATACTCCGAAAAGGCTACTTTATGATGGATGAACAGTCAGAAAGGTGAGTTGCATTCGCTGCATTATCTTATGGAAATTTTTGGTATCGAGAAAAAAAAATGTTTCGTATCTTTTTGAAGGCACTTTAGACCTTTGGAATAAGAAAGAATTGAAATATTCATAATCGAATGATTGCTAATGTAATATTGAATAATTTTATAAATTAAATTTCAAGGAAAATAAACACCCTAATAATGATGTCGAGACATGTGTATTCTCAAACTTGGTATTGCATTATTTTTTTACAACGCATTATATGCAGTCGTTTTATTTGGGTTCCACTGCGTCTTATGGTCGTGTTTATGGCTGTTTTACAGGCTCGTAAAGCATCTCTCAATCTTTTATATCGGATGTATTACTAATTGGATACGTTAAAATATTAATATATAACAATATATTTTCAATCAACGCTATATATGTTCACGAATAAGCAAGCAAAGATTACTTTATATCTCGTATACATTAACACTTTGTGATCGGGTCACGAGAATTCTCGTGTTTGAGTACCCAGCGCTTGATGGCGGGTCGCGAGAATTCTCGTGTTCACGTAGTCTGCTCTTGGACTTCGGGTTACGAGGAAACTCGTGTACTTAAAATATTTTTAATCAACGACATCTCTTTAGCTGGATACATACTTCATATACAAATGATAAAATCGGAACCTGTTCTATATATTTTTTCTCGTGGAACCATTTAAACTCGTAACATGTGTTTCAAATTTGTCACACCCATTTTTTTCAATCTTTCCCTTGTTTCTTCCTATTTCACCCCAAAATTAAATCCAGATGTAGTTTACCGTGAAACGCTGACCTTTTCGGTTCTTTTGGTCGCTTTCGTGAATTTAAATTTTTAATCCGTAAAAATGGCTTCTCGAGCTGATGATCAGGATGAAATATTTGCCGATAATAATTCAATAAACGGTGAAAGTGATATTGAAGATTGTGATAGCGATTCATCATCAGAAAGTTTTTGTCCTAAAAGACCTCGTTTATTGCGGCATGTTTCAAGTGATTCGGAATCGGATGATGAAAGTGATTTTGAAAACATGTCGTGGTCACACCGTGATACCGTGCCAGTGTTAGAAACATTTTTGGGCAGCACTGGAATCAAAATCTTCCCCAATGATAGTGAAAATGTTAGTGACGTTACAAAATTGTTCATTGGGGATGATATTTTATTATTTATGGTGAACGAATCGAACAGGTACCATCGTCAAAACATCGACAAATTTAAAGATTTAAAAAAATCTCTGAAGTGGAAAGATGTTACGTTGTTGGAACTAAAAAAGTTTTTAGGCCTAATTTTGCTAATGGGCCATATAAAAAAAGAAAAAAGGGATGATTATTGGATAAAAGATCCGATGCTGGAGACCCCGTTCTTTGCAACCGTTATGTCTAGAGACAGATTTCGCCAAATATGGAGAGCGTGGCATTTTTCAAATAACGAGGAAATAAATGCAACTTCTGGAAGATTAGTCAAAGTTCAACCCATAATCGACTATTTTATTGAAAAATTTAATACTGTGTATAAGCCGACACAAGAACTGTCTCTAGACGAAGCCATGATACCGTGGAGAGGCAGACTGGCTTTTCGTGTGTATAATGCCGGAAAACTAACAAAATACGGCATTTTAGTTCGAATGGTTTGCGAAGCTGTCAGCGGATATATCAGCAATTTTGAAATTTATTCAGCTACTGGAAAATCACTAATAAATACGATAACATCGGTGCTTACTCCGCATTTGAACTTATGGCATCATGTTTACATGGACAATTTTTATAATAGTGTCAATGTGAGTATATTCCTGCTGACTAAAAAAATTCGAATTTGTGGAACAATTAGAGTCAATAGAGGTCTTCCAGCAGATTTACGGGTCGTAAAACTAAAAAAGAATGAAATGACTTTCCGTAGAAAAAAGGATATTCTTCTTCAAGTGTGGAAGTCCAAAAAGGACGTAAGAATGATTTCCACCATTCATTCTGCTCAATTTGCCGTAACGAAAAAAATAAATATAAAAACTGGAGAAAAGATAATGAAACCAAATTGCATTACAGAATACAACAAATACATGAAGGGGGTGGATCGTGCAGACCAATATTTATCATACTTTTCCATATTACGTAAAACGACGAAATGGACAAAGAGAACGGTCATGTACCTAATGAATTGTGCTCTCTTCAATTCATATAGAGTTTACAATACCATGAACTCAAAAAAAATTAAATACAAATTGTTTTTGTTAGCTGTAGCACGGAGTTGGATAAACCAACAAATCATAAATGATACCATCGATCCAGTAGCACATTGTAGTACTAGTAATACACCAATGCCACTTGCAGACAATGCACCTGCACCAGCACCAGTACCAACGAAGCGTGCACCGACAAAGGACCATCCCCTAAGATTATCTATGGATTTACGAAGTCATAAATTACGGCCCATAATGACAAGCGGCACAAAAAAATATCCAACTCGACTATGTCGTGTGTGTACCGCACAAAAGAAACGCAGTGAAACCCGATACTTTTGCGAGTTCTGTAACGTTCCACTTCATAAAGGTACCTGCTTTGATAGATATCATACACGCGTAAACTATTAATTATCATTTTTAAACATTGTATAGAACTATTATTTATGTTATAAGCCATTTTTTAATTAAAACTTTAAAACTATAAAACAATACGTATTTACAAGTGAAAATAAAACTTTTTTGTGTTGTGGTGTTCATAAATATAATCTGCAGATACTGGTGAGTACAAATCAAAAATTTTATTTAAATACAATGAGAACTTCGAGAGTTATACGGGTTTTAGCGAGTATTGAGAGTAAACCGCAATATCGCGAAAACATGCCCGCTTTCGCCTTTCAGGCGGCCGCGCGACCTACCCGATCACAAAGTGTTAAAATAATTTATTCGACATTGATAACGTTCATCTTACCGCTAAATGTGATTAATTTTGATTGCAATACATATTAATAATTCCGACGAAATAAAATAAAATATGAAAAATTTAAATACTTGAGCACCTAATTAAAAAACAACAACTTTAATCAACACGTTAAATAATAATTTTTTTTAGAGCAGTTGGAAATTGCGGATACTTAAAAAAAGCAATATGAGATTAATTAGCATTATTTACTGTGGTATACTCGACTAGAAAAAAGGTTTAAATAAGATATACGAGTTTATGCTAAACAGATATAAAGTTATGCCGAGTGAGACTAAGATACTCAATCGTTAAATTCAAAAACGTGAATTTTTATTTAGTATATTTTGATTACACTTCATTCCGATATGAAATTTGTGCATAAAGATACATTGCTATTTTGTACACTTCGTGTACATATTTATTATACATGTACATATGTATGTATACAAGATGGTAATCAGCAGGTATACTCGCACACACAAAAATTTATATTTATTTTTTTGCATCCTTATTAAATGTGCAAATGAACTGTAAATACATACATATGTGCGCCAAAGAACGTGTTCCAAGAATAGGGAAATATTATATTATACATATTTGAGCACAGTGCATGTTAATCAAGCATCTATGTATGTATGTACAAGAGGAATACCTACAGAAAGAGTCCGTTTTACTGATGCTATTTACAAAACCCATTAAAATGAATAATTTAAGTACTGTGTTGATTTATTTGTACCTGTATTTTACTTCTTTGTTGTTGCCCATTCTTCTCGAGGAGCATCTTTTCACGAAAGTTTACGACCTTCATGGAAATCTAGAACTTTTTAAATATAATAGAAACACTAGACGGTACTTTTTGTTCCATTCAAAATATTTCCACAGGTTCTTGCACAAAGAAATTCACTTAAGTTTGTTAAAAAATTATGAAAATCCATAAATATGTATTACAGTCCGTGTTTACTCCGGTTTGTTCATGAAAATACTAGTTTATTCATACACGAACTATTAGTTCTATTTTAAGTGCTAAAAGTCATAAGATATCTTCACCAGGTGTCGCATGAAACTTTTAGCTGTCAAAACTTTTGAGCTGTCAAGGCCTTTGAGATCTCAAAGTATTTAAAAGAAAATCTTATGGTAACCACATTAGAACGTTGCTATAATTCCCGTTTCTGCTAATTTTTAAAATATTACAATATTTTAGAAAACATGCATACATACACATTTATGTAGGTGATGGAATAAACAATTGAGAATAATTAAACTTATGTCTAGTAGTTTGTGTATGAACGAACTAGTAAACTTTTCTTTTGTGTCTAATATAACTGGCCAGATTGGTTCGTGTACGAACAAACTAGTATACTTATGAACGACCGAAATATACACTTGGACTGTAGCATATTTACAATTATCTATACTTATTTTATTTTTAATCAATCATGTAAACTCGTCATTATATGTAGATCGCTGAAATGCCATGAATATACTATATACATACAGACCAAGAAATATCAATTATAAATATACAATTATTATATATTTTTTATTAAATACGACATCTATGGTCAAACATTGTACAGAAAAATTGTAAAAATTATACAAGGCAAATACAATCAACATCCACAGTTATGGAGAAATTTGCACAGCATTTATAGAAATTAGCGAAAAATCGAGATGCTGAATAACTCGATTTTTTGCGAAATAGGTCAGGGATGCCAATGTGTAGGAACCGTTTCAATGAAAATCAGATAAATTGGCAAACTCTGATCGACCTGGAGACACATATCCAAGGTCTGCCCGGCAGCTACCAGTGAAAATCGAACCCGTGACCACTTTGTTCGAAAGCATCATATGCTAACAACTAGTCCATGCTCCTGGTTATATATGTACATATGTATATATTGCATAGTTTGTTTCATGTGTTAAAATGTGATTTGGAAAGGAAAAAGCTTAAAGGTGATACCATTATGTATCATGAAGTAAATTGTGATAAATTTTATGCAATAATGATCCTGATTGTGTATGTTATTTTTGATATTTTAACGTTGGAAAATTCTAACCGTCATGGTAACAAACGATATGTATAGTTAATTCAAATGTTAAATTTTCCGAACGTTTGGAAAACTCATGTATGCATGTTTATGATTCTGTAGGTACGCTTTGTTGTCAACTCTGGGTCACTGCGCGCGAAATACGTAGGGTTGGTCGACTCGGCAACTGCGAATATCTCTGCCAAAATATAGGGCAGTGTTATAAAGAGAAATCAATTGTTAAAAATCGGACACGATCTCGATTACACACATACCAAAAATGAAATACACAGAGGAACCGGTTCGTTTGATACCGTTGATTTTCCATCACGCTTATTTTTTACATATATATTTTTTTGCTCTCAACAGTCCTATGTCCTGAGTACAAATAATAAAACACGTTGAATGAAGGTACATACACTCCTTTTTTGTTATTTAACATCTGGCTTCTGTGCTTCCGTTGCATAATACGCCAGAAATATATTTAGGTGAATATAAATAAAAAAACTCACCCCGTTTTGTGAATCGTCCAGGTTCCGTTACGCGAAGACCGTTAAAATTTAAATTACCCGCCAAAGTTTCACCATTATAATATATATATTTTTAAATATAATCAAATCCTTTTCAATCAATATCTATTTTTGGTAGCCTTATGTAACTCGAACCGTTTATAAACAAATGTTGCACGAGTTGGAAGAATAGGATGTTTCCAATAAAACGTAACAATACAATTGTGGAAATTTTCAAGATATTTCGAGATATAGAGCATTGAATAAATACAATCAATCGAACGGAAGCAACAATTCTATATTGAATATTGAAATCAAATATCGTAAAATCAAAGCTGAAAATGTTCTGATAAAAGCCAACAAATATAATAAGAAATAGAAATAATGCTTTATTATTTAAAATAATCTTCAGCATAAACATATAAGATATTTAAATTCGTCACGGTAATGAATGTTGTGGAAAGTCGGAAAAGCTGAAATATAACTACAAACTGGTTTTATTGATGAACTTTTAGAATGGCAACAAATTTTTTAGTCAGTTATTAAGTAGAAAAACGGTCAGTAAATATGGAAATGAAAAAAATTGTCAGAAAAGAATCATAAAAGTGGACAGTAGAAAACAATATTTTAAATTTTGACACCACATGTGCTGAATTCTCTGATTCTGGTATCTCGGTATGGTCCAAACACAATTCTTCTACTTGAACAATACTAATTTTAATATATTCGTATGTTTTTTTTAATACTGTCAGATAATTGTTTATTTGCATTTTATTTTTCAGCTTGAACCCCTTTTCCTATATTTTTATTACATGAATGTTTAGATCGTACAGCGATTCTATTTCAGATTATCTTAAATACATCATCGAACTGTTTATTTGAGTGCCCTCCATTTGAATCACTGACTATTGATTAAATTAATTACAGACCATTTATTATAAATTATTAACTGACCACAAACATACTGAACAATACCTATAGAGCATTTATAATACAAATTGACCATTTTTATATATTACTGACAAATTATTTAATTTACTGATAAATCGTTGAATAATTAAATGCAGGTCTTTTAGAATCTGGTCATGGAAAAGAAGACCATAGAGATTTTCAAATGCCATAAGTTGCATCGGAATTGAAAGAAAGAAAAATAAAAATAAGAGTTACAGATTGTATAAAGTACATACATATATAATAATAAAAGTTCCAAAAATGTATACCGGTTTTTCGCAAAAACACTGTGAGAAAGGGGGAGATTCGTTTTTCCCAAGACATTTGAAATGTTTCAAAACAAAAATTGATATTATTTGTTTTGAGAATCTTTTCATCTTTGATTTATATATGTACATATGTATATGAACTATACACACGTACGTACACATTATGCATGCCTTAATTTACACCACGATTATTCGTTTGAAAAAAGCCATTCATTCAAAATTACTTCATTGTGTCATTCATCACAATATCAATCATTTTATTACATATAATTTTTATTATTAAAATATAATATCAACGTATTATGTGTATGTATGTTACCGACTTACCGTCAAAGAGTATTTATTACCAGTTGTAATAAATTTTATTTCTATGTATAGGCGAAAATACAGTTTCACTGGTGCTCGCCAGTAGTTACATATGTACATATACATATATATTAGCTTTAACAGCTCAGATTTTTGTATAGAATGCTTAAGGATTCAACAACGCGTTAATATTACTTCATATTAAGAATTGTAGAAAAGAGTTTCATATTACAATAACCTCAAGAATGCACTCAAAACAATAATTTGACTTTTCAACTCGAATTCATGGTCGAAAGGCGTTTTCACAATAAGTAGTACTGTGAATGAAATACACCAAACTCAGGTGGCTTTGAAAACCTAGGTTCTGTGAATCATATTCAAAAAGTGGATGAAAGAAACGGAATGCAACGCAAAACAGAATACATATTGACTGATTTTGACCGGATGGTTAATCCATTGAGACATACATATGTAATAACTACGTTCGATAGATGAATCACATTTTAACTAAATATATTAAATCGAAATATATTAAATTTGGGAAATACACTTTGTCAATATCAAAAATCCGTTTTCAACTATTAAATTGTATTTTTTTTATTTGTTTAAATAGAATAGTTTCATGATTACGATTCTTACCAATTCAGGTCCAGACCCAGGGGGGGGGGGTAAGCCGGGCAATAGCGGGCAAATGTCCGGAGCGGCAGATTTGGGGGGTGGCAAAAATTGTTGTTAAGAAAAAATAAAATTTATAAAAATAAAATAAAATTTTTAAAAATAAAATAATATGACATGAACGTGTCGTACATTTTTAACACACCGCAGGTAATTATGAAGTTGGGCGCCCCTTCGGTGACATAATTTCGACTTGGACAATCATCAATAAATAATGGAATCGATAGACAATAGATATTCAAATTGAATTTAAAGAAAAATACTGGCATCAAATTTTAATTAGGATCGTAATTACAGTCAAATTAGATTGAACACAAAAATAGACTAAGCAAAACAATTTTAAAAATTGTGTTTTATCATAAAATATATTTTAAGCTTCGTTTGGTGACTGAAGGAAATTTTAGTTGTATTGTTTTTGACATAACATCTCAAAAGCAGATATATTTGGACTTCCAAAAATAGAACATTTTTTCTGCTCTTTTTATCTTTATATTTTTTTTATATACGTACATATACATATATCATATACAGGCCTTGCGGAAAATTTTTTCAGTATGATTTAAGTCGCTCCCATATGTTTAAATGCCGCTCCCAAAATGTTTTTTCTAACCTTCGATTGTGATTAAAAAAAAACCCGTATAAAATGTACGAATACTGTTTTTATTTTGAAAATATATAAACTACGCATACACTTTAAAATAATGATATCAATTATGACAATCAACTACAACAATCTACTACAGTTTTACCTTTCTAACTTTAATTTTAGCAAATTCGTTAATTATGGAAGTGTAGTCTAGAGTGGCAGCTAATGTAGATTCAATAGAATTCTAAGATTTGTTTGACCTATTGAACTTCTTAAGTAATATTTTATCAATTTTAATTTGAAAAAACTTATTTACCCACTAGCTATAGCGACAGGGAGTGTTAGTAAAATTCTAAGAGCTACAACAATATTCAAATACAAAGTAATTAAGTTATTTTGGCACAAATAATTTAAAATATCCAAATACAGCCGTAATTCTTCTTGAAGATCATTTATATATGTACATATAATTTGTATATTTTTCATATATGCATAATTATCATTTACATATATAATTTATATAACATTTATATATGATTAATTTTCGACCGAAAGTATTAAATGGAGACTCGTACAATAATTTTCTAACGTTTTGCATCTACATATAACCTTGAGTTTTAAATTACTAAAATTTGCTATATGTAGGTTCCTGAAGCGTGAATCGTTCATTCAGAAAATTAACGTTAATGTCCAGAATATTTTTGAAAAAGTCCATATTAAATTTATTCTTCCTTGTTAAGGGTTCATCAACAGCTTCTTCATAGTCAAATTATATTTTGATTTCGCAGCTTATGCCGCCCCCCCTTAAGATGCCGCCTGATGCGGTTGCGCCTCTATCATAGCACGGCATGGTCCTGATTATATGCATTTATACGTTTTATTTTTTTTTTTACTTTTTAAAATTACCTACGAAAATTCCTTGTCAAAAAATCATATTTATTATTATTATCAAGATTATTGGAACGTTCCCTAGCCTCATTCTAAACAATACATTGGGCAAAATTTACACACTATTAAATCTTAAATTCCTTTGCAGCCTTATTTCTGTTATCATCTAATATATAATTTCGAAAGAGACTTTGCATTATATACAATACATATATGTATATGTATGTATGTATATATGTATTGTTCGTTCGTAACTTTTTAAACAGGTAAGTTTCTATGACGATATATTTTCTTTTTGATTCAAATAAATTCGCCCCCGGCTCCAGGGGGCACCGAAGGCTCCGGGGGCGCAGGCGCCAGATTCTGGTATACATATGATTTCTAAAGTGACTTAGTATATATGTTTGTTTGTTCGTGACTGTCAATTTAAAAAAAAAAAAAAACAAATGAATATTCAAATAAATTTATATAAAATAATGCTAAACAAATAAATTTAATAAAATGTTTACTATAAGATTAGTCATGTTTAAGCGGTTTATATTACAAATACCGAGCGAAGCCGGGTAAAAAACCACTAGTATTCTACATATAAAAGCACATTTCAAAATAACGACCCATATTTTTAATTTCTGAACAATTGGGTCACCATTGTGTTCTAAGGACGCGATGTAGTACATACGCAATGTATTATACCATTACGGTGCAACGCTATGCGCACATTGCATTCGAGCAACTGCACCAATGCAGCGAAGTTCTAAACCCACTCGGAAAATCCCCAGTGAAAAGCGGAAGCGGCGAGCGAGCTTTCCCGACCGCACGGCACAGCTTCCCCCACATCTCTCGGCGAACGACGCAACTTGCACGGCCGTTCTCTCCACGACCACACCAAGCGGGGGGGTCACCGCCGGGGGGAGGAGGGCGGAGCCCTAAGCGGCGACGACGCCCCCCCCAAATTCGACATCTCGGAGATTTTCCAGTGGCGGCCAGTGTGTCCAGCGTGTGTTCAGTGCTAGCGGGGCTGTCGCAGCGCTCGCACGCGCGTACGGAACTACACACATAAAATACGAACGGAGAGACACGCATCTCACTCTACCGATACTCGCATATACAAATTCTGTATATATATCATAAAACGTACATATTTACGAACCCACACACCCACATGCATAGATGCGTATACACGTGTGTGTGTATATATAGCGCGAGGATGTTAACCCCGCGGATATAGCGCGGTTCAATGCACCGGCTGCACTCGAGCCGCGAGCATTGCACATGCACTGTTCAATGGACCGCATAGATTTTTTATTTATTTATTTACAGTAGTCCATTAATACACGTGTGTATATGCATTTGAATGTGTGTGTTTTTTTTTGTATTATTCGCGGTGGCCTACTATTTTGTCTAGAGTCGATTTCGCGAGTGTGAAAGTATGTATGCAAAAAATATATTTTGCCCGGCTAGTGTGCTTCTTCCCTTTTTCTTTCGAGTTTTTCGCCGATTTTTCACCGTTGGAAAATTCTGAATATTTTTTGACGGAATTGCATTAGTTTTTTCTTGATCTTTCGATGAGTTTTGTACGTGTGAATGTACGGCTAGAATTTGTTTTCGTATAAAACGATGGCGTAATAATATGTATGTCGATGTTGTGATTTTTTTTGTCTGGTTTGGTTTTACGTTTTGATTACATTAAACGGCGGCATAATATCGCGTGAAAGTTTACTTCGTAATGTATTGAGTAGTCGTTTGCGTCGATTTGAATAATTATTGTGATCAAATGTGAATTTCTATTACATACATTTTAATCATCATTGAACGATTTTTTTTGTCAGTCAATTAGCATTATTTGCTATTATATACATATGAACATAAATACATGAGTATTTATACTTAATTTATTTTTAAATTAACATACAGATGTACATATATATTTTTTTAAAAATGATCAACGTTTTCTTTAAATCTACTATTATTAAATAGTTTCAGTTATTTTTAACCGTACTTATATATGTATAGTGGCTAATAATTATATATACACATACAGGTATAAAGCTTAGAGTGAATCATTTTATCGTTAAGTTGACAGCACAATAGGTTTTTCCGACCGGGTGTTACAATAGCTACTGTCGCATTGCATGACGTCATCTCAGTACCATCTGTGACCTTGAGAGTCGGCAAAGAACGTGTTGATTGATGCATTCGTATTATCGGGAGATATTGCTTCAAAAATGAGATTCGAAAAGTCGACATGTTAATTCGAGTCGGTTCACGCGTTTTTACCCTGGGTCAAGGTTGACCACGAAGCACAGGTAAAGATATTGCATTATTTTTTTTCCTCATTGTTTTTCAGCGAACCGTGTTTGTACACGGGAAGGTGTTAAACGGAATGTGTCGCTAGAAAAAAATAACACACAAAGTCCGACACGTTTTAATTAAAGTCGGTCTTGTAAACAGCTCAGATCGGATCGGCGTCAAATATTCGGCCGTTATAGGGTCGATAAGGAAATTAATATGGCACATTAGCCAAGTCCTATTACAAGCGAATAAATAAAAGTTAACGGCGAAAAGATAAAAAGCCTAAAAACATTCCGTAACGAGCGAAAATTTTCAAACAACCGGTTTACAAAAACAATCGCACCGGGCAGCGACCGGTTTCGACAAACCGAACTACCAAGTGCGTATTTTTTATTTACACACACAGCCACACAAATTAAAATAGACTTTTGAAGGTTGATACAAGGAAAGCTCCGCTAGCTCGCCATGTATTTATATATACATATATCTATATATATATGTATGTATATATGAATTTTTACACCGATTTTACGACACGATCGCCGCAAAAATTCGACCACATTCGAAGCACTTCGGTTGACTCTTTCGGGTCCGGCTGAATTTTTCCGACCGGTAACGACATTAGCATTTCCCCAAGTTATGTACATATTATACATATATCGTTCACAGTATTTATTTTATTTGTTTCCTGTTTTTACTGTTTTTAAGTAAATAAACTTTCATATTTTAATCACAATTTTACGTCGGTGCTTTCTTGAATTGAATTTATGACAACCAGTAAATTTATGTATGGAACAATTTATATCACAATGACAGTTTCAATGTCGTTATTCAAAGCGTAATGGTAATAGCACGTTCAAAATTGCAGCACGACATGCCTCTAGCTGTGATAGCCGTGTCTTCCTGTCATTGCTAATTTGTATGACCTTATTATTTCGACAAGATTCTCCTATGTTTTTTCACCAAGGATAAAATATTAATGAAAATATTCCAGGGTGCAAGTTTTGGAAAGGATCGCGACGGTAAAGGCTAGGTATACCTATATAGGTAAAGGCTAAGGTAAAGGCTAGGTATACCTAGGTATACCTAGGTAATATATTTTGCATGTGCAAAACTATGTATCTAAAAAAAAAACACGTGCCGCTAACTACTCTGTGTGTCTGCGCCCTTATGCTTTTCTTACTACATGTATACGTATCGAATTAAATGTTAACTTTTCAAAATAATGACTAATTTTTCCATGTAAAAAATACCGACTCCAACTATATTTAATGATTCGACTCCGACTTTTCTTGGAAACGTATAAAATTATTAGTAATAAAAAATAGTGATTTTTCCAAATATAAAAAATTAGTAAAAATTTACATGTAACCCAATGTATTGAATTATTGGTAATGAAATAAGTAGAAGTAAAAAATAAGTTCATTCATAGTATATGTGTATGAATTTCATACAAAATTAAATCAATTCAATAAAAAAATAAGAGTAAAAATGAGAATAAAAAACATGCGAGACGGAGGAAATGATCGGTTTTAACCACAATACATCAAAATACGTGCAATTCAACGATTTTATTTATAACATATATAATTTAAATGCATGATTTTCATAAAGAAATTATTTAATTTCAATTTATTAGTAGATTTACTTATTGGAGACTCTAATTTTACATACCGTAATAAAGAAAGTAATAATAAAAAAGAGCTGGAGTCGGTTGATTTTTCACGACTTCGACTTTGACTCCTCATCAATTCCGTTCCGAAACTACTAATTAAAATGTAAACGTGCAAAATGAAAGTAAGAGGATTGAAAATAAATAGAAAAACAGTGAAAATCAATGAAAAAGTATTAGTTTAATATTCAGACCGTCTAAGGACGCGATATTATGTAATTTGTATTTATTTATTTTATCAAAATTTGGGTTCGAAGGTTAAAGTGTATGTTTTATAAATATACCTGAATATATATGTACATAGTTAAATATTTAATGTGATTGCATCTAATATTCTAATCGAAACTTTACACGGATTAGTCAGTGCTTTTTCACATTTTATCGACATTTTGTCCGGGTAATAAATTGCGAATGTGATTTTAATTTCTAATGAATGCCATATTTCAATAATTCGCAGACGTTCGTATAATTTAATACGAGCCCGAATTTAAATTCGAATTGTTTTATCAGATCTGTAGGTACGCCGTGTGTTTTACAAACGTCGTGATAAATTTCTGACAAGTAGCCGCCTACAACGAACGATACACGTAGTTTTCACCTTGTTCGCTACAAAAGAAAGTGCTATATACTATTGTATTATATCATCGTGGTTTGAAATCGCACTGATTACCCGACGGTCGAATATGAGCGCGGAAAAGAGTAATAATTATCGAACATAAAACACAATTTATTGTACGATCTCACCTGAGTGATCCAATTTCTCGTCACAGCTCCACTGCCTGCGATGGAGTCATCTTTTGCGAAGAGAAAGGATACCGTATCGCGTCCGGTTTCGTTACTACACCGTTTGGTCAACGAACCGATATAGTAATCGTTTCCATACTGAGATAGGTGAGCGAATATAGGTATAATTTGCACGTTCGTTTAGTTTCGCGGATTTATAGTTTGTCTCGAATCCATGTATACAAAGTGGCCGCGTGTGAAAAATCCCTCGATCGGAAAATGATCGTTTAACCTTTTCATCAAGACACGCGGATATCGACCTATAAAACTTTCAAGTTCGACTTCTTCAAGTGCATACGATATTATCACTTTATTACTCAATAAAATGTTGAATGTCACAGGTTTTGCTTGTGCGAAAAACTACTTTGTTCGCATTATTTTTCTTCGACTCAATACAAACTTTCATTTAATTGTGGAAATAAAAATCTGAGGACGTTGCAATCTCTATTTTACTATAAAAAATCGGTAAATTTATTACTAAATTTAATTAAAAATGAATATTGCGAGCTTTAATATCAAAACCCAACTCATAAAAAACCACCATAAACTAATAAAACGAATTTTCCTCAATTACAATTAATATTTGAATTGACACATTTCGCATGCTTTAATATCAAATAATCAAAATGATATGGAATACAATTTAAAAACGTTTTGCGAGATTGCATTTGGAAGGATGCACTCTAAATTATGATGCATATAAAATTCCATCACATAAAAGTTACATCCAATCTTTGTTCGAATTCCATGTCTTCGTTTTCTTTTAAATGATTTAAGCATTGAGGTTTTATAACAAACCCATCAAACGGATTCTCAATCTTTGGATCGAAAACTAATATACACTCTATTGATCGTCTATTCGTATAATCAATCGTATATGTACAAATTGATGATACTTTGACACGCGACGAGATAAGCGGCCACCGCGCATGATAAAATGTGTACACAATGAAAAAGTATATATGTACGTATATACATACATATATATAACACAGTATGTATAATATTATATCATTATTCACAGGATCTGATTTGTATCTAGTCGTCTGTTTGTCTGATAAAGTTCGAGAGTTACTAGCAGGTTATCGTTGTACATACGTATATACATATTGTATACTTAAATTCAACGCGAGTGTCGATTCGTGGATAGTGTTTGGTGGACTTTATGAAGTGTTGAGAGGTTGTCGGTGGTCCTCATCGTTAGCGGGCCATGATCATCTCTAAGGACCTGTTCCTCCTGGGCGAGCAGGACTATCTGAGGCTGCCGAGGGACGAGCGGCGCAAGGATATGGCACCAGCGCCCTCGCCTTCGCCTCCTGAAACTCCCAATACTCCCACAATGGAACTTAGATCGAGGTATGTGTATTTTCTGTATTTATTTTTTTTGACTTAGCAGTAGTCGTGAGATTGAAATATGTCGCCTCTAAAATCGCTATAAATCCATTGGCGCAATTGGTTCTATACATATGAAGGATCACATTTTTAGCGCTTCTTTTGTTACTATGTATGTAATTATGAATATTTTTTCACTTCAATCAACACCGATTGACATTATTTAACTAATTATAAGGAAAATGCGCCGATTTGAATGCATTTTCAATCAGAAATTTGTGGTAGAAAATTAAACATCGACTTATCATAAATCAATTTCAACAATGCATTGTTTGTCGGAATACAAGAAACACTGTTTAAAGAAAAAAAATTACTGCTTCCGATTAATGAATGCTAACCAAAACCTTATCAACTCTAAGTTAGTACATTAATAATACAATTATAAATTTTCAGTTTGATCCGTTCAGTGGTGTGGAAAAAATCGTGTGGTCACAACATTTTTGACTTTTCAAGAGGAGAAAATTCCACTTCCGGTTTATTAAATTTAATGATATATTTAAAGGGTCGATAAAAATAGTGGAAGAAAAATCGAACAACAGGAAACTGCCACTTCCGGTTGGCGGGTGCTCACCAAATTTTATATATATAACTTGGTATTTCACATGAACTTCTAGAAAATAAATTTTAGTACAGTAATACGCTAAAAGGTTTTTGAGAAAAACATAAAGTACCTACCTCGATTCTCTAGAGAAAAAGTACAACTTCCGATTGAGTTAAAATATTAGTGTACAAAATTTATAATTTATAGGATTTGGGAGATAATTAGTTAAGTGATTTGGGAGATAATTGAATCCAAAAACTTAAAAAAAAGATGACACCGATAAGGGGAGGTACTATTTTCGGTAAAAATTAGAAAAAAATTAATGTCATATTGATAAGCATTGCAGAAACCGATACTAATCTTTAATGCGATAAGACTAACGGTTTTCAAAAAAACAGTATTAAAGTTTAATACGTAAAATATGTGAGATAGGAAGTTATTCAACAATGCTGAGAAAACATTGCATAATGTTCTCATGGCCATCATAAAATAAATATGTACTTACTAGATTGGAAATATCCGATTTTCCCAATCTCGATTCTATTCTAACCCCTAACCCGCATAAAAAACACAAATCATAATAACGGACGTCTCATTAAAATCATCAGCTTTGAAACGTTTGATTATTCAAACGCTAGCTATTCACCATCACTATGATATTATAGAATCGTCCGTACAAAAGAGATCGCATGGGGTTTTGTGAAGTGGTTCTCGGATGCTGTGCGCCATTGTGTCAATTGTGCGATTGCCAAAAAAGCGATTATGCAAAAACGCGCATAAAAAGATTGTGTATACATGCACAAAGAAAAATCTATTTCATTCCATTTACACGTCGGCTTGAATCTCCTATGAAAAAAAATTGAAAGCTCAGTCATAAAGGAGAGCTTTGAATGTTCGATGAATAGAGAGCTTTTGCATTAGTGCATAGTGTAAAATTTGACTATCGAATGAAAGGTTTTAAAACCTCTCCTTTTTATTTTGACACGATTAAATATGACCCTACATTCGTAGTAGGGGAAAAATCATGAAACTGCACGTGTTATTTGCTTTTTAACGTTGCGGGACAACCCTTTGATATTATTAATTCTGTTAGTAATTTTTTTTATTTAAAATCTGAACATATATATTTTTTTCTTTAAATAGAAACTGTACGTTGGGGTTAACGAACCTTCGCAATGTATCTGTTATGAAAATCATTTGACACAGATGAGTCACGGGGTCACACGGCGAATGCACTGATTGATGACTTAGGCGAACCGCACACTCGCAAGGAGCAAATAAATTAACGAACACTTTACAGACCGGTGATTAATTCCGCCCGAAAACAGCAGACGCATAAAATATCTACGTTTTTCGCAGAATTTTCCGCGAAAAATGTAGCACGAATATCGCGTTACAAAAAGCGACGACAAATATTGCCTTCCGAAATGGAAAACAATGAACGCGCGAAAATAACGGAAACCAGTCAAAAGTCATCACGAAACGTAAATGGAATTAGTTACACCTAATGGAACATATTCGCACGAGTAATTGCTTGAAATTTTAAACTGTATTAATGTTTTGTATGAAACGATATAACAAATTTGGCGAATCTATATGTTGGTATATTGCTGCAAGGGGCACGTCTCTCCTATTTTTTTTCAAATAAACTAAAACCATTAAGATCGGACAACAAATTTAAGCATATTAACAATAGAATATGAATTAGCGAATAATATAAATTTTGGTAACATAAAGGTAAATTTCAATATAGTCTTTGATAACGACTATTCGTTTGAAACTTTAAAGTTACAGTAATTCTATTAGAATAAGGAAAAATATTTAAGTTTTGTTTTTAAAATTTTCATGAAACTTCAGTATCAATTCGGCGTTTTCGTTTTACGTTTTTTTTTTACCTAGCTATAACACTTTCCGAAACATCTTAATGTTGTTTTAGTCCTCAAAATTCAAAAACTGATTATTTTTGAACAAAAACTTTTGTTGTTGTGGTATTGGCAATATAATTATTATAAAAGACATTATAATCTTAAAAAGATTTTTGTTTTTAATTCTTGTAATTTTATTTTGATTCTTCAATTTTGACGTTTTAATAAAAACATATATTTTTAAACAATAAAAAAATAAAGGGGCGCCAAATTAGGTATTTGCCAAAGGCGACCAAAGAAAAACACTGTTAAGGCTCTGGTACCACGATAAGTTTAAAACTGTCATACAAATATTAATTTTTATATAGTCAATAGCAACTTTATATACCTATAATTTATTCGGAAATTTATTTTCATTAAGAACTTTTTTTTTTTATTTCTTATAAAAATAATTTAAAAAGTTGCCCATGTCAAAGGTTTATTTATGTCGATTAGTTTCATCAGGATAAACTGCGACCAAGTTATATACCTATATATTTATATACTACATATATAGCAGGATGACCGCAAAGATCAAACGGCACGTTTGCGGTTGGCTTTATTTCGATAAACTTTCAGCACAAGCATAGAGAAATAGACGCAAAAAAAAAAAGATTGTAAAAATAATAGGTCTTTAAACTGACAAAATGAACGTATATAGTGCTGTGAACGTGACACACGCAGAGAAACAAACCACGCAAGGCGATAAACAGACATTACAAAAAGCCCATCTATCCTGTTCGTTAATTGAAACCACAAACGAAGATGGTTACACCGCAAAGTCGTCCTTAAAAATTAAATTTGCGATTAAAATATCACAGTCGGAAGAGCGTGCGAGAGAAAATATTGGAGAAAACTGGTAAGCATGTCACAATTATAGTTCAAAGACCTATCGGAGATGTTTATGCGAACGTATTACATACATACATATGTATATACGACTTCGGCTTTATAAAATAAAGAGCATGGCGAACGGTTGGCTAGCAGATGAAGAAAAAAATCAACAGTCGCATATCTGTGCCAATTTTTAGATCGGATTTCAAGTGTTATCTCCTCATGCCGCGGAAAGTTCTATTGCATACATAGATCTGTTAGCCGGAAAATTGTACCGCATTTTTCCGACCAGTGTAAGTCAAAACCGAAGGCACGTCTTAGGCATTATTATAATTGAGTATTAGAAGTCGGTGTGTGGCAAATCCGTTTAATCATGGAGTCTCATCTGCAGCACGTATCAATGGGAGTCCGGTATACGTTTCGATGGCGTGACGAGTCAAAAGTTGAGGCCGTTGACTCGCAGGTAGTAGGAATGTAGGCCACTGGGTTGGAACTTGAATAAACATTCAACAAAAGCAGCGACCATTGCCATTGTACACAAAAAAAAAAAATGTAATGTTAACAGACGTGACCGACCAATACGAGCAATAATCTCGAGGGAAAACCTCGATGCATGTACTCGGGAAAATTTACAACTGTGTTCGTTTATTTAATGTTACGATACTGTCGAATGGTCGATTGTGTTTCGCATTGAAAAGAAAACAGTTACCACTCTCTGGCTCGTGACACATGTGTGAATGACTACTGCATTGATGGATTAAATATCTATTATGATGAACAAATACAGATATTGCGAGATAGTTGTTCTTGCGATCGATTACTATCTACAGAAATGATGAAATCATACGAGCAATATAAATTTCTCTAGTGCAAAAAATAAATCTCTATAGAAGTGATTCGCGCGTGAATTTTTCGATCGGATCAATTACTATTTTTTTTCTCTTTGATTTCAATTTGAACTTCGGTTGTATAAAATGATAAAAATATATCAATGTTCTGTTACACAGTCGATGTATATATAATATGTACATAGATTATGACTATTTATTTTATTTAGATATATGTATTATAATTGTCAATATTTATTTTTTATTCAAATATCGTATTACAAATGGTCCCATTTGAAAAATAATAAGTAGATACAAATTAAAGTAAATATTGTATTATATAAAGGAATATATACAAATGAGCCGTTATAATTGAAAGTGACTTTATAATTGTTTTAATTGTAAGTCCACTTTTCTTCATTCCGAGAAATATCTCGCAAAACATTAAATATCATGTTTTGCGTAACAATATTTAAAAACATTGGTGGCCTACGTTTATTCTGCTTTTCCGAGATTCTGGACATATGGAATTAAAAGAAGTGATAACAATCTGAGAATTAAGTCAAACTGAAATAGTGATTTTAGAACTGAAATTTGGACTTCCGCCACTTTCAAATATAACGGCTCATACATAAATATGTACATAAATATGCCAACCGAAATATCAGTTAAATTTTCGGTAAAGGAAATTAGATCCAGTTTTATTAATAGCTTTCATTATTATGTAAATGAAATTTATTTTGGAAATTTTCATAATATTTATATCGTATGTACAAACATATTTTATACATATATGTATGTATATGTATGATATGGAATTTGAGAAAAATTATAGTAGATAGTAAGTATTAATTTAATTAAAAATTAATTAGACAAATTTATTTATTTTACAAATATGAAATTTTAAATTTGTTTAATTAAAAAAAAAACCAGCAATACATCACGCTATGTATTATGAAATACATCAATCACAGATTGTTGAATAATAGCTCGGCTATATCTTTCGAACGATTGACATCGGAAAATAATTATGCTACAAATTCGACATTAGATAAAAAAACAATAGGAACGAATATTTTTTTAGATTTTATATAATATTAATTTATAAAGAAGTAATTACCACTCATACTTTTAATCTTAGTATATTTATTTAATTTAATTTATTATTTTAAAATAATAATAACAACAATAAAATGACCAGTGTGACCTGACAGGTTGCCCCAAAGCGTCACACCAATAATAAATAATGTTTGTTAGCGTTTGGTTAAATATATTTAGTACAAAAAGTTTATTTTTCAGATTGAAAAAGGCCGCAATTTTCCGGTTAACTGGTAATTGCTAAAAATACTATCGAACGGATATTACGGTGAATTGGGCTCCCTAATACTATGTGTAGCTTGTTTAAACTAAAAAAAAATTGACTGATAGTCAAAATATAAATTACATTAAATTTAAATATATACATACATATATACGTAAATAACATTTAAAGATGATATTTTATTACAAATTTTTATTTTACAATTTGAGACACATTTTTGCAGCGTATGTATGTACATACATACATACATACATATGGTGTGTGTTTATAATGACAAAAAATACAATGTATTTGATTATGGAATATGTACATTATTTGCGCAATACCAACAACGACAAATAAAATTCATTGCGAAAATTTCCATTCGAAATTTTCGAAATTGCAACGCATGTAAATACGTACTAATAAAACAAATCAAACCCGCACATACACACACGTCCGAATTAATACCACTCTGATCGAATGAAATGCAAATTAATTCAAATTCGTGTTTAGTTATCTTTGATATGTATGTATGTTCTCGAAGCGCTTATATGTATATGTACGTATGTAGACTGACCTGAATTAAATTCAATCGTTCGATTATATTATATTATAACGTTTGTTTCTTGAATCGAATCCGTATCCGATACATCTGTTGTTTTGATTGTATTCATCAATACGCGTGTATTCCTACCGGAAATTTAACGAGCACTCTAATAAATATAGAGTTGCAAAGCGAAATCAATTGCATCACACATGCGAGTGCATTAACATCTGAGAATTTTCGAACAAAAACATGTTGAGAAGGTCTGTCTGCCCGTCGAGAGGTAACGACCGATACCGTTGTTGAATCGCGATCCGATCTATCGTAGATGTGGATCTGCCGCTTTTTTGCATCCGCTGCACGCCGCGTGCAATCCGTTGCACATTTTTGACAAGCTCGCGAGATTATCGTCACTCTCGTTTTCCACGTTGTAAAAAGCACGACCGGTTTGATGATGACCGATCATCTTCCGCTCTCAGGTGCGAACCGATCACGTTCTCGCAGATGAATTATGACGTTCGCTCGTGGTCCTGATCAATCTCTCTCTGTGTAGACTCTGGCCGGCAATAACTGGGTCATTTTGGAGTTCAATCACCGTGTTCGAGTCTATTATAGTGCCGGAGCTAATTCAGCCGATCGTTTTATATAAAATGGTTTATATTTATTTGAATCGAACGATTCTAGCGCACACGCCGCGACAACGTCTCTTATTTAATTTATGTTTTTTTTTCAACCCGTTTACTGCCATCAGTAGCGTGTCTGGCTGCATCTGATTATTTGAAGTAGGCAATTGAAATTATTCTTCCATTTCTTTTTCAAGTCAAAAGGTCAAATGAAATCGTAATCGATGTAAATGAAGTCTTTCTTTTTTTTCTCGTATATACCGTATGTCTACATACATAAATATGTATATTATGTAGATCACATCGAATTGACAATTGTATTGTTTTTTTTTTTATTTATATAATAGTATAAAAGTTATTCTACCAATTCTAGTTCGTTAACATCCTGAATTGATTTGTGTCATTCGCAAGTATTGTTGTGAATCCTCTGAAATAGTAGGAAGTTAATAAATGATGATTTTATTATTAAATAATGGATTTTCACTATACGTATGTATTATGATTTTCAAACCAGCAACATATGTAAATAGGTTTTTGAGCTCTTTTTCATATTATCCTGTATATTAGAATAATATAACACTATAATTACTCACAAATATAAAATAAAATTGTGAAATAGAAAATTATCAGTGGATCAGTAGCTATTAAAACAGACATAAGATGCATTTTGAACATAATTTAGTAATAATAAAAAGCATTTAAAATTAAAAAAAAAAACAGCAACATAGCTCAGTGATTAATTAGCGTATAATGGGGCAATTGAAGGACCTTGGATATATATGCCTCTATAGGTCAGTGATGTGACCCCAATTTTGGAACAACGGGTTTCCAATTTTTTTTTCAATAAAATTATTTTGAAAATATAAATATATTATACATTTTGTTTCGTCCAACGCACTATTACATGAAAGTTCATTAAATTTTCAAGTTGTATAGTTTTTGACAAAAATTATATGAATTTTTGGATTACATAACGGGTTTCCGGAAACTTTTCACTTCACGGGTTTCCGGAAACCATTAGGGTGACACCACTGCTCTACGTTTGTCAATATATCTGATTTTATTGTTGAAACGGTTCCTACCAAATTGGCCACCTACCCTCATTTGTCACCAATGGCGTGCCGTGAAAATCTCCCCATTTACATTACATTACATGAAAGGTATGTGTTCGACACGGTTCGAAACGAAAACGGAAAAAAGTCTTGATCAAGGAACATCTGGCACCCGAAAATTCCATCCATCGAGAGTGAATACCGCAAACTATCATACTAACGAAAACTCGAGTGCCAGATATTCCGTATTCGCGAATTTTGTGGCGACGACTGTCATGTGCGTGGTCGCATATGTACATACATTGAAACTGTATAATTGACCAATAATTGTAAACATAGATTGAGTACATTAATGGAGACTTTTTCGTAGAAATAAAATACACATCTTTTATTAGTGCTAACCGTAATATAAAATATACATTTTCGAGATAAAAACAATACTTAAATACCGTTTTAAAGAAATGCTTTAGAGATAATGTTGATCAAATATTCAAAATGGCATAGGTTATAAAATCGAATCATAAAAATGTGTGTATAAAAATAAAGCAGTTGTTATATCCCCGGGGTATAATTCTCATTTAAAGTACATTTGTATTTATACATATGTATGTACCTAAGTTCGAAATAATTTCGTTACTTATCCCCTTTGCGCTTAATATTTATGGGTGCGTTCACTCTAGCACACCGGGCGGGGGTAAATACGCAGAGGAGTTTTCCATTAAACGGAAAACGTTTTCCCGTGAAGATTAAATGGTCGTCGGCCTTTCGCAATCGTTGCCAAAGCAAAAAAAAAGTCAAAAAAAGTAAGGGCCAATTCGACGGCAGCGCAGTGGCCGCATAGAGAGCCAGCAGGCGGATTTGCTTTCAATTGAATTCGCCGTGTGAAGTGGGGTTAGCGATTTTAAAAGACAACAGCGACATTTCAAACGTGCGACAATCACAATGCGAAATATTTGCGAGCGAATTTCGCTTGATTAATGCGCGCCAGTTCCTGTAGTCTCGGCCAACGGCCGTTAACCCTCCTCTAGCCACGATAGCGTCAACACGGTATAAGAAGCCTATATATACATACATACATACATATGTATATTGTTTAGTAAATCAAAAATTAAGTACATACTACATCCGAATATGTATATTGTATTGATAATATCATACGTTTCTGCAATTTTCTTCAAAAGTGTACTAATCAAATCATTATATACACATGTACGTTGTGTAACAGTGTATAATACAGTTAGCTATAGATAATATACATATTAATATTTATTTTTTCGGTCGAAATAATTGCATGATTCATAGTTCATAGTACGTATGCCTGTACGTATATTTAAAGAAAAAAAAATCAAATAAATCACTTTGTATGTACCTGCATATAATATGCTAATATTTCTTTATTTAATATGTATATATTATGTATATAATACTACTTCCTTTCGTATGAAGATGATTTTTCTCATTCCAAAATTCAAAATTGTTATTAAATCCAATTTAATATTGTAATATCTCTCTATTACATACATATTTTCATTTTTAATTAATTTTATACCAAGAAGGCCTAACAGGTAATCCCAATGCGTTTTCTGGCCAGAAACATTGTACATTTGATACAGGTATTATATAAATGTCTGTTTAGAATAAAATAAATAAATAAATAAAGTAAATACATATCAATTAACATCCACAGAGACATATATGTATGGTCAAATTTGTAAATTTGCAGCATTCTATACAATTCAGTTAAATACGAGATTGCTGAAAACTCGAGATTTTGCGAGGAAATAGATAAGGTTGCACATTTGTTGGAACAATTTAAATAAAAATCAGATAAATTGGCAAATTCTGATAGGAAATGATCGACCTGGAGTCACAAATCCAAGATCTGGCCGGCAGAAACCAGTGGGATTTGAACTCGTGACCACTTTGTTCACGAGCATTATATGC
This sequence comes from Arctopsyche grandis, assembly GCF_051622035.1. NCBI lineage: Eukaryota > Metazoa > Arthropoda > Insecta > Trichoptera > Hydropsychidae > Arctopsyche > Arctopsyche grandis. The sequence goes on along the minus strand of NC_135363.1, from coordinate 17,281,492 downwards.
TTTATTTATATGTACAGCATTATATGCTAACCATTAGTCTAATTTGCTGGTCTCATAAGAAAATGTATCAATCTGCATACATATTATTGCTATCAATAAGATTAAAATGTAGCACATATAAAAAGATTTTAATGTTGCTTCATACATATGTATGCACATCCTCTTAACAAGATTGCTCTTTTACCTCATTATCTATTAACGGAAATTGGAACGAAAAACATATTATTATGCTAATGTACATACATATGTGATCAATTTCTGCATCGTTTCCAAATAATTTATACAAATATCCGTCACACTTTTATTATGAGGTAATAAAAATCCATCATAGAAAATACTCAACATATGCAATTTATGCTACAACGTCAACATATAAATTAAATTAATTGCCAAAAATTTCCACTTGCGATTATGTAAACGTAAAGCGAACGCGACGTATAGCGAGGATTTCCCGCATATAAATCGTGATGTAAAGTGTGACCAACCGCATCTTATTTTTGTCTTATCGTTGGCACGAATATAAGTGCCGTTGAAAATATAAACATAATATATATATATGTATATAAAGAAACCGTTGCATACACACCTACTGAAGTCCCTTAGATTGAGATAAACGTCTGGCTATACTAGTTTCACTGTAAGAATAACATTTTAACTTTTCGAAATAAGTCTGAATAGTTGGCTTCTGAAGTATTATGTTTCTGAATAGAACACAGCAGTACAATCAACTTTTATTGTATGTGCTACAATTCGAATATAATTTCTACCTTTTTGGTGATTAACTATCATAACATTTTTAAAATCCAGAACATTTAGTAGTCTAGACTTGGTTCTTCTACCATTAGTAATAACACTATCAAGAATTTAAGAGCTTTTCCAACCAAATCGTTGATCACCGTTTGTGTTTAAAATTATACAACCCACTATTTGACACGTCTTCTGACACGTCGGGATTTTATTGAGCTGAGCAAAATTTAGCTTACGTATAGTTTAGTAGACGACGTTATCTAGAAACTCGTATAGTTTAGTAGACGACAACAAACTATATACATATCTATAAATACACTCGGGTGCAATTAATTTGCGGGACAACGATAACGACTCCCACGGAGTATTAGCGGCAGTAGTAGTAGTAGTAGTAGTAGCAGTTATTGCGGCATTAGAAAAGCTCGTTTCAGATGCAGACAGCTTTATCGGTCAGACGGGTCATGAGTTGACCCTCTAGGTGAGTTTCTGGTCCGTTGTCCGTGTCATAGCGTGAATATTTGATACGTTCCGGTCGGTTTGCCAACGTTTGTCGACGCCAACGCACTCGCCCTCCTACAACAAAATATACACGTAGTATCTCAGACTATATATTTTTTGATTCCGCATTCTAATTTTACTCGGCGGGTTCAAATACCCATCGTGTGTACAGGGTGACCCAGCGCGCGTCATCCGAATTAATGCATTGTTTACAGACTGCACCGTGTGTGATGCACGCACGCGACACTTGACTAATGCGACGACGAATCGGAAAATCCCAAAATGAACTTTATTTACTGCTTTTGTAAAAATAAGATTGTTAATATCTGTCTGGTGGTGCGCGCACGGAATTGATTGACCGACGATTATATTAAATTATAGCAGCATTTGCAAAAAAATAAATAAATAACAAGAAAAAAAATTTAAAAATCACCGAACGAGTTGCAACCGAAATTGAATAATTGAGATTTATTACTTTGATTAAATCCACACACATAAAAAAATCGAATTTATTAATGTGTAATATCCGGCGGAAATTTTGTACAAAAAGCAAAATTGCGCAACGTTTAAATTAAAAAAACTTAATTTTGAAATTTTTTCCGAGCTATTGTAATATATTAAAAAGAAAAATGACGATTGTAAATTTTTAAATAAAAATAATAAAAATTAAAATTGATGAGAGTAAATTATGAGTTTACGCTACCACCAAGACGTTGGAGAGGATAGTTGATTGTAAATTTATTTAAAACTATTTTTTAAAAATACTTGGAAGAGGCAGCATAGCCGATGATCCTAGAGAGTTTGTCAATCAGTTTAAAAAATTAAAAATCAATAAAAAAAACATATAAGAAAGAAATGAAAATATTAAAATATAGATAGAAACAATAGTAAAGAAAAAAATAACAGTAAACGAAAAAGGAGAAAAACAAAAACCCACTGATTTTTAGAAAATCATCAAGTTATTTTTTTAAAATTACTAATAAGTTACTCATTTATTAGGTAGACTATTCCAAATTTTAACCACTGTATTTGAATATAAGTGAATATTAGTAATACATCATCTTATATCGTAAATATAGGAACTATGTTTGGAATGATGAGTTGAGATAATAAATGGGATGCACAAATATATTAGTAAGAATTTTAAAAGCGAAGAGAAATATGCGGCACGTGTAAAAAAAAAACACTAGTACGCCTGCTCTATGCTATGGCGACCCAGGCAAATACCCACCCCCTGGAGTGTTTATGATATTTTATCCTTGTATTAACATAGGCTTAACAGTGATACTAATATTTGAAGAAACGTGAGAATTAGTTATGACATGAGGATACGCCCACCATAGTTGGAAACTACCTAGGTATGCCGTACCATATGTCCTAAAGGAAGATTTTAAATGATGTTTAAGATACTTCGGAACTGTAAAAAACATGGAGGAATGTTGTTAAGTTCCTCATTAAATTAAATTTTGGTTGGTAAATTAAATTTTGACAAAAAAATTATAATGCAATCGGATATATATGTATAGTGTAATTTTTACGCAATCGATCTGTATTCAATTGCTTGGATAATTTTGGATCATGCTGTATACCCAACGTTGACGTTTCCGCGCGCATTGAACAATAAGATATCTGAGTGCTCTAGATCAGGACTTTCTAATAAAACCAGCTTTCTCCATGTTTTCTTTTTTAATGTCCACGTTTATACAAGTCAGTGATAGGTAGGATATCGAACAAACAAAAGCCTTTATCGAACATACATACATATTTCCAATACAATATCCGACCACAAAAGAATTGCACGTAAACGACTGCCAACGAAGATACATAGCAAATTGGCGTAAGAAAAAATCGAAATGATGCAACGAAAGACGGGGCTCGAGTGTTAAATGGTTCGAGCGCCGACGATGGACACAAAGGATGCGAGCTGGTTTCTCGATGCATTTTTACAAGAAGGCTGTAAAAATTGTGCCGACCGCAATAAGTGCATAACTGCATACGCACGGCCCAAACAGGATTTCGCAAAGGTACAGAACGGACCAACAGGCAAAAATAAATATAATACATACCTAAATGCTCTCGAGTTGGAAAAAACGCAAAGTAAAAATTAATTCTCGAAATATGGACGAGACGTGAAAATTGAGCGGAGAGACGGATGCGATATGTTGACAGAGACGGACGCGCCAGAATCGAATCTTTTTTGTCGTGAATTTTTTAAAATTTGCATTCGTCGACCTTGAACGCTTTTTTTGCGCTCTCCGCGTTTCGGCAACGCACGTTTTCTCATTATATTAGTTGGCTCGAGACTTGGATCACAGCTGATTCCTACGCAAGCACAATGGATTCCGTGGAAAATTGTGCATAATCCACTCGAAGAAAAGCCGAACCCAAAAAATCGACAACCGCATCAGACAAATCAACGCAATACGAAGAAAACTGCAATCAACATTAGTAGCAAAAAAGCAACATCCGGTCGTTTGAAAGCCCTTAACTCTTTAACGACGTAGTAACCGGATCATTATTACTTTGAATTATACTATAGGCAACAAAGATCAAAGTACATTGAACATTGTATACATTTACTATTTTTTCATTTCGAAGGAATCTATAAATTTTATATTATAATGGTTCTTTTATATACGTTTATAAATTAAATGTTTATTTTTACAACCTCCATTTTATGCAGCCGCTTATCTCGCTGTGGCGAGTGCATTGAACTCAACAGTGCTAATATGATATAAGTATTTTTCTTTTATAACGTTTCGCTTTTCCACGAAAGTGAAATTCAATTGAAAAACACGCACTATGTAATACAATTCGAAATTGGTCTAAAACGTGACGGAACATCTCGCCGCTTTAAGAGATCTGCCAAAATGGGCAGTGACCACTGACCACCGCAACACTTGCACATGTGTAATTATCGAGTTGCTGTTTCCAGTGTTTTACAGTGTGCACACAGCGGTCAAAAATATAAAATAAAATAATGGCATAGCAATTTTATGTTGCGGCGCGCAACCACGGCCGACCTTCTGTGACTTTTATTGTTAGGCGTATTTAGTTCAGTAGCCCAATGAACTTTAATCTACGAAGACGATGTGTGACCGCAGAGCAACCTTTACGGATGTCGGTTTCGGTTCCAATATGACTCAGGTATATTACCCACAGATTTGTATTACCATCTTTTAATGATATTACAGTAAGGCCGTGTGGGATGCTTCGAGATTCACTGTATCTACATATGCTTTGTTAGACGTACATACACACATATATATATATATATATATATATATATATATATATATATATATATATATATATATATATATATATATATATATATATATATAATTTTATCCACCAAATACTATTGTATATCCTTCATAGTACATATAATTGTCCTGTATAATATGGAAATAGTCTTAATATTATATAATATGGATTTATTTAGCAGCATAAATATATGACTTTAGTGTATCGAATACATGTTTCTCCCTCTTGTTTTATCTACGCCAAAACTCATCACGCAAGACTATTTTTTTCAATTTATCTCTTCGCATTACACATTCAAAGGATTTGGGATTGCATAAGTCATATTTACACTTCCAACATATTATAATATATATCAAAGAAACAATCGAAAATGCAAAGTAAAAAATGAAGACATTGAATTTTATCATTTCCAACAGTTTGTTTCCTATCTTTATTTATTAGCTCAAATATATGTATCCTTATCGATTTTTTTTCGTATAAAAATGTTAATTCAAGTTAATGTGTGAATTTTCAACCGTGCGACCGTCCATTTTATCTTCTTAACAAAAGTCAAAGATTGTACAATGATACATCCATCTTATGTTAAACTAACATTTTTTTACAAAAATTTATTCAAAATTCATATGTATGTATTCAGATAAGAAGCAAACTGCATATCTAAAACATCTTTATATATACTATGTGTATGTATGTATGTATATACATACATATGTTCCAATATCTATCAAGAGTCACAGTTAATCAATACAAATTGTATAACATCAAAATTATCATTTAATACGAAAATAAAGCTTTGCTCGGTAAAGTAACGATTAGGGTGAAGATAATTTGTATATAACCATCAGCATATATCAGTACTTATCGAGTAATTCTTTCAATTGTGTGGTCAAGGGTTCAATCCCTGGCTGTGTTACTGGCCAGACCTTGGATATGTGACTCTAAGGTCGATCGTTTCTGTCCCATTTCTCGCAAAATTCGAATTTACAGCATTTCAAATTCGCCGATTTATATAAAAATGCTGCAAATTTTCCATAGACGTCTCTATGATTGTCAATCGATGTTTGTAATTGGCCTTGAATAATACTTTAAATAATTATGTACAATGTTTGACTATAGAGATCGTGTAAAACCTGTATAAATAAATAAATAAATGTAAAAAGATTTTGGACTTGAGTCATATAGTTGAGTTTCATGATTTAAAACCGGCACGATTCTGTACTATGGAAAAAACACACTGAATCGTACGGCATGAACGTGGTCGCGGTTTTCAGCTGTGATGGGCGTATCTTCATGTCATTGTTAATTCGTACGATCTTATCATTCCATCCCAAGTTTCTCCCACATTTCCTCAAATATAAAAATCACCGTTATCGATCACTGTTAAACTTACATACCAATGTATATCAATACAAGGATAAAATATCACCAAAAATCGTCAGAGGATGAGTTTTTCCCTTGGATCTTGACAGTATGTATAGATTGGGCGCCCTAAATCTGCAAAACTATCGGCAAAAGCACGTTCTGCGTACCACTCTCTGTATCAGTTACAATTGAATATATTGCAGTCAAAATACAATATTACAACTGAAAACACAAAATTTTCGTGAAAACATCACTCGACTAGTAAATTGAGTTGGAAAGTCACACATTCTTAGAGCTATCGCATATATAATATATATAATACGGTACCCACTACCTTTATTCGTAATACCTAGCGAATTTCAACGCATTATTGAATTCTAAAGCATTCGTAAAAACACCAGAGCTGTCAAAACTCAACCGCTCTATTACAACTGGCGCACATTGTTGAAAGTGTATTTGCGCTTGTAGAGATATAATTTACTAGTTAAATTGTATTGGTATATGAATGATCTAAAACGTCAGTTGGAATATACATATTACAACTGAAAATACACTTAGACTGTAACATATGCACACCTTTGAACGTGGTCAACGCAATCAAAGTACACATCTACATATACTCTATACATGCAATACTACACATGCTGCACGTCAAGGTCGAGACCTATTCCATTGTGATTCTTATGCCAGAATCGGATTCGGTAAAATCTCCAGTTTAGTTTTAGGATGTTCATATTTGAGGTAGCAATTGTATATGTGACATATGGGTCTAGCCAGAATGTTACATTACATAAAACACAAATATCGGAAGGCAAAGATCGAAAATCGAAAGATGTTAAGTCGAAAGATAAAAAAAGGGTGCATGGTAAACGGTACATACTCACTTAATTTGCACGAGCAGGGTACAACAGGAACAAGAGGAACAGGCTTTTTCTCCCGTATTCTGCACGCGCACATTAATACGGGAGGAAAAGCCTGATCCTCTTGTTCCTGTTGTATCCTGCTCGCGCAAATTAAGTGAGTATGTACCGTTTACCATGCACACTTTTTTTTGATCTTTCGACTTAAGATTTTTCGATTTTCGATCTTTGCCTTCCGATATTTGCGTTTTCGGTAATTTCACATTCCGGCCCGTCACAGAGACCCGTGATATATGTATGTAGGTATGGAGATGCTTTCAGATTGTCGATGCAGTATGGCTGCCACCACAGTGGCCACGATTCCTGAACAATGCGACTTGGGCTCGGATCCTTTGTTGAGGCTTTGTCAAGGAGATGACGTAGCAGAGCCGAGGCCCCATCAGAGTGGGGGTAGTTGTTGTTGTTGCCCGTTGTTTCCCGTATCAGGTAGCGGTACCGTGTTGCCGGGTATACCGGGGTTGGTTGGATGCGCGTGCGCTCACGCCAACAGCCGAATAGTTTACCGTTCGTTGACACGGATTGCGACCCACGCACGGTGCAAACCCAAATCGGGACCTTGCCCACACGGCCAAGCACTACGCCAAATATTATTACCCTCTGTGCAAAATCCTCGCTGCCTACGATCGATCTTGTGACTCGCGGTTTGGACCGTTTGGCCGCGGTCGAAAGATCCCAGCCACCACTCCTAGTCAATCTAGCCTTTCGGTACGATTCCAATCAGTCCATATGCAACGATGTACATACATACATACATACATATAATGGCAGCTAATTTTACTACCTACATACATACTTATGACAAAAGAACCACACATTGAGCATGCTTTTTGCAGGTAACTGAAATGTATATTTACATCTATGCCATCATCATTTCCTTTTGGGCATGCTTGGGTATAATTCCCTTAAACTTCGGAGAAACTTCTCATTAATTCGTTTTTTCCCCGTGGTATACGTCATGCCCGTCGTTACTGGAGCAGTTGTTCCTAATAATTATGTGGGTATTAGACATCATCATTTGATGGTTGTACCTCCTGCCCGCACAGTTTTTTATCGGATGGCTTATATTCCAAGAGCTATCCGACTTCTCGATGAAATCTGTCTGGTAGCTTGCGCTCATCATCATTTGTATAATTTTATGTGATGTATTCTTGGAATCTTCCATTTGGGCCTCGCGGGGATGTGTTGTATTGGTTCTTGTACATACGTACATACATACATATATTGGTGATGACTGTTGATGCAAGACATTCCCAATTTTTCTCATTATTATATGTGTTGTGACTACTTTTATTATTGTTTGAACTTTTTCTCCTATAATTTTTTTATATATTTTATATATGTATTTTGTCTAGTATTCCAGCTGTATATTTCGACCTAATTCCGTTTCAAGTTTTAGGATGATTTTCAAATTACAATACACCGCTCCATTGGTGTTAAGAGAGAAAATAGGCATTGTTTTTATAATAAATTGACAATATTGAACCATATTTGATGCGACAATCATTCATCAAACGTCGATCTTTGGCCATTTCGAACACTTAAAGGTCTATTCATATTATCACAGCACGTACGAGCAACTGCACGTTACCAGCAAGTACTGAATATTATTCGGTACATTCTAAATGGACGCATATGAATACGCATGCGCCAATGGAATATATTAATGTGTCCATTTACGAGTATAATGTACCCAAATACTATTTTCCATACTTGCTGGTTACGTGCAGTCTCCGCTATGTGCTGTGCTAGTAGGAATAGACCTTTACTTGCTCCACTATATTTTATACTTCTTATCATACCAAACATACTTCTTTTACTCACCTCTGAATTTTGGCATTCAATACTCAAGCTTCACATCCATACTTCTTTACTGGAAAAACCTTTGTTTTCTAATCATCTTTGCTTTATTCTACATATTAGCTTCAATATTTATTATACATACAAAGTGTTAGTTTTATATACATACATTTTATCATATGCAGTACTATTTTCCTACTCTCCTAGCCTAGCTATATAAATATGTTAATCAACTAAGTTGATCAGCTGGATTATGCAAACTATTATGTTGAAGTTAGGCTTTTATGTTGAAGTTGATTTTTATCCCAAGATTTTCTCATTTCAAATACATATATATGTATGTATGTACATACATACCGTATGGAACACTTTGGAAGAGATGGTATCGAAGTATTCATACAACATATGTATATGTATATACCAAGTATGCATACAGTCTTGCACCTACTCAAAATTCGAATCATACGCATTTCAGCGTATTGGTCCAGCTTAAAATGGCATTAATAAAATATCGCATCGATTGAACGGCGATTCGCATTCCGACGCCGGTGTGCATATACATATACGAAAGCATTTTCCGTTACGAGTTTTCTCGCACATTTCCACGCCATTGTTTACGTTCGCCTCGATCGAATGCAACACGTCCATCACAACATCCATCTGTGACTGAAGCGAACCGCATTCATTTCGCAGAAGGTGCCCGGCGATAAAATCGCAATCGCAAACACGCCGAATGAAACAGTAATTGTGAAACGCGAGATTCACTTTTGAATGGCTCATTACGAACCGCTTCTTCCAACACAACATTTATTTATCTGCGCTGTGCCACGGAGCAGCCGTACCGACAAGACGTTAAAATGAAGACGCACCTCGCATACTTAATTCGTCTCTTCCATTATTATTTTAAATGATAGCACTCGCCGGGAATGGCCAACGAACGACGAGCGGTAGTGTGTAGTTGGCGTGTGGTGTGTGTTCGATGCTTAACATATTTTCTGGGATTATATCGACTCCGAAGCTCATAAAACGCCGACCGCTTTGAATAATGCATAACATTACGAAATTCGTATGTGTATGTATGTATGTATGTATGTATGATATTATATGTGCTCGTCGGACAGATTGGGATTCTGATACGTTTGACATTTGGCATTGCTGTCGATTCACTGCCAAAAATTGCTTTTGGAGACTCCGACTTGGAATTGCGACGTTTCAAACGTAGGTCGAGATTTAACGATCACGCGAGGATATAAAACAATTTTAAATATTATCGATAATTTAAAAAAATAATGTATTATGTCACACACCTACATATTTGGCTACAACGAGCTTTAAGAGACTGCCATAATTTATCTAACTTGTTTTACAAACTATTCATGTGTATAGAATACTGATCTTTCTCAAAAAATAAATATTTTATATCTGGTTATAACCAGAATTTTCTTATAGCCAACCTCAACACAACCAAGTTCAATAGTAATATCTTAATATCTATTATATAATCAAATTCAGTGTTGTATTTCAATTGCATTTTTTATCATCTTTGATCTACATACATATATCAAAGTCGAAGTTTATCTTCAAAATATTTAAACTTGATTGCTCATTGCTTTTTAATTATAAGTTTTTACGAATAGACTACTTCAATATTCATCAGCTTGAAGGCTTTTACTGCAAGATAAAAACCTTTTCTTTAGACTCTTTTAATTTTTCTATACGCATATCCAGTATGTGTTAGCAATCTTCTTTAGGTCATTTGAATTCCTTGCCAGTTGTCTTCCCACGCACATCTTGCCCTAAATATACAAAAATCGTACTACATACACCGTGGAGAATAAATTGTTTAGACATTTATTTTTAAACCATACATATGTACCTATATACCCACATAAATAAAACAAAAAGATTTATACAGAATGACCGAATTCGTTAATCATCAGTTCAAATTTATGAGAAGATTTAAATAAGAATTTATTCGTGTTGAGACGTACATACATACATACATACATACATACGCTTGATGAATTCAGCGGTTTACCAACTATGACGAGATGCGCCTATTGTGCATTTTTTCCAGTATTAAAATTTTCAAAAAATACCGCTGGAAAAAAGCCATCGTTAATGTAGACATTGTTTGGCATGTTGAAACACCCGATGGCAAAATATTTTTAATATATTCTGACGGTGACGGATCGGTCTCGACTCGCCTCCACTGTCGAGAGGCGATTCCTAATCTTTTTTGCATTTCGACCTGAGGCGCACGAATATGAATAAACCATAAGCCTTATCGCTGGCTCGCATCGATAAGAATTAATTTAGAATTTTAGATCGGCCGAAATGTGAGCTTACGGATGGACGGACAGCTGCGGTGAGGACGCACGCACCACAGTTTGAGGGCGGCTGTGGGACCAGAGGTACGACCCCGCAGAACGGCAAAGTTCACACGGATGAAGTCACCGATCGCCGATCAGGTATAGAATAGCGGCCCGAGAGCCAAAACCGGAAACGTTAAATTATGCATTCTCGCGACTCGCGAGCCGTGGTTTCATTCGCGAGATTATTCGAAGCAAAAAATGCCCAGTGAAAAATCTATGAACGATATGTATGTATGTATATACTTAGTATATTTAGCCACCGAACGCAAATTTGATCTCAATGTGCGATGTATCATCATCATCTACAGCCACTCACCATCCACTGCCGGATGAAGACCTTTCATCCGTAGCACCTCACACATTTTCCCAAATTCGTCTACCAATCTTCCCTGCGGTCTTCCTTTTACTCTTTTGCGTTCTCTCGGCTACCATTCTAGCACTTCTTTTATTCATCTTTCGTCCTTTCTTTTAGCCACGTGGCCCGTTCATTGCCATTTCAATCTCTTCACTTTGTCCATTATATCCACTACCCTTGTCATAATTCTCACCCACGTACTCTGTTTCCTGTTTTCCTCATTATGCCAAGCATACAGCATTCTATATATCTTTGAGTGCAATGGACTTTGTGTAGCATCTTCAATGTCCAAGTTTCACATGCATATCATTGGCAAAGCACATTTATCGAAGATCTTTTTATTTAGGTAAAGTCGCAATTTTTATTTAAAAACGCCATTCCATCCTAATTTCATATGTCTCTTTATTTATTTTTCTTTACTATCGGACATGTCCATTATTTGTCCTAAATGTAAATAATTATTGACTTCTTCTTCTATTTTATCATGTAATGAAATGCTATCAGGCATGCAATAACCATTGAACATAATCGGATCAAAATATCTATATTGTGCAAAACATACTTGTAAGTTCAAATCTCAGTGTACATTTATTACATCTGCATACATATACGTATTATGCGTCTATATCAATTACCCAATTGAATAAAACTGAGATGAATTTTGGAAGATAAATCGCTCATTGAATTGTACCATTTTTTGTGACATAATTCCCAATGAAGACTGTAAGTAATCAATCACATTGTAAACCCTTAATCGAATTTTTCGACCAAAGATATTTTCCTATCTTCATGTTACTAAAGTAAAAGTCATTGAAAATTGTATATCAATTTGAATTTGCGTTGAATAGGTAAAGCGGGATCCCCATCTTTGAGTTGGACTAGTTGTACACTTTGCGAAGCGTAAATCGAAAAACCAATAAATGAGAGTAAAATATCATAATCTTAGTGCATAATCTTTCTTCTACAGTTGGCGAATATTGTGTTGAGAAAATAATCATCTGGTGGGAGCGGCAATCAATCCCATTACCCAAACCCTCACACAGTCTCATACGTGTATCTATTAGTGGTCGTAACATAACTTAGGTGGAATATTTTAGGTCATTTTAGAAAGTTTGGTTGATAAAAGGATACATTTTTGTACATAAGAATTCTAATATTTCAAAAGAATACAGTTGAGAATATAAAAACTAAATTTGAAAACATCCATACGGGTTTCAATATAACAAAAATGCATTGTTCCACCGAATGTGTTGACGTTACTTGTAATATTAATATGCAAGCTATTTTTTTAAATTGCCATTTTCAGCAAATCTCCAACAGTGTTGAATCCAAATTGAAAAAAACTACCGGTCGACCTTGGTGATCGTTTCGCTTCCATACCAAACTGCCTAATAAAAACGCATCATCTGACAAAATTTTTGAAATTTTTTTTCTAGTACAGATATAAATATGTATGTATGGTTTATATGATACAAACGTGTAGATATAATTTATTATGATTATTTAAATTTCAATTTAGACGCAGACGCCACGCTTCATGTAGTAAATCTTCAACTGTTTTTGTACGACACGAACAGAGAGAACGCTTCGTGATTCCGAACAAAAGTCGGATTAATTACGGCAATAAATAGTAGAATTACGTTCGCCTCAACATAACAGGTAATTTATATAAGTGTGGCGCAAATCGAACAATAAAATCCAAATGCCTCAATATAACTTTAAAAGATCGAAACGATCCAACCCAATGTGATCAACCTGACTTACGCCACTACAGACTTTTATATGTGAATATATTATACATACATATAAATTTACTACATATATTATAGTTTTAAAATCGTATACAGAGTTGGCGTTAGCTTAAGATAAGAAAATTTCGCGGAAAACTTAAAATTTTCCGCAGACAAATACGTATATGTACATTTTTGAAACTTTTGTGCTTTAACACATAAAAAAATACATTATAAATAGGATGATAAGCATATGGACATTTTGATCTCTATGGAAAAATCTACATTTTCCACGACGTCGTATTGTCCGATAAGCGAGCGTTGACTTCATAGCGCCTGAAAAAAGAGCAAGCTTATGTAGATCTTAACAGTTTTTTGCAAACATTTCTAAAGATATCGTCTACATCACAACCGTTTCAATCATTCGACTTATTTCGACATACAAATTCGCCGAATTTTCATCGCCAAAGTTCAGCGACTTCATTTAATAAACATACATATATAGATATATTGAAATTTGAATACAAATTTCTAAATCATCGAATCGTAATTGTTATAGAGTAACGTGAATCGAGTCACGTAGTGCTTTTTTCCGTTGCGCGCGTTAACCGGTTAACGATTTCGCTTATAACGAGCGTTCGGTAAAAGCTAAATCAACCGATGAGTTCACACGAGTTCAATCGCCTACATATTGCTCGCTCGTACACCAGATTGGGAATCTTCAAAAATTAGAGCAAATTTGCTCATATTGCGGACGAATTAACCCCCTTTGAACTAGACGAACCCTCGGGGCACGTTTTAAAGTATCGATTTTTTTCCCACACAACGAAATACGCCAATGAAATTAATAACGAACTGTGACTCGGCTTTATTATAGACGTGTAAATTTTAAAGGCGATTTATTATGGTCGGTGTAAAATTTTGAATTAAATTACGCCATTCGAAAATTACTCAAATTGCGATAAATTGATTGAAAGTAAGGTCAAATGCGACTTGTAAGAAAAATTGTGCAATTTGTTTGTTTTGATCAACTTCGAATGTTTTCAACAAAATTGTGTTTACATTTAATAATTATCATATATAAATATGTATGCACTGCGTATAATAAATAAAAAAAAAACAAATAGAATTTGCTGATACCATACGTGTCGAATGAATGAATCGACAACTAAAAAGAGTCATAGATTTATATATGGTCGAGTATGTCACGTTTCTATAAAACAAAACCTCATCAAAGTGAAATTGACCTTTTGGCTTTGTCTTCTATGACAAGAGAGAGGCTATCCACTTCAAATCAATGAATCAACAGAAAAATAATTTATTATAATAGACAACGAGCGATTAAAAACAGCTGTCGAGTACAATTGATTCGACTATGAAGTCTGGGGCTATTGAACCGCGTCTAGTATTTCAGCGAAGATATGCATTTGGCAACCGCTTATTATTGTTATTATATACATTTGGGCAACAAAAGGGTTGAGTAATAATTCTCTCAATACACATTGTCGATTTCGTCGTTTGCTTGGCCGACTCGTGTCATTGCACTCTTGTGTAGCGAAACTGTATCATTGTGCTACGCACGCCATTGAATTCATCATCGTTTTTCCTGATCGTCGCTCAATTATCTATTTACAATAGAAGAATGGACGACGACACCTTAAACGCGCCACAATGATTCCAAGTCGATATGAATAATAAAATATAATGAAATAATAAAAGCGATCGGGTTCCTCACCGTCCCTCCTTATCGGATATCGTAGGATCCTGTCATCGTATAAGGTTAAGCAGAATTCTTCGACACTCCATGAGAAGCAGCAGCAGTAGTTTTGAAGCGGTGAAACGTTGCAGTCCTTTCTCTTCCCACATCATGATCTGAACCATGATCGGACCATACCTGAGAACAAATAAAGGATGGAACTCAATTTGAGGTATTATTATATGTACATATGTAGGTGAGATATTTTGATACATCGTAATGGTATCTGGAAAGTTTCTCTGTTGGGTCAATTGCTTCTGCTACAGCTGTCGCCACACACATAAGAGCAAATTCACGCTGTTGACCAACAGTAGTTACTTGGGTAATTGAGCTGTTAGCACATTATTTATTTACTATTTTTTCCTTCTTTCTGGTCGTTGACAAGCACATTGCTGCATTGATTACGCGGTTTTCCCTTTTTCAGAGAGGAACGAGATTTATTCTAAACATTTAACTCACAAAGACTTTGAGTCAGGGTTTGTCGAGCGCAATTCCTTTAGTTTTTTTCTTAAACCGCTTCGAATTCTTTTAAGTGTCGATTTATTTTCGTAATCGCACAATAATTTAGCGTCAAGATTAAACATTCGACGCAGCTAATTAATATCGTCTGTTTTGCGGAATTCAATTTATACACAGTCATTTCTTGGTAAGTGTTCAAAAACAATTTGGTTGAATTTCACAGGTGATTTTGAAAAAATGCAACGATGATTTTTTCGCACATTTTTCTAGCGGAATTTTAAATGCCAAAATGTCACTAGCGTGCGTTTATTTTCGCGAAATAATTTTTAATGTCGTTGAAATGTAGATGACATGAAATTTAACGTGCAACAATGTGCTTTTACACTTGTTTAAGTACCTCGATGAAAGCAGATTCATTCTCAAATTAAATGCGTTTGAAATAATCGTTTCATAGCTTTGAAAAATGGCAATAAATTCAATGCAAACGTTTTATATGACGCCTGCAGTGAATTAAAAGCTGACAGGTGTGGCGCACTCTGGATCCCAAAATGTAACGAAAAAAATATAACTTCGTTAAAAATAACAAACTGTCTCCATACAAGAGAAATATTTATACATGATACGTGATTTGTAAAAAATGATTGAATTATGTCGAATCAATCAAACGGACTTTCTAGTCACGCCACAATATATGTATGTATGTACATGTATGATTTTATGAAGCTTTGAAAATTCAATTTTTTTTCAATATTATTGATTTTAATAATAAATGCAGAGATGATAGTAATACCGTCGACAAACAAAGGAGCCATTAAAGCATGCTAAGTTCAATTTCACCAACTATTATAATTGAATAACGGTACCTCAATTTCTCTAACATGACGCGTCGATATCTCCATCGCGTGTAAACACAATCCTAAGGACGGTCGTTAGAGCAGTGTTTAACATTATTTGATCAGATTTCACGGACGAATTTAAACGAGTCTTTGGACCGCAGTGCGGTCCGCGGAATGTCCGGAACAACTTTCGGATGCTGTTCGTCGAAGAGAAAAAGAAAACGCGCCGAGTGTCGCGCATTGCATATTATATTTACGCGCGGGAAAACGTTTCAACGACGTCTTCGGCGAAAACCGAGCAAATTCCGAGCTCGGTTTTGTTGTGGTCAGCCAGCATCCAACAGTCTGTCGTAATTGGTCGCAGAAGAACCGGCAATTGGCGCTGCCAGCTTTGGGTCAGTGTGCCTCGACATGATTAGAGCCTCCGACGCTAATGTTCCGTCAATTTAGACGGCGATCACTATACAACAATTTCGCATTACGCGGCCATTGATCCGGCCTTTTGTCGTCACGATTTTTTGCAAGCTTGGGTATGTAGTCTTGTGATATTGGAAAATTTTTCGAATGCCATTCTTCGAAAGCTCGAGACAGTATAATTTTACGATGATGCAATTAACAAAAAACAGAGTTATTAATATCTGGTGCAAAATAAAGAAAGTTTTATCATTCTACTCATTGGGGGTGGAAGTATAATATAAAAGGCTTTATGTGTCAACTTCATTGACCTTTAAACGGCTTGAATAATAAGTATCCCTCATGCTAATTGACGGCACTCAAATTTTCGGTGACTCACTTCTCTAATATAATATGTGCAGACAAATTCGGCAAACTGAATACCATTGCGTATTTTCGGTTCTATCAGGATGTCCTTTTTAAATATTGAATCAATATGTAAACTTAAACTCAACTTCTCCTATATAAAGAGCGAAAACCACAATCGTAGAATGAAAATAAAGATAAAAACATGGCACCATTTATGTATAGGTAAGTATGCACTTATAGTGTGTGAGTATTTTCTAATCATTTTTTATTATTGAATGACTTCATTCTTCACATTTCGATGTGCCGGAATGCATCAAAAAATACCACGCAATTGTACAATGTACACGTCAACGGAAAAAAATAATAGTAGTTTTTCTGAGGTAAGCTAATAGTGCAATTTTCACGCCCGCTTACGTTTTGCACGCCGAGTAGCACTCGTACGTTATTTACATGAGATAGTGTATGTTTTTATTACATCTTTATGGCGTAGTAAAAACACAGCCTGTTCGAGAAATCAACGAATGAAAGCGAAACATTAAAAGAAGATAAGACTACAGACATATATAGGTACCTACACCTATCTCACTCTCCCTTTTTAAGGACTAGTTACTGTTACTAGAATACTGTTTGAAAATGCAATTCCGTTCCGATACAATGCAACCATAAAATTATTATATTAGCCACAGCGTAGCTTCACTTTTATCACTATTTACCAGTAGAAAAGGTTGTGGGTTGAAATCCGGGTCGAAATCGAGCAATCATTTAATTCTATACGCTCTAGCTAAATCTAGGTAGTTATTAAAACCAAGATCGACCGTTTCCTGCTAGAATTTGTCGATTTATTTATCTTAATTTTTCAGATCCAATAAAATCGGCCCCCCTTCAGTATCTGACAAATTCGTCGCATATTGAATTTGTTGATATTAAAATATGCTTACCCACATTATATAATATAATGTATTTCTCGCAAATTCGTAGTACATATGTATATCGAATTTGTTTATTCCATTGACGCCATTGTATTGTATAATAACTGTATTGTAATTTGTATTACTTACATACAAAAATTTGACCATAGGTATCGCCTTGGCAACTATTGTCATGGCACCGATGGCATAATTGTATTTTTTTTTTATTTATACTTTGGGAAAGGTGGCATAGGCATAGCGATGCCGTTATCGGATTGCCCTTGAGAGACATCTATGTTATTTTATTTTATAGATTATAAATTTTGAAATCATATTCAAATAGTGGTGACCGGATGGTCTTTGCCAATTTGATGAGGAACCGTTTCAAAAATGAAATCAGATAAATTGACAAACTCCGATAGGAAACGATCAATTTTAAGTCACAAATATCTAAGTCTGACCAGCAGTACTACATATAATTTTCGGAATAAATTCAACCCACGGGATCGAACTCGGCAAACTTTCGGTGGTTGGAATTGACGCGAACACCAAGCTGTACTGTCGGCTAAAATTAAATACATAGAATATCAAATCCCATACTAATTAATTTACTATGAAAGCCACTGCTTACCAACCATAGATTTAGTGGGCTCAAAGTCAGGTTCGAGTTTCTCGATGATTACGAGTGTGTTTATAGTCTATGCAAATATGTATGTTGTCAAATCCAGATCGGCCGTCTCCTGCCAAAATTTGTCAATGTATTAGCCACAGTGACATTACGGAATACTCCAACGTATCACTGTGACCAGACATACATATAAGCATAATACAAATACTATGTATATGTATATAAGAAAATTAGCGAGCCATCTATGTTATAGAATATAGATAATACATTATTGATATTATATATTATTCAAATAGTGGGTAGGATAGTTTTTGTCAATGTGATGGAGGAACTGCTTCAACAATGAAATCGGATAAATTGGCAAATTCTGATAGGAAACGATCGATTTGAAGTCTAAAATATCCAAATCTGACCAGCAGCATTATAAGATTATATTCAGAATAAATTCTTTTCGAACCCGGCGACCTCTCGGTGCTTAGTATCAACGCAACTACCGAGCCATGCTACCGGCTAATGATATGTACATATGTATATAACTTGGTAAATACTACATAATATATCCTTTTCATTTGACTTTGTAATGGGTATCATATATTTTGAGCAAGATTAGATCTTTGTCTCTTTAAATGTACTGTCAGTATTTTACACTTTTGTCTATTATTTTACATTTCGTCTATTCTTCGCATTCTTCTGACGGTCCAAATTTGGCAATACTATTATAGAATATATCCGCCGGGTACTTTAATCGTAACCGAAATAATACAGTGCTAAAAAATGAAAGTCATTCGCGCAGTGGGGCGCCTATGGACCGCGAAACGTCAATTGCAAAGATGTGAAAATTCGCAGCAACGTCACACGAGACAATGTTTCGCGTTGGCGTTGATTATTTCGGTGATTCGGTGCAACGCACGATTCACTCGAATTACTTTTCCGGGGTGAACAGCCGATAACGACCATTTTACGTCATATCATCGTGAAATGTCTAATGCTTTGATAACAATAAAAAAAATGTCTACAATAAAAATAAACAAGGAAAAACGGCAAACAAGATAACGCCATTTTAAATTCGTGCGAACGAAAACGAACGACGTGAATCTGTGAACCCTCGCCGGGAAATGCGTTGACCTGTCCAAATTAACCGAAATAGGAAACGGAAACGATTGCATTATAATAAATTGAAACGATACTACGCGCGGACTCACATCACTATACATATGTATGTATGTAGTTTCAAAAGCACCTAGCTTATTAACAATTTTAAATTAGCAAACGTCTCGCACAATATTGAGTATATCGGAATAAAAAAAAATCGCATACCGGTTTGCTTTAGAATATGTACACACGCGTTGCTTGGGGTAATAAATTACCCTTGTCAGTTTCTAGTTCTAGACCAAACCCTCACCGTCTAATTAAAAATTATATACACACGCCGGTCCACGTATAGACGATCGAAATGGCTTTCTTGACGGCGACTTTGAACGTGAACCTGTGGGTCAAGCGCCTCGCAGTTTCAGGGTCAAAGTCAGCTAGTTTACCGTCAGTGAAGTGGTGGGAGTGGGAGGGGGTGCGAGTGGCTAAATAAACTGCCCAGTTTAGACGTGAACAATTAACTAAATTTATTGTCTAACATAACACAGAAACGGCAATGGCCGTTCGAATCACCAGGATAATTTATGACCGCGTGCAGTAACCAGAGAGATCTCATTTAAATGTACGAAATACATATACGTACATGTATTATATATACCCACGTACGTGCTCTAAATTAAATGTCAGCATGTATTATACATAACTCTCAGCGATATTATTATATTATAAATTAGACACATGATTACGACAATGTTCTTATGATTCTACAAAATAACTTTTTTTTAAGCACATTTGTACGTACTGAAATTTGAAATTTAATTTTGTATGAAAAATAAAATAAAGTCACTGTATCAAATTAAACGTTTGCCCTCTTTTATATGGATACTTAGAGTGCAAATACATTATTCATTTTATTTTGACGGTTTTTTAATGGTTACATCATTTTTCAAATTAATCATTCACATAGTCTTCTTCTGAGCATCTTATTCACAATTGGGTCGAATAACCAACGTCTTCAACAAAGATTCCTTCAGATGAATCTGTTTTGTGCAACTGCTGATTGTAAATAGCCTGCTTCCATTGTGGCATTTCTCAAATTGAACTCATCTGTTTCCAGGGACGTCATCTGAGGGTTTAGAAGCGGACATTTGTCCCTCCCAAGATTTCATTTTATAAAATACTATGAACCTTAATTAAATCAATTATTCGATACTAAAAGTTTAGGCGAGCAGAAACTATGTACAACACATTGTAGAAAAGGTTCATAAAAAACGAAGCAGCGTACAAAAACGCCTCTTTGAAAAAAGCTGAAATGACGCCCCCTTCTATCAGCTCCTTCCGGGCCACCTTACAAGTATTTTCCCTAAGCTTAATTCAGGCATTCTGAGTGCATGCTACAACCAGCTTAATCTAAAAACCTCTCATTACAAATATTTTTCCATAGGGGAGAGACCATAGTAATGGCCATATAAACGAAGCCAGTTAATGTGATTTTTTTTTAATCTTCTTTATGCCTTATTTTATTTGAAAAATATAAAACACTAAGCCACATAAACAACACACCGCCAAATATTATAGTAGCGTTTCGATATGTCTGGGCGAGACAGACTTTATTCGTTGAACTTTCCCCTCGTAAAAAAAAATCGTCTCTCCGATCGATGGATGGTAGCGTATGAATATTTAAATTTTATACGCCTATTATAAAATGTAATCGGCAAAAACGGGTTAACGGTTAGTCCTATGCTATGCGTGCGGGTCGCCCTGTCGAGCAGTAGGTCGTCAACCGGCGCGTTTCGGCCAACTTGTCGCCGGCTGACGACCATTTCCGGCCAACTGTCAAACGACAAGACGATGCACGGGGGTGTAGAGATGGGGTTATCCGCGCTATTGAAATTAAAACGTCAAACGTACATCTGACGAGATGCAAATAGAGGTGTACAGAGAGAGATAGGGACGTGGCAACGCACACACGCGTTTCAGCATCTTCGTCGTCACCGAAGAAAGCGAAAACAAAGCCATAAAGTCAGCGCGGGTCGTCGACCTGAAGCCCCTCTCCTCCTCCCAACTTGTACACCTTCGCAGCCAGTGCATATGCACCCTGCACACGTTGCAATTTTTGCATATTGAGCGAATTTTAAAATGAGATCACACACAAAGCTCTGCTGCTGAATTTGCAAAAACGCAAATTTTCATTTCTATGAAAAAACTTTTGCACATGAATCAAATCGACCCAATGAAACGAGTCAACGGTTATTATGAATATTGTCTTAGTCACTTCAGTAAACCAGTATAGTAATCAAAACGTTACTTGTATAATTTATTCAAAAAAATATTCTTCTTGAATCAATCATGCAATTTTGATCTGGTGCGAAAATACCTATTTTAAAGGAAAGCCCACAACATATTTTAAAAACGGTTTCGAAAATTTTAATTAAACTTAAGACTACCGAAATGATGCAAATAAAATCTTTAACTAAATCACATAAATTTTCTATAATAACTGGAATTATCAATTGGAATGAATGTCACTATTCCGCAATCATTAGATTCCAACTGGAACTCGGAATTATTTTTTAATAAAATATGGTTGCCATACTTATGTATTTAAATTAACAAATAATTTTTACTTTATCTATGTACATACGTAGTAACAATAGATGAAGTTTTGTGATCATGCAAAGATTAGATCTCGAGATTTCATGATTCAGAAAAAATGTAAAGTGTCTGTGTAGTGTGGATATTTTTTGAACAGCATCAGTCCTATAGAACTGAAATATTAATATCGGTTACTGAAATGCTAATCGATACTATTTTTTTTTCTTTCAAATTTTTAAGTTGACCGGAAGTGCTACCTTCCTTTAGAGTTTTTGGATTCAATTACATACCTACTAAACCGCTCAACGGATCAGACTGAAACTTTTTTTCAAATGTAATGAAAAATTTTATGTACTAATTTTATTTTAGCTATGGCCACTTATTTTTTAAATGATCAAATATAAACAGCATTGTACCATAATAAAATGTTAAACGTAGAGTTGCACGCGAGTGGAAAAAATAAAATAAAACACTTGTCGCTCTTCGTGCAATCTCGTAGTTGCAAAGCTAATTTCTGGGCGTGTTCGCTTCTAAATATACTCAATTGCGCTAAATTGACCCCGAGCTATAATTCAAACCGTGCAAAAAAAGAATAAATAAATAAAAATAACGAGTCTTTTGTACTCTCTTGGCATCTCATAACATCTTACACACACATTCGCATATGTACATACTACATATAATCGTAAGTTATGTAGCGTCATGTAACGTCCAAATATTGACCGTACATGTTGTATGTACACACATACATACATACATTAATTTGATGGCTGACATACGCGGTCCGTTGTTTTTATTGTGTACTTAACCTTGCGAAGCGTATTTCAAGGGCTTCAATGATGAGACATTGAAAAAATCATTGCCACCACTTCAACAGTACGTTACCATCAATTTTCTCTCATTGAGACTAATCGCCGCGTCGTTTGACCGTTTGATTCGTTCGAACGTTGTTATTTCGCGCAAATATTCCGGCGCGTCTCCGCGAAATTGTCGCGAATTTTTCCATTATGTAATTACGTTACAATTGGCGAATGAAAAGCAACGACGGATGCGCAATGTGCATAATGCAAAGTGCAGCCAAAGCGAATTACAGAGGTCGGTCGAAGCACTCGTTGGACGGGGTCTTTGTCCAATAATAAGCGCTTCAAAAAGTAGGCGCAATATTGAAATAAATTAATAAAATGGTTTTTAAATTAGGTCTTTGTCGAGTGTGCGATAAGGCGTCGCATTGTATAATGCCTGCTTCGAAAGGTTTTCACAAATTGGAATTAAATAACGTGACATTACGACATTATCACGTGTACGTCGGCTAATTTGACGAACAATTTATTTACCCACGATAAAGCGAAACGTTCACAACGACAATAACAAAGTGATCAATGCCCATTCGAGGGGTACCAAAACATAACGTTTCAAATTAAGTTTTCAGACAGACTTAAAACTGTTTAAAAAAAAAATAATACATAATATGTACATCCATTCTTGCAATATTTATAAATAAACTATTATCCTTCTTCCAGGTACTATAATCATTCAATGAGCAATCAATAAATCTTAGATATTTGAAAAAACAGAGGAAAACGTTTTAAATGTCAACATTTTTTGTCATCATTAAGTGCCACAATAACGTTGTACTGTGTACCGCTTTCATAATAATAAATGGACAATATCTGATCATGGTTGCTGAAGATATCATCAGTATTCATACGGTAATAGAATGTCGTAGGACTCACTAAATGTACTGATATATGTACATATGTAAATATATCCATCTTTAAGATACTGACGGTGCAACTTATACTTACAACGTTATGAGCAAACTTAGGTGGCCAGGATGCTTATACCCACAAGAAATGGTTCACTATTGTCAATTAAAAAAAGGTTGACAATAGGAGGTGGCATTTCCAATTTTTTTTTAAATGTGCAAGCAGTGAAAAAAACGAAATTTTCTAAACCTTACAAACTCTTTTTAAATTTTTTTCATCGTCTACTAAATATAATATATGGGAAAAATCGTTCATCATAATAAGCTTGTAAAAACATTCGGATACGAGATGGTGTTCAAAATCGAAAGCAGGGGAAGCAATTCACGATCAATATGAGGACATACATACATATGTACGTATGTACGAGTACTTTCAGTTTTAAACATCATAAAATACGATCATAATTTTGCTAATTCACATTCACTTGCGAAACCATTTTACTTTCAAATGTACAATTATAAGTTTCTTGAATTTTTAAATCTTTGGAATCTGATAAATTGAATAAGGTTAGCACTGCACCTCAGGAAAAGGAACAGGATATTGATAGATCATCGTTATTAATTCACGGGTACGATAATGATTTTAGGGATTTTCGAGAAAATAGTATAATATGATAAAAAATATATATCAATTGAAATTGAATTAGCAAGTATTAAAAATGAAATTTACTTTTTATTTTGTAGTAATAATAACCAAAATTTTCTGTAAAAGTAAATCTCATATATAATTTCGAAAGAGACTTTGTAAATATTGTTGGTTGGGAACTTCGAAAACAAGTAAAAATTTCCATGGGGTCATGGGGACGGGGGACGCGGGCCGCATTCACCGGGGGGGGGGGGGAACTTCGTAAACAAAACAGTTTCTATAACGATTCGATATATATTTTTTTCGATTCAAATAATGAATATTTACTATTAGATTCGTCATGTTTAAGCTGTTTATATTACAAATACTGAGCGAAGCCGGGTAAAACAACTAGTGTAGTATAAAACAAAGTGTCATTAGAAAATATGTGATTTTTTAAAAAGAGATTCAAACGATTTTTTCATATAAATTTATCACCTTGAAATTCAACGAAAGCAAAACATAACATTCATGAAAGGAAGATTCTTACTGATATGAAATTTTATGTCTGAAAAATTCATTACTATCTCTATTTTATTATTTTGCATAATGCATGCACATATGTACATACATACATTACCTAATGACCATCCGATCTTTATGTATACATCACATCCACGTGTTTCACTTTCAATGCCTTCTTGCAGGCAAAATATTTTGAGATCAGCTTAAATTTAAAATGAGGACTCATTTTTTTCACTGTGGCCTATTTCGAATTGTACGTAAAAATTCATACACTAGTAGGTAAAGGAGCGGAAATCCGGCACTCGGACCAATTACGAATTTTAATTTCTCTTTGAATATACATATATTTTCTTCATAAAATAAAAAAATGCATCGATCGATTTTAGGGGCGGTCCAGACTTACTCGACTCGTGTACGCGTCCACCTTCTTGCTTTAATTACAACTGTATGTACATACATTTCACGTGTCGTAAGCGATTTCGTAAATGTGATATGTCATTAGCATATCCGTCATGTCATATTATGTTGATCGACACAATTATACACAACCAGGTGTGTAAGTCGGTAAATCACTCACCGCTGCTGTGATTGATTGCATCGAATTAAAAGAGCGAGCGTGAGCGGCCTGCTTTACACGCTCGGGATTGATACCAGTTATAAAAAGTAAAAATCGAATTGCAGTGATTTTATTGCGACGAAAAAATGTCGATCATATATAACGATGGGTTCGAGAGCGAGAGTGCTTTCACTCTCGATATATTTTTTTTCGAGTCGTTCATTATATACATATATGTAGTTGGCCAAAGCTCTCAACAGTTGACTGTAGGCCACCGCACCGGGAAGCCCCGCTATCTGTCGGCCAAACAACGGCTTCCGTAAACAACGCGCTATCACAGCTTCTCCTATTTATCTATCGATACAATGGTAAAACTCTCGAAATGCTAAAGTAGTAATTTTCCTAGATTATTACAGCACCAGCTGAAAGGGAAAGACGAAGATAAATAGAAAAAGAGAGAGAGAGAGAGAGAGAGAATATATGGAGGGATATCAGCGGTTGCTTACGTAAGTGGTTGATAGTGCACACAGCGTTTTCTACGTCAATATTTGCCATTGAGTTATAGTTATTATAGGTTGGCACGACCATTCGAGTTTTCCTGGTGGGCTGTTTGTTCAAATGTCAACGACGCGCTTTCATATTCGCACCAGGCTAGGCCATGCTCGTGGCGAATGGTGTTGTGGCCGACGATGCAGAGTCGCCAACCTCCACCCTCGGGGAAAATGTAAACGTTGACAAAACAAACTCGTCCCTTTATTTCGTTATAGATATTATTTTGAGTTGTGTTATCAAGCATGCAATGCGTATTAGGGTAACCTCGTATTAGCACAGCATGTACCGGCAACTGTACGTAACCAGCAAGTACAGAAAGTATTCTTTGGTACATTATATATACAAAATACGCATATGAATGAGTGGAATGCGCATGCGCCAATGGAATATATGAATATACCTTTATGTGTATCAAACAATCTCGGCTCAAGTGCATTTATATGGGTCTACATCACGGCATCGAAAGGTCGAAAGATCAAAAAGAATGTATGCATGGTAAACGGTACTATGTATATATAATATTTATCAGTGGTATGCGGTGAAATTATCTCTCTTTTTGTCGTATAGCCTTGCTTAATGTGCGCGGGAAGGATATGGGAGGAAAAGCCTGTTCCTCTTGTTCCCCTTGTATCCTGCTCGCGCAAATTAAGTGAGGCTGTACGAAGGGGGTAGATAGAGTTTTACCGTGCGCCACTGATATACATACCAGTGGCGTGCGGTCCATGGATGCGGTGGATGCGGCGCATCCCCTATAACTTTAAAAAGCCAAGAGTATTTTTAATAAATATTTGAATTTCGCTTCGATGTATTCTTAGTGATGTACGTGATTATGATGTAGTATATGATATATATTTCACATATCACGTGTTTTTTGTTACATGATGCATTATATAGGATCTTTTGATAATTTTTATTAAGGATTCGCATAGGCCGCATTCGCATAGGCCGGCCACAGGCGAGTGACGCTGGCGAGTAGACGCTGAGTGAAGTGCGCGCGCGTCATGGATTCGGAGTTCGGACCGATCCCATTTGCGCATGCGCACTATGAGGCTGTCATATTCGCGCGGACGCGTTGACACTTGTTTAACCTCTACGGTGGATTCGGTTTCTCTGTTTGCTTATCTATTGAGTTTCACTTGGAAGCCGCTGTTGATCGATATTTCCGCACGCTACGCCCCAAGTTATTTATCAAAAAGCTAGCCGATTCATTTCTTTAGACGAAGTTAATCATTTATACTGTAAGTTGGTTATTTTTTACTTTTGAATTAAGTTTTCATTTAAATTAGTTTCGTCTAACTTTATTTTTAGTTTACTGTTCCACTACTTACGAGTTTTCATTATTGCCTTTAATATGGATATCGAAAATAACAATGAGAGTGGACTTGTCGTCGAGATCAATAATAATTGCAATTGTTTAATTGAAAATGTGCTGAAAAGAAGATTTGCTTCTCTCCCATTTAATGAAAAGGAGATTATTGTTAAGAGCCCCAAACCCACACCAATATTAAATATTCAGTCTAAAACAAAAACATTTAAAAGGTATTTTAACACAGAAACATACGAAAAAATTTCATGGATTTGTGGATGTGCTCACTTAACGAAATTATTCTGTTGGCCATGTATTTTATTTTCTCAAGAAGTGAATGTCTGGAGTAAATTTGGATTTTCTGACCTAAACAATTTAAGTAAATCGCGCAAGAGACATGAATGTTCTCAAGCTCACATATGTTCTGCTGCTCAATTTAAAAAATTTGGAAAGGGACCTCGTATAGAAAATTTTTTAAGTGCTCAATTTAAAGCAAATATTGAAATGCACAACAAAGAAGTTACTGCAAATAGATACATTTTGTCGAAATTAATAAGCGCGATCTGTTTTTTAGCAAAACAAGAACAACCTTTACGAGGACATTTTGAACACCAGGAATCGGAAAATAGAGGGAATTATATTGAATTGCTGTATCTGTTGAGTGAATCAGACATAAAATTGAAAACTCATTTAGATAACTCTACGGTGTTTACTGGACTATCGAACCATATACAAAATGACTTGGTATCCGCAATATCAAAAGTCTTGCTAGATGAGATTAAAACTGAAATACGTGCATCAAAATTTGTTTCCATAATTGTGGACGAATCTACAGATATCAGTCGCAAAGCTCAGCTATCTACTATTTTTAGATATGTAGATGAAAACAATGAAATTCAGGAGAGATTTGTTGGATTTGTTGATGTTAGTCCCAATAGAACAGCTAATGCTCTTTTTCAGCACATACGTGAGACCTTGGAAGAATTTGGTTGTTTGGACAAATTAATTGCACAAACGTACGATGGAGCGGCTGCAATGTCCGGGGAGCATAATGGAGTGCAACGAAAAATTCGAGATATTTGTCCGAATTAATGGAAATATTTAATCAAATAATTAATGACGAAGACGAATGGGATACTGATGCTGTCATAAATGCTGAAGTCCTTCATCGTTATTTAAAAGAGTTTGAATTCAATTTCAATTTGCATTTATTTTCTGCAATATTTAATTCGGCAGATTTTTTATTTGAAATTTTACAAAAAAAAACCTTTGACATATCGTATTGCGTAAGTGAAATTAAAAAATTTGTAAAATATTTAGATAACAAAAAAGACGATTTTGATTCATTGTGGAACAAAGTAATAACTAAAAATTTTAATAGAAAAAGAAAATATGCTGAATGTGAAGAAGATGTGAAAACAACGTATAAACTTCACTATTCTGAAATTTTAGAAACTCTTTCAGTAAATACAACCAATCGATTTCGAGATATCGAAAATTTAAAATTTCTCGAATTTTTCAACGTCAAAAAATTTAAAGAATATGAAAATAATTTTCCAGATTTCCTATTTAAATCACTCCACCTAACTTATGGAAAATACTTTGATTTTATGAAATTAAAAAGCGAATTAATTTACATGTACTCAACGCAAGATTTTCATTTGAAATCTATAAATGACGTAAAGGAATTAATTGTGAAAGATGATCTAATAGACGTTTTGGAACAAGTATTTAGTTTAATACAATTAATTTGTACGATACCTTCCACGAGCGCATCGGCTGAACGATCATTTTCGACTATGAAAAGAATTAAAACGTTCACCAGAAGTAGTCAAAGTGAAGAAAGACTCTCTGGTCTTGCTTTAATTGCAATCGAAAAGAAAATAATGTCAAATTTAAAAAACAATAAAAAATTCTATGATGCGGTTATCGATGAATTTTGTAAAAAGGAACGAAGAATAAAATTAAATTTAAAAAAATAAATTGGTCGGTTTTTTTTTTTTTTTTTTCAAACAAGGGACAGCATCCCTTGTTTGAAAAGTCACCGCCCGCCACTGATACATACATATATACTACCCGCTTTTCATATGTATTCATGTTAAACGAACATTTTCGATTTTTCGACCTTTCGATGCGGTGACGGTCACCGCATTTATATATATATATATATATATATATATAGAGTTCGGTCTTTCGTGTCATGTGAGGAGGACGTGCTTCTGCGTTCCTCCCGCTATTACTCGCTTAAACCCGGCTATTGCACGAAATTTAACTTAACCATCTAATCACTTATTTTACTAATTGCATCCTAGTATAATTTAAGTGTAAAAATAAACAGCAAATCGGTCGTAAAAAGCGGTTTTATATCAGTTATTTCGAAAAATTTTGTGCTAATTTTTGTGTCAAATCGGTGTCAAACGAGATACATCTCCCTACCTGAATACAAAAAAAGGGTCCTTCGCCAGCCAAGTCGGTCCCACAGAAGCAATAAATCTTCCACATAATTGCTTCCAGCCAAAAATCTTTAACGAACTTTACTTAATAGAATAATAGCAAACAGAAACGGTGTTTCCCAACTGTCTATCAGTTCTTTTTCATATTTAAATTATATTAAAGTAATTCGTGTAATTTTATATACTTTACTAAAGTTATTATTAAAATATTAAATTACAAACCGCACTCACATATATAAATCCGTTGTCTCCAAAGAGGCGTCTCACGATAAAGATCTGTAAAAAAGTAGTATAACAATTGCTAATCTATTATTATCATAACTAACTACTTTCACTTACAAAGTAACCCTGTTAAATGGCATGTAATAACTCATAAGTGATCCAAGTGATACCTAGGATGACTATATGTCAAAGCTGACCACAGAGAAGAGTTTATGGCGGTAAGAACTCACTCCTTGAATGGAAATCTCTCTCAAGTACCGCCTTTTTCTCAACACATCTTGGATAAATGCGAGAAAAATAATATCCAAACCTCCAACAAGGTAAGAGTGACGATGGATGATAGCTTAGCTAATAGAAACCTGTATTTAGCCACGTACAATGTAAGAACGTTATCGAGTGAAGGAAGTGTGCTTGCATTAGAGAATGAACTAGAAAGTATCAAATGGGATTTAGTAGGACTTAGCGAAGTAAGACGAAAACAGGAAAACCAAATAATCCTAAAAAGTGGTAACTGTCTCTACTGGAGAGGGCTACCAAATGGTAGAATAGGAGGAGTAGGGTTTCTTATCAATAAGAGAATAGAAAGAAATATTATAGAAATAAACGACATATCGGACCGTATATGCTATGTAGTATTAAGAATCTCGAGCAGGTACACTTGTCAAATCTTCCAAGTGTACGCCCCCACATCTAGCCACCCAGACGAGGAAATAGAAGACTTCTACGAAAAACTACAGGGCGCATACGATAATAGCCGCCACCACTTTAAAATAATCATGGGCGACTTTAACGCAAAAATAGGACAAAAGGCAAACACAGAAAGAGCAGTAGGCAATTTTGGTACCGGCCAAAGAAACGACAGAGGCGATCGCCTCATAGAATTCGCAGAACACAACAGGCTCTTCATCACTAATTCATTTTTCAGGAAAAACACCAACAATAAGTGGACTTGGGAGAGTCCTAAAGGAGACAGAAACGAGATCGATTTCATCCTAACAAATGCCCTGCACTCCGTTAAAGACGTTAGTGTTTTAAGTAAAGTAGATATAGGCAGCGATCACAGATTAGTCCGTGCCAAGATGGCCATTAATATAAATTGCGAACGTAGGAAATTAATAAAAGGATGCAGTAACTCTCCAGATTTCGCTCAACTAAGGTCTAGGAAAAAGGAATTCGAACTCGAACTTGGAAATCGATACGGGAAATTAAACCCAGAAGCAGACATCGAGGAATTGAACACTGTAATTAGTTCGGTTCTAACCTCAACAGGTAAGAAATTAGGTGGTTTCAGGAAACAGATTAAATTAAGCAAAATTTCAGCGGAAACAAAAAACCTAATTAAGCATAAAAGGAATTTAGATAGGGATAATAATAAGCAAGAATACAATCTAGTAAATAAGGAAATTAAGAAGAGAATAGTCAGGGATGTCAGGGATTTTAACAGCAAGCTAATAGAAAATACCATTAAGAATAACCGTAGCCTGAAAAAGTGCAAACAGGATCTTTTCTTAGGCAAAAACCAAATGATCGCAATCAGATCAGAGAGCGGAGTAATAATTAGGAATAGAGAAGAAATCATAGACAGAGTTTACACGTTCTATGCAAAACTATACGAGAACGACAACGGCCAATTCCCCACTCTGGAATCGACACACGGCCAAAGGGTTCCTGCAGTATTGCCTAGCGAAGTAGAGGCCGCGCTAAAAACTGCAAAGAATGGTAAAACCCCAGGGGAAGATAATATTCCCATCGACTTACTAAAATGTGGCGGCCCCCCCCTAATTAATATCTTAGCTAGGCTTTTCAGCAAATGCATCCAGAACCAAGCTATACCAGAAGGATGGAATAACGCAACTATCATTTTAATACACAAAAAAGGCGACAAAAGCGATATCAAGAACTACCGACCCATTAGTCTACTTTCAGCGGTCTACAAGCTCTTCACGAAGGTTATTACAGAAAGGCTGAAGAATATCCTCGACGAGAACCAACCTATAGAGCAGGCAGGGTTTAGGGCAAATTTCAGCACAATGGACCACCTCCAAGTAGTTGGCGAACTAATCGAGCGCGCCAACGAATATCAACGGCCACTGTGCCTAGGTTTCGTCGATTATGAGAAAGCCTTCGATACAGTTAGTCATAATGCAGTACTTAACGCTCTAAAAACACAGGGAGTGCCGGAACCCTATGTGGGACTGTTAGCTACAATATATAAGAATGCCACAGCTTCAGTTAAAATTTTTTCAGGTACAGATAGATTTAGCATAGGAAAAGGAGTAAGACAAGGAGATACAATCTCGCCCAAGTTATTCAATGCGGTGCTTGAGGGAGTTTTCAGGAAATTGGATTGGGATACAGCCGGAGTAAGCATCAATGGTCGCTTTTTGAGTCACCTTCGGTTCGCAGACGATATAGTTTTAGTAGCTCGTGATTCAGCTGACCTACTTATCAGACTAACACAGCTGGACAGGGAAAGTAGAAAAGTAGGATTAAAAATTAACGTAGATAAGACTAAACTAATGTTCAATAGTTATTGCATGCCTGATAGCATCCCCTTAGATGATAAACCAGTAGAAGTAGTAAATAATTATTTATATTTAGGTCAAATAATTGACATGTCTGGTAGTAAAAATGAAGAGATAAAGAGACGTATGAAATTGGGGTGGAGTGCATTCGGACGGATGAATGCTGTTTTTAAATCAAAAATGCCACTCTGCCTGAAGAAAAGGATCTTTGATCAATGCGTTTTGCCAGTGATGACGTATGGATGTGAAACTTGGACACTGAACGCCAAGATGCAAAATAAAATCCAATGCACTCAAAGAAGTATGGAACGCTGTATGCTTGGCATAACGAGGAAAGACAGGAAGCGGAACACGTGGGTGAGAAATATGACAAGGGTAGTGGACATAGTGGATAGAGTGAAGAGATTGAAATGGCAATGGGCGGGTCACGTAGCTAGGAGGATGGACGAAAGGTGGACAAAAGAAGTGCTTGAATGGTACCCGAGAGAAGGCAAAAGAGTAAAAGGAAGACCGCAAGGAAGATGGGTGAACGAAATTAGGAAAATGTGCGGAATGAGATGGATGAGTGTTGCGCAAAACAGAGACGAGTGGAAGCGTGTTGGAGAGGCCTTCATCCAGCAGTGGATGGCGAATGGCTGTAAATGATGATGATGATGATATATATATATATATATATATATATATATATATATATATATATATATATATATATATGTCCATATGTATGTACATATGTACATATATGCTACAATCCAAGTGTAAATTTTGTTCGTTCATGAACATACTAGTTTGTTCATACACGAACCAATCTAGCCAGTTATAGTGTACACAAAAAACAAATTGACAAACGAACTAGTTCGTTCATGCACTAACTATTAGATATAAGTTCAATTATTATCAATAGTTTGCCCCATCATTAATGTACATACATACATACATATGTTTACTTACTAAAATAATCCAATATTTTTAAAATTAGTGAAAACGGGAAATAAATTTTTCATTTTAAATACTTGGTGTTTTTACATCTCAAAGGTTTTGACAGCCAAAAGTTTCATGCGACACCTTGTGAGTCTATTTGAAGATAGCTTTCGACTGTTAGCACTTAAACTAAAACCAATAGTTCTTGTATGAACAAACTGGTATGTTCATGAACGAACCGGAGTGAACATTTCGACTGTAACATACATATGTACATACATGCGTACATATAATATATGTATATGGATGTAGTTTTACAAAAAATATTTAACCATCACATACGAGTATGTACATATACACAAGCAACTACAATTCCGTGAATGATTTTAGTACTAAGTCTAACAAAACTTTTAAAATAAAGAAAAATCAATGATTCGAATGTCAATAAAACCAGTTACCTGCTAAAACAGAAAGTGATTGTTGTAAATTTTAATTCAATTAATCCAATAGAAACATATACGAGTATATATTTACATACATATGCATGTGGTAGAATATATATATATATATATATATATATATATATATATATATATATATATATATATATATATATATTATATTTTAATGTTTTATTTTATATACATACATATATAGACTGGTTTTGAAATGCCCGGCTTCGATCAACCAAATTGAGGATCACCAATATGTGTCAACAAAACGACTTTTAAAGATTGATATACATTTTCAAAGAAAATTATTCTAATAAAGTGCAATAATTAGTATATTATATCCCACATAATCATAAAGAGTATCTTTGAATGTCTGACCTATTATTATATAAAGGTGTCTCGTTAAGAAACAAACATACATATATGTACATATATTCGGATCTACATATGAATGTAATATGTGCATGTATATTTTTCAATAGCCTGTCGTGTTAAAAACAGATCCAATCTCAGATTCATTTCACACAACGAGTTGCACTTAAAACCAAGCTATACTACTACTAAAAGCCCAGAAACTGTATCTGCTGCGATGATACAAAAAGCTGCAGTGAATGCAAAAAGCTCCTGCAATTCTGAAAAGACGATTGCCCATCGTAAACTTTCCAATTGGAATCGGCACTCAAACGGTTAATGTATGTACATACTTACATGTAGTACATACATACTTTTTTTTAATTCAACGATCGCATCTGTCCCAATTGCTTTTGTGCTTTTGCATTTTCAATGAGCAGTTTAACACCGACGATTGATTAATGTGCTTTTAAGTCGTCCCCCTTTATCCACCCACTCTCATCCCCTCCCGGTGAATAATCTCCTAAATTGATAATGCGAAATCATAATAAGGTCTTTCGTGTCAGCATGCGCAAGATTTAAGTGGTTTAGTAATTCAACTGTTTACAATAATGTAACCGGCGTGTGAGTGTTGACCCTGGATTCGATTTAAAGTCGCAGTAATTTTTCAGCGTTGCGTTGACGTCAGTTACGAGACTTTACTACGCAAATATGCATTTTCAATTATTGACTTCAATTCGATCCACATATAAACTTGATTGCACTTGAGGGGTTATCGCAGTTCGACCGAAACGATAACTTATTTTATGGTTATTTTATATTCATAAAAAAAAGTCATGAAAATCGTCATCAGCCAGTCGTAGACAAGACTTTGAAAAGTTGACTAAATCTGAAATATAAATTTTCAGATCACTACCTATACTTACATATGTAACATTTTATATCATCGCCTGTATCTAGAAGTACATTTATATATAATACAGTATGTGTCCACTCCGGTTCGTTCATGTATGTATGTATGTACATACTAGTTTGTTCAAACACTAACAATTGACTCACCAGATGTATTTTAACTATCAAAACCTTAGTTCTCCAAATATTTGAGATGTTTATATTTAAAAGAGAAATCCTATGGAAACCCCCTTACAACGCTGCCATAATTCCGTTTCCGCTAAAATTTAAAATATTATCGAGAATACTTTAAGTTATGCCCAGGGCCGCCGAGAGGAAATCGGGCCCTGGGAAAATATATCCCATGAAAAACTAAAAAAAAGATCTTAAGATATATTTTTAATATGCGAAAAATCTATCAGAACTATCTGAATAAAAATACCTATACTTGGTCAGCTGTAGGAAGAGACTTAGGAAAAACTTACATGCTATCTCTTTCACCGCCTCTCGACCAATAGCATTTCGTGCATACAGTAGAGCATTGTACGCACGAAATGCTATTGGTCGAAATGGGGTGAAAAGGACAGCATGTGCATTTTACCTGTATATATGTATGTTTATATAGATACACATAGTGCGTTTTACCCGTATATATAGATATACATATATATACATATATATACATATAGTGTCATCCTACACTGGATTGACAATATATGTATGTTGGTTGCTATTTTTGAAATAATTGAATAAGAAAGTATGATATAACAGTAGGCCCTCTCGATTAGTCCTGAAACTTTACCTTAGCTCCCTCCTCCCTCTCATCGGTCCTGCTTATGCCTAATACTTTGTGCATGAACAAACTATCTAGTTCGATTGCCAATTTGTTCTTTTGTGTACGCTATAACTGACCAGGTTGGAACAAACTAGAATGTTCATAAATTAACAAAATGTACATATGAACCTGTAAAATATGCACCACTTGCATATACATACATACGTACTATGTAATATTTTACATAATTTGTATGTACTAGAGTGATACACAGAGACATAGTCAAAAGCCAGATATATTATGCAGTGAAATTATACATATGCTAATTGTAGAGATATGTGATTAAGTATTATCGAGCTGGGAGCAAAACTTGGAGCGACACACGAAACCCGAAGCTGGAAATCGACGCGGGAAATTCATCAACGTCAAGTTAACATTACCGTGTTGCAAGTGCATTTTTTCACAGCAGCGGTTCCTTTTGCCAATTAGCTTCTTTATCGGGTCGAAATTCCGTTTTTGGCTTTTACGGTTAACGATTTTTAAACGCGTTCGATAATTATTATTATCGTTACCGGTTCGCCTTGCGAAAATGGGACGCATGTTGTCACACTCGATTATTATTATTGTGGAACGAACGAGTCCGTTCGTCCTTGCGTTTCTTTTTCAGCGCGAAACTGCCGATTTTGAGGGAGGTGGGGCGGGGGGCGGGGGGTGGGGGGTTTCAGCTCTGGTGCCAAACGGAATTCCTCCTCGGATGTGCTTCTCCTATTCACATAGTCGAACACTTGACACTTGACCTAAACTATCACCGTTCAAGGTCATCCGCAACGACCGCGGTCGCCAAGTGGGTGAAGTCGTTGACTCGCAAATCTAAGGTCACTAGCTCAAATCCAACCGATACTTGAAAAACCGAAGCGTTTGCACAATTCGTTATCGTAGAGTGCGTAATAAATTCTCGTTAAAAAAAATTTAAATATAAAAATAAAACGGCTTTTAAATATAAAAAAAAAAAATGACAAATTATTTTTTTGCATTGTGGTAAATAGGTATGCTGCAAAAAATGTAAAACCTTGTGCCAAAAAAATTATGAGTCAAGGAAACATCTTCACGCTTGATAAATTGCCGAGATTGTTGTTTTTTGTTCATCGAATGCGATGTATCTCATATTCTTTTTGTCTCGATCAATTAAAATCGCCTGATAATAATACTACGCACATATTAAACATCAGACCATACCCATATACCAAATATTTTAATATTTTAAACACATTTATTCTATATATAATAGAGAACGCGCCAGAGGCGTCGTTGTCGTGTTTTTATTTGTATCAAGGCCAATAAAATTTATGAGAGTGAAAGAAAAAAAAATGACATAAATATATTCTCCAACATTCAGCTCAAAAAATGAGCACAGAAGTATAATCTGAAAAGGACAAGGTCCTTCGAAATTAAACGACCCACGAAATGACCACACGTGGAGTCTCTTTACAAATGTGACGTTTTACGCGTCACAAAGATTTATTAATTCTGCAATTTTTTGCAATGCAAAACCAAATGCAGTGGCAACGCTCGTTTTATCGCAAATCTAAAAAGCTTTCATTTCAACATTAATCTGAACGTTTTAAAAAGCTCAGACATTCTGAAAATTTACGAAACGTACTCGGGATTCGATACATATCTAATTAATTCTAATCTTGATTTTAGATATACAAAATTTCTAGCTTGTACGTATAAATTTGCGTTTTTTGCACGCACCTAAGAGAATGTCGTTATGTATAGGTACATATGTAACTGTTTAAACTACAAACATACATATTTCATTCAAGAAATCGCACAATGGTAATAATAAAAATGAAAAACGCACAATTCATAACTCGATGTATTTCACAAACCGTATCAAATTGACAAACTTCAATATCTTATCGTTATTCAACATGTTTTAAAAGTTGGGAATAATAAAAAGTTTCCCTTACAAAATTAAAGTATATATGTAGTACCTAATTACTTTCAGTAAAATATGCAAAAAGCTCGGACATACATATATATTATTTGATTATATGTATGATGCTTACGGTGACAATACGTCATTTATTTAAGAGGACAGTCCTTTATTTCCCTGTCCTGTCCTTAAGATTTATTTATTTTCTAAATTTGCCCTTTCGTCCTTTATTTTGTAATATCGACTATCGCTAAAAATAATAAAGATGCAATTCATAAATATTATTAAATCTTTTGATTACATTGAGAAACAAAAAAAAAAATTACCGGAGCGGAGACATCCATTTGATCCACCTAAATTCGAATATGACAATGATTTTTGTAGGTTTCTTTTTGTTTATGAGATGTAAACGTTAAAAAATGCGCCATTTTTTTCAGTTTTTGGCTTATCCCAAATCTAGTACTGCCATGCCAAAAGTAACTATTGATTGTGATTTTTCAATACTTATGAATGAATATTTAAGAATTGAAAAAATAAAAAAAACTAATTCGAGTGGTAAATGTCTCTTAAATTTCAATAATGTGTAATAAATATTATTGTTTAAAAATTCAAAATGTTAACTGATTCTTTATACATACATATGTACTTTATTTTCTCAAAAAAATATGGTCACCGCGATGATGCTGTACTACGTTTTACGTTACTATATTTGAAGTCGTTGGATCATTAGACTGTTTCAAGTTCGCCCAAGTTAAAAACTCTGTCAAAACGTTGTCAAAAATTAGAACGAGGTGCCAAAAGCTCGACCGTGACCTTCTGCCGGCATGAGACTGACGTTGAAAAAAAAAGAAGCTGCGACCAACGGTGGTCGGTGGCCTGAAGTGGTCGGAGACCAGCTCGCGAGGACCGACTGCCTCTGGAAGGGACGTTGTTCACCTTGCGGTGCTCGCTGGGTATGTCAGGTGCACTGACGAAGGTTCGAGATCTCGACGACTAGAGCGATGTGGAGGGACAGACACCACACATCGCCATCGCCATCGGAGGGAACCTGTTTTTTTGTGGACATTAGCGGCGACTGCGGCTCTCGAGAGCGCAACCCAAGAATGCGATCCTCTCGTGCTCGTTGCCGCCGCCGTTGTTGCTGAAAACGCTCAATGTCACATTCGGCACAAGCCCACGCGTTCGCCAATTCACACTTCACAACTTGGATATGTGTGCTGTTAGCCGTTGGATCAGACGTTGCCAAACGAGAAAAAAATCATTTTTTCATTCGTACAGACGGGCCCGGTCCGCGTTGGATTTTGTGATCGCGATAATCGAGAGGCTGGTCAGTAAAAAATTACAAAAAAGTTTCGTTCAAAAAATAAATATGGTGGCAATTTTTTTTTGGCAATATACATACATACATATACATATATTCCTCCCTATTCTGAATACATTCATCCATCCAATTGTAAATTTGTATTGTTTCATAGATAATTTCATATTTGTCAAAACTAAGTTGAGAATGAAAAACAATGATGCTTTCAGAGGGCTGGACTCCAGCGCCTTGTCCATACAAACGTATTAGACTTCTCCCTTCTACAATGATGGCACTAGAGAAATTATTTTTTAATATGCCATTTATATCCACTATAGGCATGGTTCTATTTTTTTTCTTTTTGATTAATTTTATTTTTTGGTTAATCAAAAAAATTAGAACCATGCCTATGATGATTATATATGTAAATAGCATATTAAAAAATAATTTCTCTAGTGCCGTTAATTGAGGAAGGGAGAAGTTTAATACGTTTGTATGGACAAGGCGCTGGGGTCCAGCCCTCTTAATGGATAAAATGTTTAAGATATGAATTAAAGAGTATAAGGAAGTACGTCTTATGCATGTATTTAATTAACAATATGAGCCGTTATATTTGAAAGTGGCGAAAGTCCAATTTTCAGTTTCAAAAACATTAACCAGCAGCATGGAATAGTGGTTAGCATATCTTGCTATGGTCAGTGAGATTACGAGTTCGAGTCACACTGCTGTTGCTGCTGGCCAGACCTTGGTTTGTTACCAGGTCGGTCGTTTCCTATCAGAGTTTGCCAATTTTTCTGATTTTTATTGAAACGATTCCTGCAAAATTGGCTTTCCCTTCACATTTCTCTCGTAAAATGTTATTATGTTATTATGGAGTTATTATGTTATATCTCAAGGTGCGCCGGGGTTCTCTCCATAGATGTTTCTGTGGATGATTTTTGTATGAAAAATTCGTATTGTTGTTTAACATATTTTTTGATCGTATTGTATATTATGTTTGCATTGCACTTTGCTATGTTTGACCATATATGTCATGTATAATTTAGAATTATGTAAAAGTTAATAATTTGGTGTATTTCT
This sequence comes from Arctopsyche grandis, assembly GCF_051622035.1. NCBI lineage: Eukaryota > Metazoa > Arthropoda > Insecta > Trichoptera > Hydropsychidae > Arctopsyche > Arctopsyche grandis. The sequence continues at coordinate 17,241,230 of NC_135363.1, read as the reverse complement.
TGATCTGTATACTGCACTCGTCGCATTGGAGCGATTTGCAATGACGAGTGTAGATATAATAAAATATTGCGAGATATTTCTCGAAATGAAGAAAAGTGGACTTATGCCACTTTCAATTATTTATTTATTTATTTATTTAATAGTTTTGGACCATTGTGGCATTACAGGAAGAACCTAATGCGCCACAATGGCCTACATTTGAAAAAGATATAAAAACATGATATAAAAACAAGTAAACTGTAAATAAAGGAAAAAAGCAAAAGCAGAAAACATGGTAAAATAAAATAATAAAAAAAAGTAACAAAAGGAAAATAATACATCATTCAGAGAGAAAAAAAAAATAACAAAAGTGTAAAAATTAAAAATAAAATCCATAAATCCCATTCTTTGTTTACACTGAGCAAAATTAAAATAGTATATAAAAATGTACAAAAGAGAAAGAAAAAATAAAATAAAATAAAACAAAATATGAATAAAAAATAAAATCACAGCGAGGCCCAAATGGAAGAGAGTAGATTAAGATTCCACTCATTCATCACATTCAAATTAAGAAAGTAACGATGAGCGCAGGTTACCAGATAAATATGTTAAGATAATATCTGACAATCTACGCTCCCCAAGGTGGAAAATATCACATTCAGGGACAGCAGCAACGATTTCATTGAGAAGTCGAATAGCTCTTGGAATAGGAGCCATTCGAAAAAGAACTGTGCGAGCAGCAGGTACAACCATTAAATGATGATGTCTACCACGCACATAATTATTAGGGACATAAAGTCCCAACTGTTCCAGCAACAACGTCTTGTAACGTCTCATATATGAAATTAACTGTATGCACTGAAATGACGTCAATCAATGGTTTCAAATACGATGATTGCGTATCTGCCAATGATGGACTTCAGAAGTGGTTGTACATATGTAGTTTCTAAAGAGCAAAATAGTTTATATTTATGTAAATGTATTGATTACTAAAAAAAGAAAAGGTTCTCTATGTATAGTCAGATTCTCACAAGATTTGTTTTTTAAGTTTCAAAATAAAAAAAAGTCCCTAAACAATAAGATATTCCTATGAAATGCTAAAAGGCTTTTGCAAAGTAATTCACAGTTTATAATTCAATTACAAAATATAAAGTATGCATATGACCATATAATATGTATGTATACATAAATTGGAACTTTTTATTCAGATAAAAAGTTACGACAGATTCAGATATTCAGATAAAAAGTTCCGATATATTCAGATACATAAGATACAATTGAACATAAGGAAAACAATTCGGGATTTAAATAAAGGTACGTACAACACGATAGTGGTCAAGTTTTAGTGCTAGTATATGTACATACACACATATTTACATGAGCTTTTTCCTCAACATTATTATAATACTTGGGAAATGCGGCATAGCTGATGAAATGAAATTAAATGAAACTGTAATAAAACTAGATGAGACATATTGCACAGACATTAAGAATTAAGAAGGTTAAATCGAATTCTTGAATAGATTGCAAAAGTTTGCGTCAAAGTAATTTCTCCCTTGCGTCGAGAGGGTGTGTGTGTTGTGCGAAGACGGAAAACACAATTTTCCCACATTCTCGGAAAGCGTTTTGGACCGCTAGAGCTACAGCCGGGGAAACTGGGACAATCTAGAACTTGGTCTTTCTTAACTCGTATCGAATATTTTCGTTTTGACGAGAACGAAACATGTGTTGAAACTTTATCTGGCAGCCTGTCTGTCGGCCGGCCGGCCGGTCGGTCGGTTTGGCACCGCTTCTGATGATGATGGCTGCACCACCACTGTTGCATTTAAATGACCGCGTCCTTTTGGCAATAACAATGTAAAGCCGCATCCTGGGTGCAGAATGCAACGATGATGGATGACCGAGCGCATTTCTGAGCCGTTGATCTCGAACCCAGCCTCAAGGATACGCAGTCGAACAGACCAGCCTGTCGCATCTTGCGAAATTGATGACTTCAGTACTTACTTAACAGGGAATTAATGCACTTTACTGCACGACCGATTCTAACAATTGGATTTCTAATGAGTATAATGAATGATTTTATAATCTACATATCTAAGAAAACGTTTCATTTGTTAAAATAAATTAAATGTTCGTTTGGAAACGCATACAAAACCGCTTCTGAGAAACGAGCGCCTGTTTGCATATGCAGTCGCGTGCATGTTTGCAATGAAAACCCCTGGCTTGGGCAGTTCGATGAGAGCCTCTGATACATTTTAAATATTTTTCAGAGCCTTGTCGTCGTTCGGCGTACAATTTTAACACACTTCAAGCCGACATTCCATAAGAATAATTCGTTCAAACGACGACACGAGATTTGTATAATACTTGCAAGAGAGCTACCGGTTTATAAAGCGTTTTTGTTTTCAATTAATTAATTCGGCAAAAAAAGATAAACAAACAAGGTAAAAAAGAGATTTTTACATACCTGATTTACCGCTACGGTCGTATATTCGTGCATTTCCAGGCGTAATGGATTCGAAGAAAGAGCTTTTACATTGGGTTGAGTCACAAAACGTTATTCGATCGGTAAAAGCTATCGTCCTTTATAAGGATGTGTCGTCGGATGCATTTGGGAGTATCGATTTTAACTGGTTTCGAATCAGAAATGAATGCAAAAATGCTATCGTAATACTTTTGCGAACCAAATGAGTCAAATATGCATATGTACATATGTATGTATGTACGTATACAAAGGTTTAAAATATTTTAATATATGTGTATATGCAACAGATTTTTTTATGTCTAGCAAAAAATTATATAATACCGTGTTGTATAGGTCAAATTTTAGTGAGGGCTTTTCCCACGGGTTAAACTTTTCTTGGCATGCATGCATATATGCCAAAGGTTCAGTTAAAATGGTTTTTATTGCATACACTAGTAATGAATTCAAGATGGAGAAATCGTGATAAATATCGTACCGCGTTGAATAAAACACAATTTTTTTTTGGTATATGTGAAGAAAATCGAATAAAATGCTAATGGATTTCATTAGTGGGATTCGGCATGCTTCTGAGATCGCTATCGCGATGCTATGACGAAAATTTCGATAGGAAAAAATTAGAAATCGTTTCGATTGTTGTTGCCGGTATATATATGTATATACATAGATGTATTGGTTTTTCTCTCCGGTAACCCACGCCACACCGGCTTCACAATGCAGCATCACCTACTGTTCCATATTTAAAAACGGCTTTTTAATTTGAGCTCGCCGTTGTGTGCAGTTTCGGCTCCGCGGTGACGCATCGCCATTATGCACAAGTGAAAATGTCCTTAAAATCGACCGAGGGGTCAACGATCTTCCGTTCTCGCATATCTCCCATAGTTATTCGACAGTTTTTTCAGAAAAAACGGGATCGCCCTGCTCGAAAAAGTGACCCAGTGATCCACTACTCGGAGAGCGGACCGCCTCATTCCAAAACCAAAGCCTCGTTTTGAAGATTTACAGCTATGTTTTTTTTCTTTCGTTTTATTATTTACCTCTCCAGAGAGGTGCCTAAGATCTACGCCTGCCACCACTGATCACACAACTTGACCTCTTCTGATAATTGCAAAAATAATTATGAACTTTGAGGGCATATTTCGCATGCCAAAATAAATAAGTAAAAAAAAAACGCGCACGCATGGCGTTTTATAAGTGTCAAAATAGATATGTCAACGGATGCACCACGTCTGCACGAAAGACTGACGTTCAATATTTAAACTGTTGCTCGAAAGATGTACTAATTAATCATGGTCCATTGCGGTTAAAGTCACCTTCACTAAATGCTTCCAAAGTGTGACTATTTTGTCTTAAAAAACCTAATTTAGAAATGAAAAAGAATATTTTTTGACATCATGTATGTACATATGTATATTTCGAATACGAAATTAATAAGTAGAAAACCGAGAGTTATAAATATGACTAGGTAGCAACTGTAAAGTCATTCAAACTGACTGTTGTACCAATGTTCATACTACATATACTCAATAGTTAAAGAAAATTACAATATTAATATATGTTGTAATATAACGCTTGAAGTGTACCTTCCAGTTGTAATATATTTTGACTAGTTGGAATATATTTCATCTAACATGGTAAGAACTACCGTTATAGTTGAAGTGTATTTTCAGTTGTAAAATATTTGGACAAGTTAACCGACGTAAGTTGATTCATATAGCGAATTACATTCTAACTGGTCAAACTATATTAGAACTGAAACTACAGTTCAATTATACGTTGGTACCAAATTATATGGAAATTATTATTTCGTGAAAACGTCACTCAACTAGTAAATTGAGTTGGAAACTCACATTTTTTTGTTTTGAACACATTCTTAGAGTCATCGTAATACGGTACTCGTTACCTTTATTCGTAATACCTTTATTCGTAACAAATATTAACGCATTATTTAATGCTAAAGCATTCGTAAAAACATCAAAGCTGTCAAACCTCAACTGACGCACATGGTAGAAAGCGTATTTGCGTTTGTAGATATATAATTTACTAGAAAGAGATAAACTCCAGTTGGAATATAATACAACTTAAAATAGATTTCGACTGTAACATACACTAGATGAAGATTATCAGAACAATGAATATTTAGATATGTTTTATTTATCTAATAACAAATGAAAAATAAGGAAAATTGATTTTTCCGATGGTAATATTCAGGAAAATTATCGATTGTTTTATTGCTTTGGCGAGTGCATAAAGCATTAAATGCAGTTTTATATGTACGTATGTATGTTTTCTAGTTCAAAATGCTATATTACTTCAATACTGTTATCGGACTTTTATACTTCAAATATACATATATATATATATATATATATATATGTACATACATAGTATGTAGATCTTGCATGGAAAATTATTTTTCTATATTATGTATCTAAAAGCAGATATATGTAATATTAAAAGCCGAAACTATTTACATACATTGAATATGGTTATGAGAAATGCAAATAAACGATAAAGGAGGTATTTAAAAATGAATTTTTGTAATTATTTATATTCTTCGATACAAATATGTATTCCGAGTACTGCTCATTTATTGCAAACAATTTATACCAGCGACGGTCTCTTTGATCTCGTTATAACCAAGTTTGACTGTATTCTGCGTGTTACTTAAGAGATCGAATATTTATGACTTACTTGTGCAGATTTATTTGACACGATGCTTTCTACTTGTTTATTTAATGTTGCAGTGGTATTATGGAAGATACCATGTGTGTAGTAGCTCACTACTAGTACATTTAGCTACAAAAAAGATTAAATTTAACGTTTCGTTTATGGATTCAACTTCATACAAACTGTTGGGAAATTGAGAATTGAGATTGATTTTCGTTAGCAATGCTAAATATAGTATTACAGGATAAGCCCCGTAGCTTTTTGCGTTGTGCAACCGAGATTTATCTAGGAAAACCTAGTTTTCGACTCGCAGCACACAATTAATTGTTTTGTGCGCGAAACAATCACCACGTCTCATTTTACAAGATTACGCCAACGCCATTGTGCATTGCGCATTTTTTATTATTTTTATCTCGTTTTGCGTTTTGAACACAAGACGGGTTGGTATTTAAAGGGAATTTACGCGAAGGCAGAGAAGACAAAGGTAGATAGGTATACCTACACAGGTACATACATACGTAGGCACACTGCACAGTTCTAACCTCATTTGATGGTGCAATTTCGAGATTGTTGGAGATTGTTCTCTCATTAACCACTCGCGAGCCCTTTCCCACATACAATAACGATTATCCACAGTGACTTTCGCAATTTGTTACAAAATACGAGATTATGACCTTAATTTAGGGATATAAAATACTATTGCGGCAATAGCCAACAGTCACGCACAATTTCTGCCGAAAAATCATCGCTTTTCGTTGCACCGCACACTTTACAATTATTGTATAGAGTTGAGAAGATCTCATGCACAAGTACACGTTCATATCGTGCGCGAATATTTATCAGAAATTTATTCAACTATGATAATGCTTACATAAAGCAAAACAAAAAAAAAACCTGCAAAAAACATGTTTCGAACGATGGCCGCGGCGTGAATCAAGTGCTCTTTTACAGTATCCTGTTTAAAATTCCCATGTGGTCATTGCGATTCTCGGAAATCTTTATCAATCTTTATATCCATTTATATACGCATGTATGTAATTTGATATTTAGATCGTTTCGATGGCGACTCGTTTGAATTTCAAAATTGTCAAGTTTGACCTTACGCTTGTGAATTATGTATTTTACACGTATTTATACTATACGTTCATTTCAACGACCCAACAGACGTGATCTCACGTCTATTCGAAATTCAATTCGAACCATAACAAATGTATAAATTATAGCAGTTGTCACCTGAGCGTCAATCGTGTTCATTGAACAGCATCGACAAAGTTCTCGACCGTTCCAATCATGCATGCACATACATATGTACATACATACATATATACATGTAATGACAAATTCAAATGTAAATAAAAGCAATGTTTATTTAAAATTCAAACACTGTACAGAAGGGCTTCGACGTGAAACCGATTGCAATCTACATTGCAAATCCGTACTGAAATCTACGTTATATTATATAACGGTTTGAAGCGTTACGAGACGAAAATGTGGCAACCGTTTTCCGAAGATGCGATGGCAAAAAACCGAGAAAATTGTTCGTTGTGATTTAACCGAGAGTTCACTGTCTCACTGTTGTAAATGGGTCACTGTCGTTTTCGTTGAAAAATTTCAACGGCCCTTGAAACCCAGGGACCAGTTTTATGAAGTGAGCCCTGCGGGGCTGTCTTGTCATGACAATGCAGGTTTTATTTTGGGTCACGGTCTGTTAATGAAGCCTTCGTGTACTTAGCTGTGAGAAAAGTCAAGTGTGTTCGACAACTGAGTATTATTTCAGATTAATATTTCAGTATAAATTACATGTAAAATATATATGTACATACATATATGTAGGTATATATAGAATATGAATTTCGAAATTTCAGTTTAGGTACAAGTTTACATTTATACTTATGATTTGGATATTAAAATACTGAAAGACATTTTCAGCAATTTTGGAAACAATTTTGCAACTCAAATTAAAGCATGGCTTAAATGACTTAATGTAACACTAGCAACAGAAGAGCCGCAAAGAGAATATCGGAGTGGTAACTGATTTTATAACTCAATTTAGAATCATTTACCGCTCGAATTAGTATGTTCAGATTAAAAAAAAGTATTGAAATTGATAAGCAATCCTTGTAAACGTAGTGAAATATAAAACTGGCCCAACGGATAAAAAATAACTAGAAAAAAATGTTTAAAAATATATATTTTTAATTCTTAAAATTCGCTATATAATTAATTATACGTATTTTAAAGCAATAAAAATCACAATTAATAGATTCCTATACTCAATTTTGGCACAGCAATACTAGATTTTGAGCTAAAATTGACTGCAAAAGCCAAAAATCTATAAAAACTGCGTATTTATTAAACGCTTACATATGTATTATATATGTATCTATATGTAAAAAAATCATTGTCATAAATCATATTCGAATTTAGTGAGTCAAACTTAATTGGATTGATTAGTCACCGCTCCGGTAAGTAAAAAACGTGATTTTTTTTTGTTGCTCAGTGTTATTAGTTTTTGGCATAAAATTCGCCTTAATTTAAATCTTATAACATATGACTCGGGCCCTGGTTATTAGTATTGGATGGTACCCCCGTCTCGACAAGCCTGAGCAGCAGTGATTTTCTGTATTTAAATATATTTATTTTGTATATTTACATCCAAGTGCCATATCTATGTATATATGTATGTATATCAATTTTCTGTAAAATTACTGACCTAGTACATGTCTTTATAAAAAAATTGCTTTCCATAGAAGACATGAGACTTGATTTAATTCTGTTGCTATTTAATATACAATAAAGTAACTAGGGAAGGAGTTTTCAACAGTTTTCCATTGTTGAAAACTCTTTTGAATCGAATTTCGACTGAAAAAACATAATTTTTTTTTCTAGTTGACGAGTTTTGATTACAAAACTTTAGAACTAAAGGGCTGCAGAAAAGGGTTAGGAAACACCGACCATCATTAAAGGCATAATATCTTCATAACGCCACGCCACATCATCGTCACTGGGTTAAGCGCCGCATTCAGGCCATTTGCGAACGCACGATTTGCGCTCGCGAGTACGTAACTCTACGCGCATATGTACGTACGTACGTACACACATCAAAGATGGCAAACACTCGAAATCGCCGAACGATAAACGCGAGAGCCGAGCAGAAATATGTATAGCGGCACGAATTGCGCAATAAAAGTACCAGAGGAGGAAAAAAGAAAAATAACAAAAAACAACAACCACACAACCGAAAACGAGCAAGCGGACGGTCGATAACAGTAGTTGTGGCGCCGCTGCCGTATCTATGCCACTGGAGTAATTCAAAAAAAGAAATCGACTGGTAAACACAGCAGAGAGGAGTCAATGACTCGTTAAGGCCATCGGCACCGGCTATGATGAAGTCACAGTGACGTTTGGGCTTGTGGTGTTTGTTGGTGTTGTTGCGCATTCAGCATTGTCCGCGGAGACGTCACGCGCCAATGTCAACCTCGGACACCGTGGACCACCGACGCTCGATCCGATCAGGTCGGAACTCCTCTATCTCACTGATTCCAATTTCGCAAGTCGGCCAAGACAGGAGAATACATAGACGACGGCCGCCGAGGGGCTGTCCAATTACCGCGGAGCTATATGGCGATGGACGGTGGCGAGTGAGGTCGTTTACCGTCGTCCTGGACACCATTAAGCCCGTCCTCCGGATGCCGTGTGACAGTTCAAAGAGGTCTCGATATTCTAACTTGTCCGGTGGATGTTACTCAAAGAGCGAGACAAGTCAAAGCTCACCGATCCGGTGACTGTTAAGTCTATAATAGTACGAAGATTCCTTCGAAACTCACCCACTCGTCCCCTTTATGTTAAACGAAAGCGAATGGAATAATAATATATGTAATCTACATACATACATAAAAAATATATGGTATGCTGTAACTGTCAAAGCTAAAGGTTACGGCTAAAGTTTCGGTTTTATTTATGTATGTAATAAATGCCATAAGTTATAATACATGTACATATAATAGAATGGGTGGAATACGATTCGTTTTGGGAGAAATGTATGTAAATTTTCAATACCTACTTAAGAGGGCTGTACACCTGAAACCTTAATTTTGTTACCGTTCCTTTCTTCGATATATATATTGAGTGTATGTATATATTGAGTGAATGCGATAATATATATCAATATATATATATTGAGTGAATGCGACAGTTGCGCTTCGACCAGATAAAACGTATTTTAAATTGACAAAATCGAGGTTTCGTATTCTACTATTTTCTCCTTTAAAACTGGACCAATTTTTAAAAAAATTTCATCATCGGTATGAGAAAGATACTTTCTGTGCATCTATCGGCGTATTTTTTTTTTAAATCGACCGTTAAATAAGCACGCTGGACTCGTTTCGTGGGTGTAAAAAAGAGGCGATTTTATAGATGTTTGGCGGCTCCTAGCTCATATAAAAAATAATTAATCAAAAAAATAAAACGATAGATGCACCCCAATGGTGGATATCCATAGCATATTAAAAAATAATTTCTCTAGTGCCATAATTGAGGAAGGGAGAAGTATAGTACGTTTGTATGGACAAGGCGCTGCTGTCCAGCCCTTTTAAGGATACTATTGCATTGTGGTGTTGCACTGTGGTGTTTTAAAAAACAAAATTTAAATGAATATTTGAATGAAAACAGGAAGAAGAAACATTCTATATAAAAAAGTAATACTTTCTCCAATAAATCCTTATCTTTTATAAATGTCATACATATTTGCATTTTCATAATATATTGTAAATGTTAATTGATACTTCCATGTATTATATACATACATACATTTGAGTCACGATTAGTTTGTCCATCTTATGCATATACATATGTATATGGATATAAATACAAATAAAAAAGAATGAGGCTCCATTTGCATGCATTCTTCGAAAAAGCCATCATAATATATTATATTTATTTATTTATGTTTCCATCAAAGTTTCCACTCCGGTTCGTTCATGAACATTTTGTTCATACATAAATTATTGGTTATAAGTGTACACAGCCAAAGATATCTTCAAATAGACTCACAAGGTGCCGAATGAAACTTTTAGCTGTCAAAACCTTTGAGATATCGAAACGCCAAGTATTCAAAAGGGAAATCCTATGGAAAACACATGACGACAATGTTAATAAAATTCCCGTTTTCTCTCATTTTTAAAAATATAGATGGAAATCTATTGAGAATAATTAAACTTACGCCTAATTGTTAGTGCATGAACAAACTATAATACATAGTTTGTTTCTCAATTTGTTATTTTGTGTACACTTTAACTAACCAGATTGGTGCGTATGAACTAACTAGTTTGTTCATGAACGAACGAAATATACACTTGGACTGTAACATATACATCAATTCGGCACACTCAAATAAATACACGTAGTTCTGCAACCACAAAAAAATTGATCACCGCAATTTCATGAAACTTACGAAATACAATAATAGTAAACATCACACTGTTTGTAGGTTTGCTTAATATTTTAGTTACGATATATTCAGCATAATACTCATGTCTGTATGTAGTAGGTTACATTATTTTCATGGTATTTGTTTACTTTTCCAAGATTACATACATATGTATGTACATACATACGTACGTGTTAAGGCTAGACCGACTTCAAATGTACACTTTGTCGTCTATTATCATTATTGTCAACGGTTTTGGGGCGGGCAGGTGACAGAGCAGAGTAATTGCAAATCTGCTTTGGATTTGGATCCTGTTCAACTTTCACCGATTGCGCACGTTCCGAACGCTTATTTCCTCGAAATTCACTCGGAAAATTGATGCAAGAACGCGTTAACAGTGCGACACGTTGCGCCAACGCCATCGAATGCATAGATAAGACCCGACAACATTTTCGAATGTTTTATTTACAGACTCTCGGTCGTATGTATGTATGTATTTATGTATGTATATACAGACCACCGGTCTCGGTATTAACATCGAATAAATTGTGTCGTTATATTATAATTACGAAGCGACGACGCGTTTCGCAACAGCAGCTGCGCGGAGTGGTTGCAGTGTCGAGTGTTGAACGAGTGCGTGAGAATGATGTTCTCGAGTGAAAAAACAATGTGATTCAGATTAAATATAATTGGGCAACACCGGCTAGTAATTCCAGACTGAAGTAGTATCGGACTTAAGTAGCAGTCATCAAATTGATCACATTTTTTTAATAGAAAAATAGAAATGCGGAAAAATATCAAATCTTCGTATGAGTATAGATACATTTTATGAATTTTTGAAGCTTTGTTTGCCATCGGGCAATACACTATTGTTGTAATATTATATTTACCTTTATTTTCTTGTCTTTGTTGCAGAAGATGCGGGGGTGGTGGCAGTGGAGGTGCGGTGGTGTCTTGGCGGGGGGTTCGGGCTGCTTTGGGGGGTCGTCCCGTTTTGAGGGGGGTCAGCGGGGGCGCAGCTCCAGGTCGGCTTCTGGCGGTGCTCGGCCCCTCTGGGTGTGGCAAGACGACCCTCTTGGATGTGCTGGCCGGTCGTCGTCGACCCGATGCCGGTTTGGTTACCCTAAATGGCGAGAGACTGTGCAAGAGATGGCGCAGACACATTTGTTATGTGCTCCAGCAGGACGTTTTCTTCCCCAATTTGACCCTCAGGGAGACACTTGACTACACGGCCGCACTCAGGTTTGTACACTCTGAAATGTAAATAGTTTGGGTAAAATTGGAATGAATCAATGGGAAGAGCAATTTAAAAAAAAAGGATCGATAGTACAATAACTTTTAGGCATTCCAAACTTGTCCCATTAGTGGGTGTCCCCTGTAAGGGCGAAAACACACTGAATAGTACGGAACGTCACGTCCTTGGCTCCACGCTGTGACAGTGGGTGTCCGCAAAACCGAATTCGGAAGTACATACATAGTTGCACGTGCAGAATGTATATGTTTCTCGTACATTTCCATCACATTCTTCATATGGCATTCTTCGCCGTTATCGATCACTGTTAAGCAAGGATAAATACAAAATATCACCGAAAAAACCCTCTAGGGGGTGATTTTTGGGACTTTGTACCATGTATGTATATGGACTAGGGGTGCTGCGTTTTTTTCGCATGTTTTATTTCATCAATATGTTCACAAAAAAACATATCTTATCAGCTACCACCTATTTATTTAAGGGTCAGGTTAGGTTAGGTAAAGTTAGAGTTGGCCTTATTCATTTAAGATTAGGTTGTTATGGTCGGTATTATTCAGTTTCATTGTCACACGCGAGAACTGAAACTGTGAGACCGCATATTAAAGTAAAAACGTGAAGGTAGATCGCATACTAAAATAGATATGTGAGGGTAGACCGCATACTAAAGTACCACCTGATTCTGTAATCTTCGTTTCAAATAATTGAAGTATTTAGAAATATGTTTTTGGAAAAAAATTACCTGGTTTTGAATTTGAATAAAATGGTCACCTTAATTTAGACCTACATACATATGTATGTATGTAGTATTAATTTAAATTTTTCAAATCGGCAATGTCTATAATTAGTTTGATTTTCTGAGCGCGGAAAACCCTAAAGGAAAAATCACTCGTTCTGCATAGTGGGCGTCGAAGTCGCGTAATAATTTCTACCGGCTCTTCCTCGAGAGCGTTCGCCATTACGGCATGCCTTCCAGGTAAAGCGAAGGTTGGAAGAGTAGCCGACTGGTTCAGATCCCCGGTAACCTGGTAACCGGCCCCGGTAACCTGGAGGCTGCTCGCCCACCGACCGGACTGCTTTCTAAAGCGATTACTATACTTATTTTCGGCATGACAAATCGATATCCTGCGTGCTCGGTGAACCGCTCGTGCACTGCCCAAGAGGAGACCATTTTAATTAGGTACATCCAAATCTTCGACTGGGGGCTTTCGTGGTTTTATTTTCACCTTCGATCGTAATGAAGATTGATGAAAGTATGCGAACATGGGGGGCATCGAACCAAGACCCACACACCAATGCCCGAACTCGAATGCACGCTTCTTTTTCGGCCGAAGGGTAAAACTTCAATTTGCAAAGTTATCCTTGCAATTTGAAGTTCGGTCAAAAGGAAAATATTCCATGTAGAGTTTGATGCAATTTTGCTATATTAAGTTTAATTATTTTAAATATTCTCACCTGTTGGTTTTTCATTCTATGAAGTTTTTTACTTGAATTTTTCAATTGTTTTTTTTGTTTTTTTTTTTTGAAAATATATTTTTTTAATTCAGTAAACCTTCAAAAAATAAAGGGATTCATATTAAAAGCCAAAAAAATAATTAAGATAAAAAGATACATTATCTATTAACTATTCAAATAAATTTAATAAAATGTTTACTATTAGATTAGTCATGTTTAAGCGGTTTATATTACAAATACCGAGCGAAGCCGGGTAATAAAGCTAGTTATATATATGTATACAAATTTTAATTACTTTGTGACGATCTAATGAGGAACAATTATATGATGTTAAACAAAAAGAATTACACAATTAAACAATTATTATTATACATTTATGTATGATATAATACTAATTATTCAAAATGACTTTACAGACTACCGGAAAATTTAACAATATCTGAGAGGAATGCTCACGTTGAACATTTGCTGAGGCTTTTGGAGTTGAACAACTGTTGCAACACAAGGGTAGGAGACGGAATCCGTCGGGGACTCTCCGGCGGTGAAAAGAAGCGTGCCAATATAGCTTGTGAGCTGTTAACAGATCCTGCTTTAATGCTATTAGATGTTAGTATTTTGATATAACTTTGTATATACCTAATATGTACATTCTTGTGATTTCATATTATGAAATATATATTAATATTTAGGAACCAACATCTGGCTTGGACTCGGCAGCTGCTCGAACTTTGGTTTCAAGTCTTAGACGATATGCAGCTCAAGAGCATAAAACAGTCATTCTGACGGTTCATCAGCCATCTAGCCAAATATTCCACATGTTTGATTCGTAAGATTGAATTGAAACGATTCTGTAATGTTATTATATATGTATATGATCATTTAAAAAAAATATTAATAATTTCAGATTATTACTCTTGTGCAATGGACAGACCGCTTATTTTGGAGATATGGATAAAGTTGTTGACTTTTTCAATGGTGTCGGTCTGACAATGTTACCACATTACAATCCAGCCGATTTTATACGTAATTCTAATACAGTTACTATGTTCCTTACACACAAATCAAAGTTTTTTGTGATCAAAACTTATTATTTTTATAGTGGAGCAAGTAAAAAGTTCACCAGATGTACGAGAAAGATTAGTTGCGGCTACGGCAGCAGCAAATAGCTCAGACCCCCTAATTCACCACTCAATCACTCATCACATCAGCAAGAAAGATCTCAACACGTGTAAGCTTAAATGTAAATATGAATATATATGTATATATCTTATATTTTCATTAATAAAAATAGTACTAAATGAATAATTTATAATGTTGTGTGTTGTAGCAGAGGCACCTTTAGTATGGTTGGAGACTGGCTCTCATGCAAGTTCAACTGCTGATAGCGAACCACTACCTCCGCCTTATGCCACTAGTTTTTTTACTCAATTCAAGGTAAATATATACTTCATGTATACATATATGTGTGTATACGTACATTTATAGTAACATTGAATGAATGTTGTTACATATTTAACTTTTTTTACAAGGTGTTATGTGGACGTAATTTTAAAGAAGCTAGACCTCGCATGCTCTCATGGCTCAACTGGGTGCAGACTGCTGGCTTGGCTTTGATGGCTGGAGCTTTATGGTTCCGTTTACCAAGAGTTGAAACGTCTCTTCATGATTTGCAAGGATGGATGTTTTTTTCACAGACCTATTGGATGCTTTTCGCTTTATTTGGAGCTCTTAGTAGTTGTAAGTATTGTAACTTATTTTTGTTACCAGATCTGAAAATATCATATTTTCAATTTAAAATCTAACTTTTTATATGTCATAACAGTTCCTGCAGAAAGAGAAGTCGTGGAAAAGGAACGTCGGGCCGGAATGTATCGTTTGTCTGCTTACTATTTGGCAAAAATGGTTGGTGAACTACCGCTAACCATGGCACTTCCAGCTGCATATCACGCACTCAGCTATCCACTTTTGGCACCAACTGCACCACCGATAACACTGTTTTTGGCCATGCTTGCTGCTTTACTTCTGGCTGCACTTGTTGCTCAATCAGCCGGACTCTTTCTCGGAGCTGCTTGCATGGATCTAGATTTAGCGATAACCGTCAGTGCTTTGTACACTCTAGCGACACAATTATTTGGAGGTGAATACAATTGAATACCGAAATTCAATGTCGTCTTTAATAGGGCAGATAAATATATTTCTTTCTGTGCAGGTTATTTAGCAACGAATTTTCCATGGTGGTTACATTGGGTGCGTTACACATCGATGATACACTACGCTTATCAAAACATGCAAATATTAGAATTCACATATGGTGAACCGCTCAGGTATTATACACTATATGTATATTCCGTACTTATCATTTTGCATGTTTTTTTTTTAATTGTATTTAAAACAAATTTTCAATTTGGTTTTCAGTTGTGCTTCTCCGTCACAGTTTGCTGGTTGTGTCAATGGTACATATATCCCTGCTGAGGAGATTCTAAGTGCAGGGGGGTGTGGTACACCCTTGTGGCTCAACACTTTAGCCTTGTTGTTATTGCTGTTTGCGTTCCGCACAGCTGGTTATATAGTGTTACGTTGTAGACATTAATCAAAATGATACCGATGGCATAATCGTCTTTGACATTCCTAAAATTATACGACTGAACGATATAATTAAACAAATCAAGATAATGGTTTTAGTTAAGCGTGGTGTTAACACCTCCTTAAGCTGTTAATGTGTTTTTTGTTTTTTTTCCTATTACGTAGAAGATAAACATTTTTGTTCTGTGTTTTTTAATAATATAATAAGTAAGTTTGATTTGCAGTAATGCAACGTTGGCTGCAGATGCAAGATAGTTATCAGCTTATTGTAACTACATTGTTGGAATTTCTATTCAGTTAATAGTATCTGTATGAAAGACTATACTTGCTCTGAAGATCGACTCTGATTTAATGTATGTATGTGTCATTGAAAAAAAAAACTTGATGTGATATATTATTTAACATATAAATAATAATTCTTTGTTTGCTATGGACAAATAAAATGTGATTTTTTTCGGAACGAATATCGTTGGATTGTTAAATACAACATTCCAAAAGTACTGGTATGATTCAATATTAAAATTTATCATAGTAATGAAAAAGATAGGTGATCATTTTCAACTACATTTTTAACTTCATAATAGAACTAAAATAAACGTATTTTTAAAAGTTTACTATAATATTTAAAATGTCAATAAAACTGGTAAAAAGCTACTGTTGAATTTTGCCGATGATGTATGCATTTATCACACATTATATAAAATTGCCACTAAAATTAATCGTTAGTTTAGTGATATGAATAAATATATGAAATAAGATAGTAAATGCTCATTTTCACTGTTGAAAATTTTGAGATGTGTTCAAATTTTACAGAAATAGTGCCTGGTCTGTGAAAATATATAATACGTTACATAACAAAATAGAAATATTAAGTCAACATAACAAATTTAATTTTTTCGACTAAAAATGGTGCTATAATATAAATAAGTTGTAATTTATATTCCGTTACCAAAAGCTACAATGAATGTGTTCATTATTTTTTTTTTTAAATCACTTTGTTTTAACTGCAATAATCTATCACATTGCTTGTGAAAAAAAAAATAGGAATAAAAAATTGTGTGAGGCTAATTTTTTTTTCTTTTGTGTACATATATATTTTAATATTTATATGTCGAAATTGGCTTATTAATACACTAAATTAAATGTTTCAATGTATTTATTAATTTAAATATTTTATATTTAATGAAAAAAAAATTAGGATTTGATTTTTAATTAGTGTATGAACGCTACATCACGTAGCATTTGAAGTTTATTTCAAATCTTTCTCAAGAACTCTTTCTTACAAAATATAAAAACGTTTGTCATGATAAAGCGTAATAGCGTAGCAACGCTGGACATCGAGTATGAAGTAAATAACTTCATTCTTGCATTTTAAGTTTGATTATAATTATATTATATCACATGTCTATTCATATTATACAATTTATATACAGAACTGATAGAAATAAACAAATAGGTGAGAAGTTTAAGTATTTCATTGTTTAAGTTAAATTTGTTATGTAGTTGTTCATCTCTATGTATGATTCTTTTAAATATTTATTTCATGGCTAATTTTAATTTTCAATCATCATTATCGTTTCATTGCATAATGTGCCAAAATTTTTTGTTGTTTTACCATTAACTATTTCTTTTCTAGTAATAATTTCTTCTTTTTTAAAATTATTTATAAGAAAGAATATGACCCACATCTGAACATATCATATTTTTTTCTACTTTTGCATTGAAATATTTATTACAATACATTTTTTATTGTTTCGTAATTTTTTCTTAAAAAATTCTTCATATTTTAATTTACTGAAAATATAATATTTAACATAAATCAATTAGCTTGAAAAAAGAGGTAATTTATCATGTATCAGTATGGAATGTTGTATCTTTAATTTGTTATAAATAATTACATTGTATCGTATGTTTATAGTTAAGAAGTGATATTTTATTATTTTGATCTCTAGTAAATATTGTTTGTAGCTTATAGGAAAATAACTATTTTTCCCAAAAAATAAAATACGGATATGAGCGGGTTTTTACAAATTAGTTTTTCATATTTCTATAATTGCATAAGTACTTTGGAGCACATAAATAATTAAAGTACGTAGTAATTTCTCAGTGGGTGTACTCATAGTACATACATCTCAAAGTAACTATAGTAAAATCAATAAGCATAAATTATACGTGGTAACAGACTTCATAGTTTGAAATTTTCTAGCTATTTAATATTAATGAACTTTTCATATAATTGATCAAAATATTATTTTTTTTAAAGTTAGTTTAAAGTTTTAAAAGTTGTAGAAATTATTTTCTATTTAGAGTTTGTTACCAAAATAATCAATTATTTAGAAATATTTTTAATTTTGGGAGATTTGATTTTGAACGAAATATATGGTAACTCCTATTATTGTATTCATAGTTTTAGTTTTTTTCTTTACTTGTATGTGTATTTATTTTACAATAAACATTAAGTTACGCCATTTTACACGTAAAGTTTTTCAATTTGTAGATCTCGACGTACAGAAATAATTTTTTTATTTAAGTGCATTTTTAATATTTTATACCATTGCATAGTTCAATTTTAAGATCGTTTCCATAAATTATTCATTGATATGTAATTGTTTTAAATGTAAATATGTTGTTAATTTTTTGTACGGTATACGTAATTCACTTTCAACATTTATTGATTCAATTATATTGTGAAGCATTTTTTCAAACACGAAAAAGATTAATTAACGTCGAAATTGAAGTATTATATTTTTATTTATTTTTTACATCGAATATTGACTGGACGGTTTGAATATACAAATGCTAAATAAAATAATACATAATGTTATTTTGTTTGTGTTACTTCCCGATTATAGAACGTTTGACAAGCCTTCATATTCATTGTAGCCTTAAATATATGTATGAATATGAATTTTTTATTGCATAATGCATTGTTTACCATTTATGTATATGAATTTATAAAAAATAAACATTTAATGAAAATAATATGTTTTTTTTCTTTCCATTCAAAATCGTATACAGTAACTGGATTGTTTTTACTAGAAGGTCATTTACGTTGCGATGCTTTAGTAATCATTAACAGTGTACATATATGTTATGAGGGGATAAAATTTTCAAATATACATTTGTATAAAGCCAGCAGTATGTAAACGAAATTAAGAAAATGTGTGAGATAAATGAGAGTTGCGCAAAACAGAAACGAGTGGAAGCGTGTTGAAGAGGCCTTCATCAGCAGTGGAAGATGAATGACTGTAATGATGATGATCATCCAATTACTATGATTTATTTCCTTATGCAAATTTTTCATAGCCAATTTTTTTATTTTCATGTATTTCATTTTATTATCAAAATTATTATTACACTTCTGATCGACATTCTGAACTAAATAGTTGCAGTTTCTGCTGGTTCAAACTTTTAGTGACTGTGGCGGCTCGCTTATACGACATGGTCGAGTTTGGTTGCCTTCCTGCGAGTGGGGACCAACCCGGCTGGGTTCGGAGAGCTGCTACCCACTCTGTCTTCAGCTGTCATATAATAAACACGTGCATTAACATGCCAGTCGTCTCATTCGTTCATCCTCCATAGTGACGAATAATTGATTTGTTAAGATTCACTGTGTATATATCATCAAATAACATGTATGTTCCTGATCTGGCCAAATCTAGGAGGGGAGGGAAGCAAGACGTAGGCGAATAGAATCATATTTTGACAATATTACTGGTTTGAAAGTCATCAACTTTATAAAGCATTTGCTAAAGTGACATATGTATCAAACTGTCCTTTATCTATTGTTGAAATATAAATACATAACATTTTCAATGTTAAAGAGGATTTTGTATTGTACGAATAAATTTTGAATAAATATTATATTTGACATCCAAATAATTTTATAAAAACTCTCATGTTTAAATTAATGTGACATTTCTTTAAGTATTACCTACAATGTATTAAAATATGTTGTATTATTTTGGTCAATCTAAATTAAAAAAATACAGTTTTATGTAAAAAAACTCCAATTTTCCCAAAGTTCCCGGTTTATTCCCGGGTTTTTTCCCATTCGTTCAAAATTTCCATTTTTACCCATCTCTAGCTATGTACGATACACTTACATACCTATGTAAAACTGGTTCGGTGATTACTAGTCAAATTTGAATCGGTCACAGGACAACTGGTCGCTCTAGATCGGTCACACGTGATCACCCGTCACACTAAAACTGGATACGATACGTTGACGGATGTTGCTGTAAGGTATGAACAGGAAATGTTGGGTACTGCTGTAAGCCTGCCGTGGCGTAAACGTGACGGTTGGTATGAATATACCCATACAAAATGTACCAAAGAATACTTTTCGTACGGCCGGATACCTGCTGAAGTCGGTACGTGCTGACTAAGTATGAACAGACCTAAAATCGGTCAACCAGTTTTCTCGTGACCAGTTTTAGTGTGACGGGTGATCACGTGGGACCGATCTAGAGCGACCGGTTGTCCTGTGACTGGTTCACATATGACTAGTAGTCCGTTTACCGTAAAACTATAGAATTTCTTTTATCTATTTATAATCTTTTCATGCTCCTTGAAAAATATCGAAAGTCTCAAAAATTAAATTATTTAAAAATTTACATTATACATAGAAAATTCAATTACATTTTCCATTTTCACAAATAAACATTTATATATTTAAAGCTGGTATCACAAAAGTGTAGGGGATTTTGTGTGGTAGCAACACTAGTCAATAGTGGATTAGGGATTTGACAGTTTTGTTTATTTACCGTGTTGAATTATTATTAAATCAAATTCGTTGATTATTAACTATTAAAAAAACAAATTATGAATACATATCGTGTTTATCATATCTGATTTATCGGTATGTGGTCAATTAACGCTTGTGATATGTGTGTATAACCTTAAAACGATGATGTTCCGCAATCGGTGAAAGTTGAATCAGAAATATCAAATTGTATAACCGATTATATAGGCGTGGGGTCATCTCTTTTTGGTTTGCGCTCGCTTATTATTTTATTATTCTGTACTTATTAATTAACATTATAAAATATTTTCGTGTGTTTTGTATTTGTACATTAGTTTGCAATGAAATTCATCAACACAAATTTGGATTTTAAATGTGGAAGATGGAGAAATCGACGTATTTTGATATTGTGTGGAAGTTTAGTGACGATTGTTCTGCTGTGGACCAATTTTTACAGCTCGATAGGATCCTCCACATCTGACAATTCGTGGGGGGTGAATTTGAAGTATGTAATTATTTAATATTTGGTATTTTTTCATGAAAAGTATTTGATTTGTTTTAATATTGCATAATTTAAGGTTAGCAGCAGGTCAAAGAGAATGGCAAGATTCTCGTGGTATGCGTGTCGTTGTTGGTCATTATATTGGTCCGTCTGTTGACAATGCTACTAAAGGTGATGATCACTAGTTATTTCATAATTGAATTTCATCATATTTTTATACTTGGATTTAAAATTATTTTTCACAGAAATGATGAATAAGAATTATTTTGCGCCGGAACAAAATGCAGGACACGACGGTCGTCCTGTAGAAATAGCTCCGAAAGAATTGTATCTTATGCGTCGTCTATTTCCTCTTCATCGCTTCAATTTGCTCGCCAGCGATCGAATACCTCTCAATCGAACTTTACCAGATGTGCGCCGACCTGCGTTAGTAAAAGTGATATTAGTATCAATTAGCCTTTTTGAGAATGTTTGTATTATTATTGCTCATTTTACAGATGTAAAACTAAAGTATATGTTGATGAAGAATCGCTTCCTGAAGTCAGTGTCATTATAGTATTTCACAATGAAGCGTGGTCGACATTGTTGAGGACAGTTTGGAGCGTTGTTCTTCGTTCTCCACATAGCTTACTCTCTGAAATAATCCTTGTTGATGATGCCAGCGATAGAGGTTAGTGCTTTTTATTTATTTGTATATATTATTAATGGTATTCAAATTATTACACTGCTAATTTTCAGATTTTCTAAAAGAAGAATTAGATAAAGCCGTACTTGAATTACCTGTACCCGTACATATCATACGGTTGAAAACTAGAATAGGTTTAGTAGGTGCAAGACTCGCTGGAGCTAGAGTGGCGGTTGCACCAGTACTTTTGTTCTTGGATGCTCACTGTGAGGCTGCTCCTGGATTTTTAGTACCTTTGTTAGCTCATCTTCGAGTCAGTCCACGTAGTGCTGTTTGTCCTATCATAGGTGATTTTTAATACCAATTGTTTTTATCGCCGAATGTATTGTGAATATAATTGGCCTATATTTTATTTTCAGACATAATAAGTGATGAAACTCTTGCATATATAAAAAGTTTTGAGCTACATTGGGGTGCATTCAATTGGAATTTGCATTTTAGATGGTATACACTTGGAAATAGTGAGTTGCAGAAAAGGAAGAAAGATATGACAGCTCCTTTTCCGTCACCCGCAATGGCTGGAGGATTATTTGCAATAATGAAAGAGTATTTCTTTGAAGTTGGGGCTTATGATGAAAAAATGAAAATTTGGGGTGGAGAGAACTTGGAATTGTCGTTCAGATTGTGGCAATGTGGAGGGAAAGTTGAGATTGTGCCTTGTTCTCATATCGGTCACATTTTTAGAAAATCTAGTCCATATTCATTTCCTGGAGGAATGCGTGAAATATTGTCAACCAATTTAGCGCGAATGGCTTTAGTGTGGATGGATTCTTGGGTTGACTTTTTCTTCAAATTCAATCCTGAAGTAGGACTTCAAGCTAGAGGACAAAATATTACCGATAGACTTATACTCAGAGAGAAGTTGAACTGTAAAAATTTTGAATGGTATTTAAAAAATGTTTGGCCTCAACATTTCTTTCCACAGGACGGCCGATTCTTCGGCCGGATTAAACATTCCGAGTCTGAAAAATGTATGAAAAAACCAGTGAGCAAAGGCGTGTTGGGACAACCTATGGGTTCTGCCACTCTTGGAATTTGTCTGAAGGATGAAGATTTGAATGGTATGTTTGTTATGACAGAGGAAGGGATTATAATGACAGACGAGTCGATTTGTCTCGATGCACCGCAAAAAAACGAATTTGAAGGTGAAAAAAAAGGCGCGGTTAAAGTCATGGGTTGCAGTGGGTACCCGCGTCAAAAGTGGTCTTACAATGAGAAGACATATCAATTGCAACACGCTTCAACCGGGCAATGCTTAGACATATCAACATCTTCGGACACGTCGTCTATTGTATTACGAACTTGTTCCACTGAAAAATCACAGCATTGGATTCTCGATTCCGTAGCATGGAAATAGATTATTTCAATCTACAAAATATTTATTATATATTTTTGTGATATTCTTTTTGACATTAACTTTATATAGGATATAAAATATAAATATGCCGAAGGTTAATACTTCATATCTGATCATTCAGTACCTATATATGTACTTACATGTACGTATATTGGTATATATATTAATTTTTATACAATTTCAAAATTCTGAATGTTTTACACATACATATATTAGTGATTCTCTGGAATTCTTGAGTTCTTAAATAATTCTTGGCTTTTCCACACCCAGTTATTAAAGAATTCTTGGCTTGGCTTTTTCTAAAAAGTTTATGTAAATTTTAGTTTTGAATTTATGGTAAAAATTGACCTTTTTTTATGGCTTAATTTTTGGTAAAAGCCTATGAATATAATGTAGGCAACTATATATGTAAATTATTTTTTTATACCTAACAAAGTTAGATTTTTGCGACATTCGTTGATACTTCTGGGTTTTATGACATTATCTGATCTGGGTGAAAGTATTCGAAACAAAAAACATTACTTTTGTCATACTTGTTATATTTCTATGTCATATATTTTATTAAGTATCATTTGTTGCCAATAACAACAAACACAGTTTGATTTCTTTGTAAATACGTACTATAAAATGTGAATTACATTTTATAATATGCACAATTATTTAGAATTTTTAGCCTATTAATATTAAAAAGATTATATTCGTGGTAAAAAAGTTGAATATCATTGTTTATACAATAGTAAAAGTACATGTTTATATTAACTACATATACTATCATTAAGTAACTTAACTATATTTAAGAAAACAGTTAGTGATGTTTAGAATCTCGAGAATTGAAATTGCTGTGTTCCAAGTTTCAATAATCCATTTTTGTTAAGAATGAGAACTACCATATATTATAGTTATATGTAGGTGTTGTAATTATTGACTTATCAATCTGATTAATTTTCTGATGTGCATTTATGTTCTAGGTAGTTTATGTATGTGGCACAATACTGTGATATAGCGTTAAGTGATTTTGTGATACTAAGTGTAATGAATCATGAAAATATCAATTCTTTTTATACTTACATAGACTATAAATCTTGTCTTCTTACGTGTCAATTAATACGCACAAAAGGCAAAAAAAAAATCAACAAAATCAATTCATACATATTTAGATGTATTAATCATAAACTTATTTGTGAATCTTATATATAAAATGAAGTATAGAAGAGGATTAAAACAAAAACCATTCATTGTGGGTGTGTGTAATTGGTTTCTGAATGGCTGTCTTTAAATATTCAAATAAATTTGAGAAAAAAACAAATAAATGTTATGAATACTGAGCGAGCCATGTGGAACCAATAGTATATTATAATACATACATACATGCATATATGTATATTTCCAGAAACAACATTTCATTTTATAATTATCTTTTGATATTTTATCATTCATGCCAAAATACTCATAATTAAATGTATAATACTAGTCTTGACTTTTCAATAAATTGAGCTTAAGTTATAATATAAATTCTTAGGTGCAATTAATTCGTAATACATGTGTATGTCTATTATTGCTCGTAATACGTATGTACAAGTGTAATAACTAAAACGAGGAACTACCAATTTGTGGTTCCATTTATGTACATTAAATAATTAAAATTATGTTTTTATTGTGGTAGCGGGAATAAGTTATTATGTTTTTAAATTTTTACTTTGTAATGCTTTTTTTAATGATTAATTATGTTTTTTATATGTATTTTCAATTAAAAACTGACTTAAAAACAATTGAATTTTAATATCATCGCAGTGACCATAAAAAGTGGCATGAAAAGATGTTTCATTGCAGAACCATTGCAATTATCTTTGTAACAATAATCACACCTTGTAGCTTTCTTTCCTCTCGCAAGTTCGACACCAACTAACAATTTGCACATATATTTAGCGCCTATCCAGATGGTACATCCTTTGATGACATCCGTGGAATCGCCCACTAAACGAAGAAAAACATAATTATAATAGTGATAGTTAAGAACATCTAAATTCTCAGTAAAGCTTACCAATATTTTCATTGCTTGATGTCATTTTGATGCATGCAAATTCTATTGGGTCACTTGGTGGATCGGGAGCTTGGACTCTTTCGCCCAACCATGTTTCTGATACTATGTTTCTAACATCGCAAGTCACCTCCCTGCTCGGACTGTTTGCTTTTTCTGATGAGCACTCCAAACATACCTGTTGCTGACATTTCAGGGCGTCGCAGTCTGAAATTTCACATCTATACAATCACTACCGATTGGCTTATTATATATGTATAATCAAATTTAAATGTACATATAGTTACCCAAAACGAGCAATGCAGCTATGACTGTGATGAAAGTATATTTTTTGATACCTTTCATTGTTAACTCAAGGTGTACATATATGGAAGTGATATATCTTATCTGTTGATTAGTTTATCTATGCATTAAGGCAACTGTTAACAAGGGTGGGGGAAACAAGTATATAGATTACACGGCGCACCGACATCTCAGCGCAAACCAACTTAGCGCCAACCTTTCGGCGCAGACAACTCAGCGGATGACAATTCAGCGAATGGACTATTCAGCGCAAAATCAATTTGATTTTGCGCTGAATTGTCATCCGTTGAGATGTCGTTGCGCTAAGGGCGGTTTCAGACTAGCGTTTTATACGCGCGTATAATCTCGTTTTTTGAAGTGCATGTGGGCGCGTATAGGCGCGTCGTTTTCCATACGCGCAACTCGTACGGGCGTAGACGCGCTTATAAGCTCGTATTATCCATGTTGATACTAAATCACCACTACCGGTTCGAACCAAAATGCCGGAATAAGCCCGTGTACGCGCGTCCGGTTTTTTGAAGCGCGAAAAGTAGCGCGCGTGTAAGCGCGTATGCCGAAACGACCGTATACGCGCAGAAAAAAACGCTAGTCTGAAACCGCCCTAAGTTGTCTGCGCCGAAAGGTCGGCGCTAAGTTGGTTTGAGCTGATTTGTCGTGTCACCAGATTAAACAGATTATACTATATATAACAGCCCTGGGCAAACTTTTTAAATGAAGGGCGCACTGTATGTTTGTTCGTGACAAATGAGAAACTATAAAATATGTTTATAATAAGAGACTTTATTAGGAATTTTTAGAATTTGTTGATGTTCATGAGTCAATATTTATAAGTCAATAACCAAAAGTGAGCGAGGAAATTTTGTGAGTTGTTAAAACTGTAAAAACTGCAAGGTTTTGGTTTGAATTTTGATTTTTGTTTTGCTATTAGAACTGATGGATGTTCGGTAATGACCATTTGAAATAAAAATAGGCGCCGTGAAAGAGATTTAAAATAATATTGTAATAGTAAGTGAAACGTAAAGGAGGTTTGTAAAAAAGGTGTAAACGCTGTCCACTGTCCTTGTTACAATCATAGCTCAAATTTGGGTCTACCTCACGGGCCGGAATGTGAAATGCCGGAAAACGCAAATATCGGAAGGCAAAGATCTTAAGTCGAAAGATCAAAAAAAAAAGGGTGCATGGTAAACGGTACATACTCGCGTACATACTCACTTAATTTGCGCGAGCAGGATACAACAGGAACAAGAGGAACAGGCTTTTCCTCCCGTATTCTGCACGCGCACATTAATACGGGAGGAAAAGCCCGTTCCTCTTGTTCCTGTTGTATCCTGCTCGCGCAAATTAAGTGAGTATGTACCGTTTACCATGTACTCTTTTTTTTGACTTAAATTTATCGATATCAATTTCATCAAATGTCACTAGCATTCGAATTTGTGTTGGGGTGATCAAACAAACAATTTTCTTTTCTAACCTCTTCTTCCAAATGTAGAGTGATGTTGAGTCTTTTTGTGAGAACAAAATAAAACCTTGCTGATTTTTCAAGCGGTTTTGAAAATTTAATAGACGTTTTAAATGAAATTTCATAATGGGTGGACAAATGCTTCTAACAAAGTGAGAACTTTGCCTAATTAAATTCGATTTTTTAATTTCATTACATTTTCAAGTCTACATTCTTTATTTATTTTTACCTTTGAGCAAAATATTTCAAAAAAAATCCATATATGAATTATACACTCGAAATTTAATCAAAAATCTGATTGCAACGTTAAAACAAATAAGAAAAATTGTGATTCCGAGTTTTTCACAAGTTTCAAAAATGTTTCAACTATAACTAAATCACTTGATATAGATATTCGAGTTCCAAGACAAACAAAACGTCGATTAAATAGAGTCATTGTGAATTCAGGCCCAGAAGACTTTTATAAAAATACCATATATGTATGTATGTATGTACATATATTCCTATGTCAGATAACGTTATATTATATTTAATTCACCGGTTCTCAAATGAATTGATTATTAATATAATAGGTTTAAACGTTTTAATATCAAGTAACTTGATAGCTACAGATAAAAAAAATTAAGATCGATGATATATGCAATAATTAATGATAATCGATGATATTAACTTATATACATGGATGTATGTAGATAAAGATAAAGTAAATCGATAAAGATAAAGTAATCGAATAAATAGGGAAATTATGTGATCGAAAAAAAAGTATGTGTTTCTGTATGTTAGTATGTTTGCCTGTGTATTTTGGGGATTTTTTTGTATATGTACTGTTGTTAGTCTTATTGAACTGAAACTTAGTATCGGTTTCAGAAATGCTGAAATGCTTTTATTTTGACCTTTTAAATTATTTTTATCGTCTTGATATTTTATGTTTATAATATTTTTAGTGATTCAGGGGGGCGCAGCCGTCATCGAACAAATGATTCGATTTTATTTTTTTCGATTCATAGGCGCCGATTCGATTATTTTCGATTCAAAGTCCCCGGGGGGGGGGGGGGGGGCGCAGTCTCATGGGGCGCAGCCGTCATCCCTAAAGCCCTAAACGGCAATAGCTAAGGGGGGCGCAGAGGGGCGAAGCCCTAAACGGCAACTGCTCATGGGGGCGCAGAGGGGCGAAGCCCTAAACGGCAATTAATCATGGGGGCGCAGAAGGGCGAAGCCCTAAACGGCACTAGCAATAGCTAATGGGGCGCAGCCGTCAACGAACAAATGATTCGATTTATTTCTTTATCGATTCATAGGCGCCGATTCGATTTATTTTTTAAAGGGCAAAGGCTCAGGGGGCGCCGAGGACGAAGCCCTATAAGGCAAAGGCTCAGGGGACGCGGAGGGCAAAGCCCTAGAAGGCAAAGGCTCAGGGAGCGCCGTGAGCGAAGCCCTAGAAGGAAAAAAAATAAAAAAAAAACATTTTTTTTAATATTTCATTTTATTTTTTTAAATTTTTTTTTTTAATAAAATTTTTACTATTAGATAAGTCATGTTTAAGCGGTTTATATTATAAATACTGAGCGAAGCCGGGTAATACAGCTAGTGTAAAATAAGTTAAACAAAAACGCTTAGAAATACGTGAAATGTTTCATTATCGAATTTTGTTTTTTTCGAAGTTGTTGGATGGTAACATTCGAGTTTCATTAATATAATTAGTGAAATAAAAATTTGGCAAAAATTCTCAGAAATATGAGAAATATGGATGTGACCCCTTGTCTCATTGCACCGTTACACATGTCCTTGTCGCAAATTTTACAAACGCTATTAGTTTTCCGTTTTTCTAATTCGATATTCTTCAAATCCTTACACAATTGTTTAGCTCTAGACTTTAGTACACATCCTCTAATAACGTCAGTGGAATCTCCCACTAGAATAAAATGTAAATTGAAGAAAAATAATATGTATATGAAATATAAAAAAGTATTGTTTCATTGCTTACCAATGTTTGGATTAGATGCGATTAGCTTCACGCATTGGAATTCAAAATTGTCAGTGCTATGAGACACCGAGAATTGTGAGTATTGTTGACTAGATTTTAACCAGGTATTGTCGACCAGATTCCATGATTGACACATAACATCGGTATAAGGACCATTTTTCTGGTCGTCTGGGCATTCATGGCATTTTTGTTGCCAACAATGTAGACTCGATTGGTACTCTGCGTTATATTTAAAAATAATTAAATAGTATTTTACACGAAGAGTGGCACATCATCACTGTTAAGGTCCGACCGCGATGCAGCGCAGGCCGCCTAGTGCGGTCTGAGCTTTAGACGTTCAAGTTCAAAATATAAATTTTTTACTTAGTTCTATTCTATCCTTATAATATACCTATAATTCAAAAAGATAATCAAGTTACTATTTGTCTTATCAACATTCTTTCGGAAAAAATTTGGAAACCATTTCTTAACTTTATTTTTGAAATAGGATACTGATGAGGATACTGAAACAATACATACATGAATATAAATCAAAAGTTTGACAAAGATTGTTCTTAATTTACTAAATAATCACGCACAGCTTCGATATCATTAATGTATAAGCTTAAGATCGCACTCGGCGACACTGCACTGCAGCGACGCAAAGCGGCGAAACCATGTTTGTATGAAATTATGTATATGAGATAGAACGCAAGAAAAAAACCTTGTATAGTGGCGAACACAAGAATATCGTCCACTAGCATACACCTTGAAAAATTCATTGATGAATTTATCACAACAGTTACAAATGACACAAGTTACTGCTTCGAAATTTATTTCACAACTGATAAGACACTAGAGCTACGGGCAACGAATATTTTTATATCAGTGCAGAATTTTCTCAGATACAGATAGATTTAGCATAGGAAAAGGAGTAAGGCAAGGAGATACCATTTCGCCCAAGTTATTCAATGCGGTGCTTGAGGGAGTTTTCAGGAACTTGGAATGGGACACAGCCGGAGTAAGCATCAACGGTCGCTTCTTGAGTCACCTTCGGTTCGCAGATGATATAGTTTTAATAGCTCGTGATTCAGCTGACCTACTTAACAGAAACAGCTGGACAAGGAAAGTAGAAAAGTAGGATTAAAAATTAACGTAGCAAAGATTCGTTTTAAAACAGATCGCCAATATCTCCGTTATGAATCTATTTGTTTTTTGAAGTTTATATCTAAACGCCCATTAATTGATAACCGTTTTTGGAAAGTTAACATCGATTTGAAATGAGCTGGCGAAGATTCGTGTTCTAACTTTATCTTTTATGATGGTTCTGACAGTCGATTCATTTCATTTATAATAATGTGTTACTTTGGTCTTAATAGTTATAACGCGTCTCTTCTTAATACTCTTTTATGTAATAAACGGCTGACTTTGGATGACTGACATTGCTGAAATTTGACTGAGCATGGTGAATTTTGAATCTAACATTTATTAATTCTAAATTCTGAATCTAACACGATTATATCTAAGTCATTGCATTTATCGGCTTCTTCTTATTTTTCCTTCTCTGTTGGCTCTTTTTCTGGAATATGTGAATCTTCGCATGCTAAAATTTTCAAATTGTGAGAAATGTAAGCTAATTTTCCTGCCCTTTTTGCTGTTAATCGGTTCCGTTTTTCCGAATGAACAGTACTGTAAATACTGAAACTACTTTTAGTGGTGGCTGTTGTTGGTGGCATACTTAAAATGTTGATCGCTACTTTGCCAAGCTTTGATCCGAAGCTTTCCACATGTCAGTGCATCTACTGTTCGGGCCGATTTAATCACATAGAGTTTGCTATAAAACCCTTCCATAGCTCGATACACTGCAAGCTCAGAAACGACTTGAACCTAATTTTCAGTACCAAACATTCTGTTCGCTAGGTTATCTATGAATTCTCCCTTTGATTTGCTCATACCTACTCGACATTATATTTTGGGTCGAGAATATTTGCCTTATTAAACTCGCCAGAAAGATTCAACTCAATTTTAATAATTGCATCTGTGCACATCGAAAGGTTACTCGTCATCTGATGTGCAATCTATCATTCGAGAAAACGAGAATTACGTTTAAAGCTGCCGTTCTGTTAATCTGGTGATTTTAGATCGGATGCACCAAACCCATATGAAACTGGCTAAAATTGTTATTTTGACATGGGTTTTATCATCAATTGTATTGTTTTTAAGATCATCTATTATATATAACTATTACGTTTTATGTTTATTTTTATCACTGTATATTGATGTATTATGTTTAGCGTTTCATAACGATTTCATAATTAAAATTATCAATATGCTTTCGATTTTTAAATTTAAAATACCTTATTGCTACATTATTATTTAACCCGAGGATTTTTCAATCAATGAACTTTGTTTCACATTGTGACCTATTGAAATTAACTTAAAAATATGTACGCCGTATATGAGTGAAATTTTAAATTTAGCGAAATTTCTGTACGTATCGTTTTCGGTTGCGTTCCATCATTCGCAGTTTTCTCAGAAGTCACAAGTCGTAAAATCAAGTTCTCGAACAAATATGGTTATATATATGTATATGAATCATGTACACGCAGAATCTATAAATAACACATACATATTTGGATATTTTCAATGTATCAACTGAAAATCATTTTGAATTTTTACGTTAATACTCGAAATTTTAAATACCCGGACCCGACGGATTTTGAAGGCCGGGTCCGGGTCCGGGTTTTAAGGCATTACCCGGCCGGGTCGAGTCAAGAAACCCTAGTTGCAATGGTTCCAAACTTCAGTCATTATTTCATCAATTTTTGATTCCATATACTCAGCAGTATGTCTATCAGCTTTTGTCGCCATGGTTTGATAAAAGACTGGCTGGGGTTATAATAGTTATAATGAAATTAGTTTAATTAATTTTAAATCAAAATGCTCTTGGTCATTCTAGAAAGTTCTGAAAATATCCTAAAATCATCTAAAAAGCTAATAAATTATCTAGAGATGTTTAATAACCAAGAAAAAAGAAAATACTCGAAAATTCTCGGCGAATAACCTTTTGGAGAATATTCTCGTTCTCCGAGAATATTATCGACTTATGTACAACTAAAGATGGGCAAAAATGGGAATTTTGAACGAACGGGAAAAAACCGGAAACTTTGGGATTTTTTTTTTGTTTTTTTTTTTACATAAAACTGTATTTTTAATTGAGTTACAACCTATTTTAGTACATAGGTAATAATTAAAGAAAGGTCACATTAATTTAAATATAAGACTTTTTATAAAATTATTTGGATGTCAAATATGTGATTATTCAAAGTGTATGCATACAATACATTTAATATTTTATTTATTTTTATTTTATTTATTTTTTATTTTATTTTATATACGGCCGCAAGGATCATTGAACAATAATAATATAGAACATACATAATAATAATACATATAACAATAAAACAAAAAAACACAATATTAGTATAAGAAAAGAAAAGAAAAAATATGATTTTTAAAACTAATTGAATAATATAATACAAAATCCTCTTTAACATTGAAAATTTTATACATTTATATTTATTTTATTCTCAATTTTGTAAAAAGTAACAATAGTGTACTTATAAACATTTTATTGCATAAAAACGAAATAGTTTTGGATCGATTCACAAAAAAGTATATATCTATGTATGTAGATACAAAAAAACATTGCACTCTTTTTTTATAAAAATGTGAGAGACTATAGTTTAATTATTTTCCATATCTGAATTATCAGGTGAATCACATATTACATAGATGTTTTGTATGCGTTTCATTATCTGCTGCTTGTAATATTAGATTAGATCTAACAGAAACTAATTTTGGTACTCTTTAAAATATTAAATCATTGGTTAATCTGTTTCTTTGTTTTGTGGTTGTGTTACCAAAAGCTACCAGTCTATTGCATCTATGTCAATAATATCTAAGTCAATAATATCGGTATCCATTAAAAGTGATGTCTCAACTGCGTGATTCTTTTCTCTATTTTCTTGATATTTAGCGCACGTAGATATATGATTTGTCATTTTTGTAGCATTTGGAAAATTATATTTCGTATCACAATATTTACATACAGCTGCAAACTTCTCACTTGTTCCGGATTCATGCTGAATTCTTTTAAAGTGATTCAAAACTGTTAATTTTGGCGTACCATTTTCTAATGGGATAAGATTCCGAATTCTGAGACCGTCGTAGTTGCCACTGGCAAACCGCGAATTTCGAACAAGCGATAATAACTAATAAGTTATTTACGTAAATTATCCGACTCAAATATCTATTACCCTAGTGTTACCCTAATGGTGTCCGGAAACCCGTTGTTAAAAGTTTCTGGAAACCGTTATTTCATCTAAAAATTCATATAACTTTTGTCAAAAATTATGCAAATCTTGAAAATTTTCATGTAATAGTGCCTTAGACGAAAAAAAGTATACATACATATATACATATTTTTAAAAAATATTTTTTAAAAAAAATTGGGAACCCGTTGTTTCAAAATTGGGGTGACACCACTGGATCCATCCAAATGTTGCATATGTCAATGGCATTGACTCAATGCGAGTATCTAAAAATGTGTCGATTTGACATTTAAACATGTGTCTAATTACACTGAGCAACAAAAAATCACGTTTTTGAGTTACCAGAGCGGAGACTAGCCAATCTTTACTAAGTTTGACCCACTGAATTCGAATATGATATTGATTTTTGTTGGTGGGTGATCGTTTACGAGAAATGAGCGTTTAAAAAAATCCGCGATTTTTACACCACTCCCAGAGTCCGACCGCTGTACTCTGTGAGGTGGATTACATGCCATCTCGCTTGCACCCAAATATTACGCGCTACAACCATATACACAACGAAAGCATTTAAATTGCAATTACCGTTTGAGTTAGAACGTTTAGATAAAAAAAAATATTGAGATAGAAAATCAATCCTTATAAACGTGGTGAAATAAAAAATTTGCCAACTAAATGAAAAATAGCACGGAAAAAAATCCATAAAAATAAATATATTTTTGACTTTTAAAATTCGCTAGACAATTAATTAGAAGTATTTTAAAGCAATGAAATATAACAATTAACAGGAAAAATATCTGACTATTGATTCCAATACTCACTTTGAGCGTAACAATCCTAAATTTTGAGTTAAAGACCGCAAAAGCCAAAAAACTGTAAAAATTGCGGACTTTTTTGAACGCTCATATCTCGTAAACGATCACCCACTAACAAAAATTAATATCATATTCGAATTCAGTGGGTCAAACTTAGTAAAGATTGGCTAGTCTCCGCTCTGGTATTTTTTTTTTGTTGCTCAGTGTTATCTATTATGATTTATACATATGTCGTTTATTTTATAGAGGTAAGCCAGTTATCAATAGAATTTTTGTTGTTAATTCACATGAATAGTCGAAATATGATTTTTGTAAATGGAATTTTATTTAATTCTCATATAAAGACAATTTAATATATTATCCCTATTGATTCAATTCAGATTCGTGTAAATACGAGTAAATACTAGTACGAGCTTTTAGCTCGAAATTGTACAGATTTAAAATTCAGCACACTCCCAATTAACGCTTTTAAACGAAAACAAAAAATAGTGTGGCCAGAACACTTTCCCAATAAACATCTTTCAATAGAAAATAATCAATATAAAATAATATTAACAGTGGGAAAAAATCCCAAGTGAAAATACGTACTTTTGACTTTTGATTTGAACTGGACGACTACTTAGAGAGATTTGAAAGCTGAAAAGTACTACAAATGAAAGATAAAATACCCGACTATAGATTCCAATATTCATTTTGAACAAGAAATAGATAGATTTTGAGACATCGATCGATGTCTCAAAATCTTCTTCTTCTGCTTCCTCTTCCGCTTCGTCTCCGTTGGCTCAATCAAAATTGCCATTTCTTGTCTCAAAGAAAGTCACGCGCCAGACCGGGATACCGAAAAATGGTAATTTTTTACCAAAATGTACGAAGTCTCAGGACGAAGCTGCCTGCGTTTTATTCAGCCATTTCTACTATTTGTGATGATATGGTGGCACTAACGGAAACATGGTTGACTTCATCATTTTTTGGGGTGACCGTGAAAAAGTCGAAAATATTCGTTTATCGTGCATACATATGAAAAACGGTTAGTATATATATCAGTGGCGTGCGGTAAAACTCTCTCTCTCTCCTCCTCGTACATCCCACTTAATTTGCGCGAGCAGGATACAACCGGAACAACCTTTTACTTTTTCCTATTCTAAGAAGTCATACTTCGTAGAACGAATTATTGTCAACCTTTTGATATAATAGCATATATGAGCCGTTATATTTAGAGCCGAATGGCTCCTATTCCAAGAGCTATTCGACTTCTTAATAAAATCGTTGCTACCGAGACTAAATGTCATATTTTCCACTTTAGTGAGTGTACATAAATTGTCGGATATTATTCTAACCCATTTATCTGGTAGTCTGCGCCCATCATTGTTTTCACGATTAAATTGTGATTTATGAGGGGAGTTTTGATTTACTCTCTTCCATTTGATACTCACAGGAATGTTTTCTATTTGCAGTTAGTTGGTTCTTATTTATTGGAACTAGCTATAGGAACAAGATATTCCTTATGTTATATTTTATATTTGATATTTTTACGTTATCTGAAATTATTAAATGCTATTGTTTTTTTATGTTTATGTATGGATGTATTAATATATGTTTATGTATAAATGTATTTATGTTTATGTATAAATGTATTTATGTTTATGTATAAATGTACTTATGTTTATGTATAAATGTATTTATGTTTATGTATAAATGTATTTTTTTATTTGTGCATATTTTTTTTACTTATTACTTATTATTACTTACCTCTTATTACTTATTATTATTACTTACCTCTTATTAAGTTCACATGGTTTTCGTGTTAGTGGTAATTTTTTATATCTCTTATCTCTTATCCGATCGTTTTCATACTTTGCCATATTGCTCATTTTGGTCATCAATATACGTTAATGTATCGTCTGCCATTACGTTGGAGATAAAATATCGTATACAATGCGTATCAAATATCCAGAATCTCGGATACGGTGACGTCTATGACGGTACGTAAGGCTACCATAATCTATCTTCAACGTTTTCGCCTTGATATGGCCATTTCAGGTTTTAATTGTTTAAACGCCTATAATTCACTCTATATTTTATAAAATTTGCTCTATAGTTTCTCGTTATCTCTAATATTTAAATATTTATAGTTTTAACTCTCATATGTATATATAAATTTAAAATTTGGCGTCTAGCTTCATGTAATGTAATACACGATATATATTGATTTTTGGCCAAATATGTCAAATCTCACATTTCACGGCTAAAAGTATATCTCTTCACGGAGTTTTATCTGCGAGATAAGTATTCAATAAGAAGTTGTGTTGTATCTAATTGTTAATATGATTTACAATAAGCTTACATACATTTAGTTTTTTACAATAAGCTTACATACATATGTACATCACATACAATTATTTTTAGTTAGCTGATTTAATTTATCTGACGATTGAAAAGTTAATTTCTGTAAATACATAAACTCATTTATGGACAATCATACATTGATAAACTATTCTTAACTGTATGGATTACATTACAATTTCATTGTTAATATGATTACAACTTCAATTTTATCATTAAAGCAATCTTAGTATTAATAAACTATTCTAAACTGTAAGGTTCCCGGCATAAATGAGTATACATATTTCCGGCAGCAACTTATTACCTCAAATTTCAAATTTAACTTTTTCAATAAATTATGTAATACAGCAGCTCTCGTTCCGTAGATGCATATATACAATTTTAAGATTCCAACATCTTTGCAACTGGATTTGATGACTATGATTTATAGAAATACTACATATTGAGATTTTAAAGTGCCTTTAAAGTCATTTAGATGGGATATTACTCAACAATGCAAATAATTATAAATAATAATTAAATTAATTTGTAAATAATTATAATTCAGTATTATAGTAATTTCTGTAACACTAAAAAGTAGAAAATAAAAAAACCCTTGGTAAAAAAAGGTTTTTTAATTACTTACCTCTTATACAGTTCACATGGTTTTTTAAAAACATACCTCCTTTTGGTTTTGTATATAATATTAAGATATATAAAAAACTCAAGTAAAAAAAAATAAATGTATATAAAAAACTTTAGTAAAAAAACTCAAGTAACAAAATAAATGTATATAAAAAATAATGTACTAAAATATAAAAAATAAATGTATATAAAAAACATTAGTAAAAAAAAAAGTAAAATAAATGTATATAAATAATAAAATTATTATATACAAATAATAAAATTATTAAAATAAAAAGGCAATTTAATCAATATTTTAGATCATCACATACATACCAAGGCGGCCCATACCTCTTAGTAATATATTTAATTACATTAGTTTAAGCCGGGATCATAATTTTGATTGAAACCCCAATCATTGAAATCTTTTTGATTGAAACCCCAATCATTGAAATCATTTTGATTGAAATTTTAATCCCTCACATTTGTACATTTGTTGTTGAAATATTGATTAAATTGCCTTTTTATTTTAATAATTTTATTATTTGTTTATATACATCAATTTTAATTGAGTTTTTTTACATATCCACTCAATCGGTTTGAAATCTGCGGAGAAGAAGGTTTGGGGAAAACTACTGTGCTCTCATATCATATATATAAAGACGGTAATTTGTGTGTGTGTGTGTGGGTGTGTGTGTGTGTGTGTGTGTCCTAACTCTCGCCGAACATAATGAACGAATCGATAAAAATCGATTAATTCATTTTTCGACGAGACGACTTTGTCGCGACTCGAACCGGTCACTCCAAATAGCCTGAATATGGGTCTAAATTGAGCTAATGGTCTCGGACATCACGCCAAATCTAATTTTTCATTTCGCCTTTTTTTTTCAAACATTAATTGAAATATTCCTTCTCGCCATATAAAAATACGTAATTTTAATAATTTCATTTAGCGAGGTTTTGAACCATTTTTTTATGTATTTATTTTCAATTAAATTATAATTATAATTTTAATTATTTATATTTTGACGATATTCAAGAAAAAAATTGATTTCATTCACCGCGGGCGCCGGGAATCGAACCTCGGACCCTCGCGTCACATGCCATATCCTCGCCCAGAATATGTAATAATAATATTCAACGTTACGAGGTCAATGACCGTTTGTGTATAATCGGAAAATATTACATTTTGTTAACGTTAACTTTAAGAATTGAAAATTATTACAAATAAAGAATTGAAAACTATCTATGAGAGTCTACGAAAATAACGGTTCCGGTTCCGGATTTTTTTTTTAGTTTTATACGGGTATATAATAATTTTATACCCATGCGATGATATTTCATTCTATTCACTAGTCACTAGTATAACCACCATGAAGAGAAAACTTAAAACCACGGCCCCGAGCCCCGAGTCTCCTTCAATGGAACAGGAGTGCTAAGAATCCCCGGACTCAAAGTGGTGAACATACGAAAAATTGGTACATGGAACGTTAGGACCATGTATCAAGCAGGTAAAATTGAAAATCTGCAACTGGAAATGAAAAAAAATCAAATGCTCGGCGTAAGCGAAGCTAGATTGCCTGGAGCAGGAAAAACGACGCATTGCAATGGATATACGACTTACTACTCGGGATCGCTTGACGGCACTCATAAGAATGGTGTTGCTGTAATTCTGGAAGATGACATCAGTAAAAGTGTGAGAAACTTTATTTCGTTATCTGAACGAGTCATGATGATACAATTAGCAGGAAAACCTATAAATGTTAACATAAAACAAGTGTATGCTCCCACTTTCGATAAAGAAGAAAATGAGATTGAAGAATTTTATCAACAAATCAAAGAATTGATGACATATACGAAAAAACATGATGTTAACATTATAATGGGAGATTTCAACGCCAAAGTTGGAGACGAAGAAACAATGGGTATAACTGGTCGCTTCGGGCTTGGAGAAAGAAATGCGAGAGGAGACAGACTAGTTCAGTTTTGCCAAGAAGAGCAGTATGTTATCTTGAATACTTTCTTTAAGCTACCTAAAAGAAGATTATACACATGGAAATCCCCAATGGACTGTCCTGATAATATTGTGCGAAACCAAATTGACTTTATTTTGATAAACAGTAGATTTAAAAATAGTATAAAATCGGTGAAAACCTACCCTGGTGCAGACGTGGCCTCCGATCATAATCTACTTTGTGGGAGATTGAAGATAATACTGAAAAACATTTTAAGAACATCAAAACCTAAACCAAGATTGGATTTAGAGCTGCTTAAAATTCAAAGGAAAATTAAAGAAATTAAAGAAAAATGGATGGAAAATAAATGTGACGAAATTGAAAAATTACGTACGTACATAAAAAACTAAAAGAAGCAACAGGATCATTCAGAAAAAAATATTTCATACTCGGGAATAAAAATGGAAAAATCATTTTAAATATGGATGAGAAGAAATCAGAATGAACTGAGTACACAAAATTGATATTTAAAGACAATGGAGAAACCGGAGGGCATATTGAAGATCCAGACACGGGACCATATATATTGAAATCCGAAGTGGAACATGCTATAAAACTAGCAAAGAGTCGGAAAGCTACTGGACCGGATCTGATTCCTGCCGAATTCCTCAAGTTATTGGTCGACGATAATATAGAAGATCTCACAAAACTCTTCAATAAAATATATTTATCAGGCGAACTACCTAGCGATTGGTTACAATCCATATTTATACCGTTGCCAAAAAAGAGTAACGCGAGGACGTGTAGCGACTTGAGAATAATTAGCCTACAAACAAACATCTAAATCTTCATACGCGGTTGAGATTCGCGAAGAGCTACATACGTCTGGACAGTATTACTACACGGATGTGAGACGTGGACTCTGAAGACCAAGATGATCAGCCGCATCGAAGCTTTTGAGATGTGGGTCTACAGGCGTATGCTAAAGATTCCGTGGACCAAAAATATATCAAAAGAAGCTGTCCTCAGCATGATGGGGAGAGGCAGGGAACTTGTTTCTGTCATCAAGTGGAGAAAGATGGAGTACCTCGGACACATGATACGAGGTCCAAAATACGAATTTCTACGTTTGATAACCATGGGGAAAATAGAAGGAAAAAAATGGATTGGCAGGAAAAGGTTATCTTGGCTTCGAAACATGCGCATGTGGACCGATATGAGCATTAACAAGAAGAAGAAGGAAAGGATTTATTTGCCAATTTGAGGAACCGTTTCAATCGTATGATTAGCTAAAATTGGCAAACTCTGATAAGAAACGATCGATTCGGAGTCACAAAACCCCCAAATCTAACCAGCAGTTTGGCGGATCGAACCAGTGATCGCATGGTGCTAAATATATACGCTACGATTAAGCCAAACTGCTGGCTATATGTATTTTTATATGTATTTTCAATTAAAAACTGACTTAAAAACAATTGAATTTTAATATCGTCGCAGTGACCATAAAAAGTGGCATGAAAAGATGTTTCATTGCAGAACCATTGCAATTATCTTTGTAACAATAATCACACCTTGTAGCTTTCTTTCATCTCGCAAGTTCGACACCAACTAACAATTTGCACATATATTTAGCACCTATCCAGATGGTTCATCCTTTGATGACATCCATGGAATCGCCCACTAAACGAAGAAATACATAATTATAATAGTGATAGTTAAGAACATCTAAATCACACGCTTATTCTCAGTAAAGCTTAACAATATTTTGATTGGTTGATGTCATTGTGATGCATGCAAATTATATGGGCTCACTTGGTGGATCGGGAGCTTGGACTCTTTCGCCCAATCAAGTTTCTGACACTATGTTTCTAACATC
This sequence comes from Arctopsyche grandis, assembly GCF_051622035.1. NCBI lineage: Eukaryota > Metazoa > Arthropoda > Insecta > Trichoptera > Hydropsychidae > Arctopsyche > Arctopsyche grandis. The sequence continues at coordinate 17,200,410 of NC_135363.1, read as the reverse complement.
GCAAGTCACCTCCCTGCTCGGACTATTTGCTTTTTTTCTGCACTCCAAACATACCTGTTGCTGACATTTCAGGGCGTCGCAGTCTGAAATTTCATATATATACAATTACTACCGATCGGCTTATTATATAATCAAATTTAAATGTACATATGTATAGTTACCCAAAACGAGCAATGCAGCTATGAATGTGATGAAAGTATATTTTTTGATACTTTTCAAGGTGTTCAGACCTCAAAGTGTACATATATGGAAGTGATATATCTTATCTGTTGAATAGTTTATCTATGCATTAAGGCAACTATTTACAGAGGGTGGGGGAAACAAGTATATGTATATGTAGATTACACACATTATACTATATATATATAACAGCCCTGGGCAAACTTTTCAAATGAAGGGCCGCATTAGGAATTAAAAATGAACTTCCGCTCGAAAGTAAAATACTATTTATAAATATACATTATTTACAGTCACGAAAAAAAATAAGTGATCCTCTAATAACCAACAATTTGGCGGACCACATAAAAATTCGAATCGGGCCGCATGCGGTCCGCGCGCCGCAATTTGCCCAGGCCTGATATACATATATGTATAACATACTTCTTTGGTTCGTATCATCATATATATAAAGACGGTAATCTGTGTATGTGTGTGTGTGTGTGTGTCCTAACTCTCGCCGAACATAATGAACGAATCGATAAAAATCGATAAATTCATTTTTCGACGAGACGACTTTGTCGCGACTCGAACCGATCACCCCAAATAGCCGGAATATAGGTCTAAATTTAGCTAATGGTCACGTGCATCACGCCAAATCCAATTCTTCATTTCGCCTTTTTTTTTAAACATTAATTGAAATATTCCTTCTCGCCATATAAAAATACGTAATTTTAATAATTTAATTTAGCGAGGCTTTGAACCATTTTTTTATGTATTTATTTTCAATTAAATTAAAATTGTAATTTATATTTTGACGATATTCGAGAAAAAAAAAGTTTTCATTCACCGCGGGTGCCGGGAATCGAGCCTCGGACCCTCCGATCCAAACGCAATGTCCTCACGAGCTCGCGTCGTACGCCATATCCTCGCCCAGAATACGTGTTGTAAATACACATCATATGTATATGCACGTAATTTGTTATGTGTAATAATAATATTCAACGTTACGAGGTCAATAACCGTTTGTGTATAATCGGAAAATATTACATTTTGTTAACGTTAACTTTAAGAATTGAAAATTATTACAAATAAAGAATTGAAAACTATCTATGAGAGTCTACGAAAATAACGGTTCCGGTTTCGGATTATTTTTTTAGTTTTATACGGGTATATAATAATTTTATACCCATGCGATGATATTTCATCGGGCTATTCACTAGTTGATGTATAATACACTAGATCCACCCTCACGCTTTATACTGGTATCCCTTTTGACGCATGCAAAATACATGGCGCGTGCACAGTTTCTCTCAGTAGGTAGGTAGGTACCAATGCGTCGTAGGGAAAAAACCTTTTTTTTCCCCAACTTCCCCGCTAGTTAAACCCCCCGCACCCCATCAGGGCCCATGAGGGTCACACGTCAGGGCCTATCTATGTGTATTATATATCTATGGTTCGTATTTAATATTATGTTTACATTTTTAGTATTAAATATTGAAATAGAAAACCAATCCTTATAAATGTGGTCACATGATATACTGGCCAGTTAAATTTATTTTATTGGCATCTCAATAATTATGTTGTTCGGATGGGAAAGAAGGTTTCCAGATTGGAGTGAAAGATACAGTTAATAGTAGAAATTGTCATCTCGGAGGGCTAGCTATCTTCGGATGAATTAACTTCAACCCACCGGTCTTGTGGGTTCACCTTACGGCACAAACTCTAAAGACTCAAAAACATATAATAAATAAAAAGTTTTTTAAAAACAAACCTCTTTTTTAGTTTTGTATATAATATTAAGATATATAAATTATTATTTTGAAAACAAATACCAATAATTTTATTTTACTACCGCCATCTATGTATAAAACTAAAGAATACATAAACGTCACTCATTTAAAATTTGCAAACTTAAAACGCGTCTTAAACGATATTTTATATCTATCGTAATGGCGGAGGATCCATTTACTTATATTGATGACCAAAATGAGCAATATGGCAAAGTATGAAAACGATCGGATAAGAGGCAAATTTTTTCCTGAATTGTAATCACAAGTGAAACGTAAAGGAGGTTTGTAAAAAATGAACTCGTACCGAAGCATTAAGATTAGGAGTAGGGGTAGACGATTTACGGGACAAGTATGCGTGTATGCGTGAGATTCAAGGGAGGAGCCGATCAAACCGTCTACTCTCACTCCTAATCTTAATGCTTTGGTAGATTTTTCGAGTCTTTATCAAATCAGATTGTATGAGTATTCATGAGTCAATATTTATAAATCAAGAACCAAAAGTGAGCGAGGAAATTTTAGTTTGAGTTGTAAAAAATCTGCAAGATTTTGGTTTGAATCTTGATTTTTGTGTTGATATTGGAACTGATGGGTGTTCGGTAATGACCATCTGAAAAAATAGGCGCCGTGAAAGAAATTAAAAAAAAAGCTGTAATCGCTGTCCACCGTCCTTTTTACAATCATAGCTTAAATTTATCGATATCAATTTCATCAAATGTCACTAGCATTCGAATTTGTATTGGGGTGATCAAACAAACAATTTTCTTTTCTAACCACTTCTTCCAAATGTAGAGTATTTTTGTGAGGACAAAATAAAACCTTGCTGATTTTTCAAGCGGTTTTGAAAATACAATAGACGTTTTAGATGAAATTTCAGAATGGCAGTTAACTACTGTATCAACCGGAAGTAGTATTTTTTCCTCTTAGAAAAGTCAAAAATTTTGTGACGACACTATTTTTTCCATACCATTGAATGCATCAAGCTGAAAATTTATAATTGTATTCTTTGTGTACTAAGTTTGAGTTGATAAGGTTTTGGTTAGAATTCGTAAGCTGGAAGTAGTAATTTTTTGAAAAAAAAATTTCATCATTTTATTTTGACCTTTTAAACTATTTTTATCGTCTTGATATTTTATTTATAGTGATTTTAAGTAATTAAAAAGTTTTGAACAAAAACTTTTGTCTTATGCTAGTTTCCCTACATTTGCGCTCAAATTTTTTCGAAAATGCTCTCGTGGCCGGTATATTTAAACGTGTATGTATGTATGTATGTTTCATTATCGAATTTTGTCTTTTATAGTTATATTCCTCAAATACATAGATATAGTCGTGAATTTCGATTTGAAAATTCAGATCTAAATTTTATTGATAGAATTTGGCATAAATATTTTTATATACAATAAGTTAAAAATACGAGTAATATGTTTCAATATGGAATTTTATTTTTGTCGAGTTTTATTAATAAAATTAGTGAAATAAAATTTTGACAAAAATGCTCAGAAATATGAGAAATATCGATGCGACCCCTTGTCCCATTGCACCATTACAATCATCCTCTCCACAAATTTCACAAATGCTATTAGTCTTCCCTCTATTTAATTCGATAGTCTTCAACTCCTCACACAATCCCTTAGCTCCAGACTTTAATATACATCCTCTAATAACGTCAGTGGAATCTCCCTCTAGAATAAAATGTGAATTGAAGAAAAATAATATGTACATGAAATATAAATAAAGTATTGTTTTATTGCTTACCAATTCTCGGATCAGATGCGATTAGCTTCACGCATTGGAATTCAAGACTTTCAACCAAAATGGACGAGTTATAAGGCAATTGTGAGCCACCTAACCAGGTCTTCGCGACCAGATTTCTTAATTCACACATAACATCGGTACCAGGACCATTTATCTGGTCGTCTGGGCATTCTTTACAGTTTTGTTGCCAACAACGTAGACCACTGGACTCTGCGTTATATTTAAAAACAATTAAATAGTAGTTTAGACGAAGAATGACACAACGTCACTGTTAAGGTCCGAACGCACTAGGCGACAGTGCGCTGCAGTGCACATCAGAATTGGTACAAAAGGCAACTTTGACGCGCAGTGTCGCACCACTTATAGTGCGTTCTATCTCATACAATTTCATACAAAAATATTTGTCGGCGCTGCGTCGCTGCAGTGCAGTGTCGCCTAGTGCTGTCTAAGCTTTAGACAAAATACCAAAATTTATTTTTTAAAAACGATACTGAAATAAAATACATACATGAATATAAATCAAAAGTTAGACAAAGATTGTTCCCAATTTACTAAATGATGACTCACAGCTTTGATATGATTAATGCTAGCACAGATACTATGATGTTGTCTAAGCTTTAGACCGCACTAGGCGACACTGCACTGTAGCGACGCAGTGCAGTCAAATAATTTTTGTATGAAATTGTATGAGATAAGAACGCACTAGGAGTGGCGTGACACTGCGCGTCAGATTTGCCTTTTGTACCAACTCTGTGTGACGACAAAACGCTCACGGACAATAAAATTCACCGACATTATGTTCACAGATAAAACGCTGTCGCGGAACCGCTTCAAATGAATACTGATCGATACAATAGATGACGAGTGAAAATATGTGTATAACAATATTATTATTTTAAATGTGATTATCTAATCTTTTCTATTATCAATATTAAATGTGATAAGTATGATAGACATTAGAGAAAAAGTTATATATTGCATTCCAATAGAGCTAAAAAACACACTTATATCTACATATGTATGTATTTTTTCCACATTTTTCCAATTTACTACAAATTAAAAGATTTTTCAGATAAGTACCTTGTATAGTGGCGAACACAAGAGCAACGGCCACTAGCATACACCTGGAAAAATTCATTGATGAATTTATCACAACAGTTACAAATAACACAAGTTACTGCTTCGAAATTTATTTCACAACTGATAAGACACTAGGCAACGAACATTTTATATCAGTGCTTTTCTAGTGTTACCACAAATATTTACACAAACGTTAGTGTTTTTCATATATTTATATATGTATGTTATGAAATTTGACTTATTTATGTACGTAGTAACAATAGGTGAAGTTTTATGGTCATGCGAAAATCGATATTTTGACTCATTTAAACTCAGAATCCATCGCTGATGTTTTCATACTTTAGAAAAATATGTGTGAAAAAAATTGCTTATCAATACGACGTCAATTTTTAAGTTGCCTGAAAGCGTTATCTCCCCCTTTTTTAAGTTTCTGATTCAATTATCCCCTAAACCCCTCAACAGATCGGTATGAAACTTTTTTTATGTGTAATACGTTACCTTAACTTTCTAGGGTTCTAACCAACAATTATTACTATTTCACTATTTCCGTTATCAAAGTAAACATTACAGCTAAAAATAACTCGTGGTTTAGCACACACTCACACTACATACATACATATGCATATTACGTATAGTTTATTTATGATTTACTCTATGAAAGGTAAACATACATATGTATGACTCATTACCGCGAAGTAAAATTTTTCAAATAATTCCATATTTATTTATACGATATATTTACGTTCATATTTTACGAGCGACGACCGCCCAAGTGGCCAAAAAATTTACTGGTAGAATATTTATTGTCGTGATAAGTTAATAATACACGGTTGCAACCGCCGTACACGGTTGCAATCGGTCGATGTGCGTTATCGCCTTATCGCGTTCGATATAACATTTATAAATTTTATAAATATATAATAATTATTATAATAAAATTTAAAGTTGCAATAATATAATATAATAAGTGAATATACAACAACAAAATCAAACTGTTGCCGCGCTGTTACCGGCGCGGCACAGTTTTGCACCCGTTCTGAAAAATGAACACAGATAATCCAGTGCCTCTGGCGCAGCAGTACGATCCGTATGATCAACTTACACATCTATGCCAACAATATGAAATCAGATGCAAACAATATGAGATAACTATAACCGATTTAAAGAAAAGAATTGAAATAATGGAAAAAAAATCCAGGCCTTCTACATCTATTCTAAATAGGAGCAAAAGTCTTGACAATATGAATAAAGACTACCACACGGATGAAGAAGAACTTGAAAATGAACTTAGCCAAAATGCAGAGAAAAGAAGTAAAAAAAGAAAAATAGATAAAGTATTATCTTCCCCGCAAAATAACCTGAAAGAAACACAAAAACAGCAAACCAATAAACCTAACAAACAACCACTTCCACCGCCTATTTATGTGAGCAATGTTATTGACTTCAATAAGTTTAGAGCTCATCTATTATCAACAACAGAAACACCACCCATTCAATGTCAATTTAAATTAATTTCAAATAATAGTATCAAAATCACTACACAAACCGAAGAAGATTATCGCAAAATCAAAAAAACACTAAATGATTTAAAACAACGTGAATGTAAAGACAACGAAAACCCCCTTCACAATCTAGAGTACCACACCTATCAACTCAAGAATGAAAGGTGCTATAGAGTGGTTGTTAGAGGTTTACCGCCATCAACAGACGTTAATGAAATAAAAGATTCTTTCAAAGATAAAGGATACGAAGTGGCCAATGTGGCAAATATTATGAAGAAATTTACAACCGATGGTGAAAGACAAATAAAACATTTCCCACTATTTTTTGTAGACCTGGTGCCAAAAGAAAACTGTAAAGAAGTATATGGTATTAAAGAACTTCTACATTGCAGAGTAACAATTGAACCACCAATGAAAGTAAAAGACATCCCTCAGTGTACAAACTGTCAACAACTTGGGCATACAAAAAATTTTTGCAATCGACAACCTAAATGCGTCAAATGTGCCGCAGACCATCACACAACAAAATGCAACAAGCAGAAAAATGTTCCCCCAACTTGTGCCCTGTGTGGCCAGCAAGGACATCCAGCTAGCTACAGGGGGTGTGAGGTCTATAAAAAAAAGATAAAAGCATCACAACCCAAAAAGGTAACAGTAACACAACGCGTACAACAAAATCAAATTGAAGTTGTTGATAAACAAACAACTGTGGACAAAACATATAGTGAAGCAGCTAAGTCCCAAGCAGACAAAAGCAAACAAGATATCGGGCAGGAAAATAAATCAACTGAACCTACCATCGGTGGCATGATGCAGTTGCTATGTGACTTTCAAACTGAAATAAAACACCAACTCAACTGGCTCATAACCAGAGTGGAAAAAATTGAAAATCAGTGCAAATCACCAAGTAAACATAATAAAAATGACAGATAATTCCCTACGCATATTAACATGGAATGCAAACGGACTCAATCAGAGAGTCCATGAACTTGAAGTGTTTCTAAAGACAAACAACATCGATCTAGCACTAATATCAGAAACACACTTTTCACAAAGAAGTTACATAAAGATAAACGGATACTCGGCTTATTGGACAACACATCCTAGTGAACGAGCTCGCGGTGGTACTGCTATTTTAATCAAAAAAAATATCCAGCACTTCGAACAAAAAGATATCAGAGAACCATTCATGCAAGCTACTATCATCACAATTAAATATGGCAATGCTGACTTAAATATTGCTGCAGCATATTGTCCTCCAAAGCATACCATCACAAAATACCAATTTATAAACATCTTTAATTCCCTTGGGCCAAGATTTATTATTGGAGGAGACTACAACGTTAAACATACAGCTTGGGGATCACGACTTATAACTCCTGGTAAAGGAAACAACCTTCTATACGCGATTCAGAGCTCCTCGTGCGAGTATCATTCCTCACAAAAACCAACCTTCTGGCCGACCGACAGTAAAAAGGTACCAGATTTAATTGACTTTTTTATATCCAAAGGAATAGCCCCAAACCACATTGAGGTCGAAGGAATAGAGGACCTTACTTCTGATCACACACCAGTGCTAATGACACTGAGCACACTGGTAATTAAAAGAATAAGGAGACAGAACCTGACAAATAAACGCACTAACTGGGATATGTTCAGGAAAAAACTAGACCAATCAATAAATTTAATAGTGAAACTTAAAACTATAGAAGATCTCGAACTACACACTCAAAATTTTATTGACTATGTACGAGAGGCTGCGAAAGAAGCTACACCTGTACCAAAAGAAAAACCAGACCAAATCATTAATTACCCCATGGAAATTAGACAATTGATTAAAGAAAGACGTAGAACAAGACGAATATGGCATAGAACCAGAAATATTGCAGACAAAAGAGAATTTAACCACATAAGTAACAAAGTTAACCGACTTATTAAAGAGCATAAACAAAATTGTTTTGAAAAATATTTGGAAGGTTTGGGCCCTGCAGCTGATAAAAATCACTCACTATGGAAAGCAACTAGGAAATTCAAACGACCAATTCTACAAATACCACCTCTGAAAAATGCGCAAGGAGAGTGGATAAGAAGCAACAAAGAAAAAGCTGAGCTGTTTGCACAACACTTAGAGACAGTATTCCAACCACACAATATTCAATCTGATGCTGATTATACACCAATGTATCAACCACAGCAACTAATCAAAACTGTCACCCCTATGGAAGTAGCTAAAGAAATAGATGACAACATAAATCCTAAAAAGGCACCTGGAATTGACGAAATCTCACCGGGACTATTCAAGGAACTTTCGAAAAAGGCTATTATAATGCTAACATACTTATACAATGCATGTTTCCGGCTCAGGCATGTGCCAGAGTGCTTCAAAACTGCTCAAATCATAATGTTGAAGAAACCAGAAAAGTCACCCGAACAAGTAACATCATACAGACCAATATCCTTGTTGCCTGCGATCTCTAAGCTATTCGAAAAACTATTATTAAAAAGACTCAAGCCCTTAATCGATGTTCCCGACTTCCAATTTGGATTTAGGTCGAAACATTCTACCATCGATCAAGTGCACCGTGTTATTTCAAAAATAGAGCAATCGCTAGAGGAAAAAAAGTATTGTCCGGCTGTATTTCTTGATGTCTCACAGGCCTTCGACAGGGTATGGCACGAAGGACTTATCCACAAAATCAGCAAGTCATTACCTGGAAATTATGTCAAATTACTGGAATCATACTTATCCGGACGCAAATTCAGAGTTGCTCATGAGGAGGCATTCTCTAACTTTTTCACAGCCTCTGCAGGAGTACCACAGGGAAGCGTAATAGGGCCTATACTGTACCTGATATACACTGCTGACATCCCGACAAGCGAAGAGACATTCATTGGAACATTTGCAGATGACACAGTCATTATGTCATCGAGCGAGTCACAGGAGGAAGCATTTGAACGCCTGCAGCGTGCACTGGACAAGATCAGCAAATGGACCAAGGACTGGAAAATGAAACTCAACGAGCTAAAATCAATGCAGGTCACATTTGCACTGCGACGAAATAGTGTCAGCACTCAGACTTTCATAAACGGAATCCAAGTTCCACAAGCTTTGTCAGCTAAATATTTAGGACTGCATCTTGACTCAAGGCTTACGTGGAGGCATCACATTAAAAAAAAAATAGAACAGATTCGAATTAAACAAAGAGAAATGCATTGGCTAATAGGAAGACACTCCAAATTAGACCTACAATGCAAAAAACTGATATACCAGGCAATCGTGAAGCCAATATGGACATATGGCATACAACTGTGGGGATGCAGTAAGCCATCCAATATCGAAAAAATGCAAAGATGTCAAAACCAGTTTTTGAGGATTATCACCGATGCATATCGCTTCGTCACAAATGAAGAGATCCACAAGGACCTTAAAATCAAAAAAGTAAAAGAAGTCATCCGAGAATGCGCCGGGAGGCACGAGTTGAGACTGCACCGTCACCCTAACATAGAAGCGCTGCAGCTATTGGACACAACTCACCAGCAGAGGCGTTTAAAGCGAAAAAAGCCTCACGAATTGGTGTTCTGAATGTGAGAGATTCAGAAGCCCAATTCACAATTTTGGGGACGGAGTGATGATTCTGTAGTGCCCGTACATGATCTGAAGAGCAACGATATCGCTGGTGATGATTTATCGGGAATCGATAAGATGGCACCAAAAAAAAATAAAAAAAAAAAAAAAAAAAAAAAAAAAAAAAAAAAAAAAAAAAAAAAAAAAATAAGTTAATAATTGCGATGGATTTTGGATAAGGTATGAGAGTTAACAATTAAAAATTTAATTGCATACAGCCTTCGCAATTTGTACTGGGTGAGATTGTTTGATAACCACTCTGTATGAAATGAAATATTGCTGATTTTATATGCATCGGTTATTTTTGCGTAACTGTATCACCCGAGATTAAATTGTTGGATAATTTGAAAGTGATACCTTATATTATCATTCAAACTTTAAATTTACGTTTTTATAATATGTATGTAAATACATTAGTATTTATCTATACATTTTTAGTTTAACTTTACACAATATGTTCGTATAACTAGGAATATTTTGGGAAACGTAAAATGTTTGAATTAGTGAGCAAGTAAAATATACATATACATAGTAAATACTTACTTAACAAATGAATTGTAAATATGATTTAGATATACAATAGATTCGCTAGAAATGATGAAATATAATTTTACTGTATTAGTCAAAAACGTATTTCAAGCAATTCGTTATCTTTTCTGCGATATTGTAAAAACTCATCAATGATGAGTAACTACGCCACATATGTACATATGATGAGTCATCATATGTACATATGTGGCGTAGCTACCTCATGGCAAAGTCGTGCAAGTTATTAGGTCCTAATTTGACAGAGGATTCTAATTCCTATACACACTATATGTATATATGTACTATACACTATAATATGTATCATCGCCAAACTTAGAAGTTTCGAAAGTAATAAAAATATCTCGAATAGTACCTTAGTACATAGTACATAGTGTATGTACGTAAATATATACAAAATATTATTTTGATTCACTACCGGTCAATAAACAGCAATAAATTACTGGCTACACCACTAGTATAAACTATTGATATCAAATATTTCAATGATAAAATGATAATTTCAATGACAAACAAGATAAGCACTCGTATCATTGAAACCATCTGAATTTATATTTAAAACATCGTATTATTAACTTTTTTAGAATTTCATATTGGCAGTGGCAGGGCCGCGCCTACCATATGTACACATGTGTGCAACGCACACAGGCGGCCGAAATAAATGAGAGTCGAAAACATTATATTCCTTAAAAAATACGAAAAAAGACATCGTAATTTTTAAAATGCATTTAGGTTGTCTTTTTGTATACTTGTGAATTGCTGTTGCAAGTTACAACTTGTAACACATCCGAACTATAATTCTGGGTTATAATGGAAAAACAGATATATATAAACATATGTAGCTTCGGTCCGAATAGAGCTGGACAGGGATGTCATTTGGGGGGGGGAGGGGATGGGGGGGGGGCACTCACCCTCCCTAAATTTAGGAATAGTGTGAATTTAGAAAATAGTATGAATTTAATGATAAATGAAATATGTTTTATGGATCTATGAATACTAAGTTTATTCCTTAGTGTTTTTACCCGGCTTTGATCGCTATTTGTAATATAAACAGCTTAATCATGGCGAAACTAATACTAAATATTCATTTTTTTTTATTAAATTTATTTGAATCGAAAAAAAATAATATTCAACCATATATCTTTATCGTCGTCATAGAAACATTGATTTGTTTTTGAAGCTCCCAAGCAAATCTTACAGCCTTACAAAGTCTCTTTCGAAATTATATATTAGATGTTACTTTTGGGTAGCTTAATGGCCAATAAAATAATCGCTGCAATAAGCTACTTTGAAAAAAATGTTTTATGATTTCGATGCAATTTTTTTTTTGAAGGTATGGCTTGAGTAAAATTTTTAGGAATTTTTCAACCCATGGAGCGAATTGTTAGAAAGGTCTTTATTTTATCTCAGAAACAGATGTGTAACGTATATTTTTCCGAAAATTAGTGTTTAATGTTTGTTTTCAAAAAAGGTTTTAAATTAACATTTTACTGAATTGGTTCAATCTGAACTGTTTTTATTTAACTTATTTTTTTTTGCGGACGTCCAATCTCTCACAAAATGACGAATGTGATGGATTTAATATTCATGTGTGACAAGTTCGGATCAAAGAAAGATTTAGTTATTAAATAAAATTGCGTTCTGACCAAAACCTTAACCAGCAGCATGGTCTAGTGGTGAGTGTAGTATTTTCTCGTGCTAGGTGTCATGGGTTCGATTCCCACTGGAGCCTCGTTCCTGGCCAGACCTTGGTTTGTCGAGGTCGGTCGTTTCTTATCAGAATTTGTCGTTTTTTCTGATTTGAAACGATTCCTGTAAAATTGGCTTTTCCTATCCAATTTTCTATTGCGGAAACCTTGAGCTATTCTTATTTCTCAGGTTTCGCCAGATTTTCTCTCCATAGATGTCTCTATGGATGATTATTGAATGTAAAAATGTCGTATTGTTACATAATAAATGTTATTATTCGTATTGTAATGTAACGTATTGTAATAAATGTGTAATGTCTGACCATAGATGTCAGGTGATGTTTCGATATGTATGTATGTTATAATTATGTATTTAATAATATATGTAATATATAATTTCTCGAGTTTTAATCTGTTTAGCACACTCGCCGCTTTGGAGCAATCTGTTAGGCGAGTGTGCATGATTAATTGAAAAAAAAAACTCTAAGTACATAAAGAATACAAATATAAATTCACTGTTCAATGTTCAATTCAATGTTCACAACATTTTTGACTTTTGATTTATTCGTTACACGAGTTTGTAGATTTTTCTCATATTTCGCCACTATACATACATATGTATGTATGTACATAGGCTTGGCAAGGAAGTTAGGAAGATGAAAAATGAAAAAAAAATGAAAAGGCAACAAAAGCACAAAAGAAATATATTATATTATTTATTTGATTTTTACTATACATATTTTTTATATATTTATTTGTATTATAACCACATTGACGCTTTGGGTCTACCTGTCAAGTCGATATAGTATTGATTTTTTTTTAAATAAAATAAAATCAAATTTTACATGTTATAATTTATCACAAAGCCAATTTTTATTACAGAAATAAAATGTATGAATTTCACTTACATTAGTATAATTTCACTTATATTATAACTATAAGTTTGGAAAACATTTTAAAGTTTTTGAAGAGATGTCACTAGTAAAAGCACATGAAATATGATAAATATTAATTTTCAACTGAATATATGTATGTACATATCTGCAAAAATACATATTCTGCTCATTTATTTACATATTAAAAATACTACTTTTGAAAAAAAATTGTAAATACTATTTTGATATAGAAAAATCTGATTTTTTTAAAATTAAGTAACATCATATAAGACAAGATTTACCTAACAAACAAACCAGGGCTGTGGAGTCAGTTCAAAATTTACCGATTCCGACTTTATTTAATGATTTGACTCCGACTCCGACTCCACAGCTGGATAGTTAAAGTAGGAACGTAGAACAAAAAATTAGCGTAGATAAGACTAAACAAATGTTCAATAGTTATTGCATACCTGATAGCATTTCATTAAATGATAAAGTTAGTAAGTAGTCAGTTATTTATATTATAATAGCTGTATTACCCGGCTTCGCTCGGTATTTGTAATATAAACATGACTAATCTAATAATAAACATTTTATTAAATTTATTTGAATAGTTTTATTTTATATAAATTTATTTGAATAGTTTTATTTTATATAAATTTATTTGAATAGTTTTATTTTATATAAATTTATTTGAATAGTTTTATTTTATATAAATTTATTTGAATAATCATTTTTTTTAAATTAAATTAACTGTCACGAACAAACAAACATATATACTGTCGAAATTATATGTATACCGATATGAATTATATGTACATATATGTATACCGATATGAATTATATGTACATATATGTATACCGATACGATACGAAATTATATGATTCCGGTGCCTGGAGCCTTCGCCCCCTTGGGCTTTACCTTCGGCGGCTGCACCCTCGGAGGCTTCACCCCCTAGGGCTTTGCCCCCGGTGGCACCTGGGCCCTCGACGCCTTTGTCCCCGGGAAAAAAAAATTGAATCGGCGCCTATGAATCGAAAAAAAAAATCGAATTTTACGAACTACGAACTACGAACCAACGAACTACGAAACAAAGAACAACGAACGAAGGTTCAGTCTCTTTGAAATTATGTATTAGATTTAGGGCAATAGAACATAGTCTCTTTCGAAATTATGTATTAGATTTAGGGCAAATAAAAGACATGTGCGGTAAAGAAAAGAAAATAAAGAGACGTATGAAATTAGGATAGAATGCATTTGAGCGAATGAACGCCGTTTTTAAATCAAAAACAGTGCCGTAGTGAGGCTATGGCAAATAGGCGAATGCCAAGGGCGCTCGATGCGAGGGACGCCGAAAGCGCCCCTCGCCTATTTTATTTTTATTTTTTTAATACATAATCTAATTCGATGTGTTTTTGAAATATCCATTTGTATATATGTACATCAAACTACATGTACATATTATGTACTTTGTTCGAGGGAGCGTTATGCATGTTTTACTTTTAATACTTTTGATTTCTGAGAAATTGACCAAACAAACGAACATTTTCGGAACCTTACAAACTATTTTTAAATTATTTCATCATGTACTAAATAGATGGGAAAAATCGTTCATCATAATTATCTTGTAAAAACATTCGGATACGAGAATTCGGATACGAAACCACTGCTGGTTCAAAATCGAAAGCAGTGGAAACAGTTCACGATCAATATGAGGACATACATACATACATATGTACTTTCAGTTTTAAATATCATAATTTTGCTAATACACATTCACTTGCAAAACCATTATACTTTCAAATGTAGAATTAAACGTTTCTTGAATATTTAAATCTTTCGAATCTCATACTTGATAAATGGAATAAGGTTAACACTGCACTTCAGCAGAAAGAACAGGATATTTATAGATAATCGTTATTAATTCAGGGGTTCGATAATGATTTTAGGGATTTTCGAGAAAATAGTTTAGATGAAATTTTTGTAAAAGTTACTGAACATTGCACTAAATTGAATTATAAAAAATATTTATTAATAGAAATTGAATTAGCAAGTAATATAAATTTTGATAATAGAATAACAGACTTTGCTAACGCCAAATTCACGGAAAATTCGTCTTTAGTTTTTTGAATCTGAAATAAATAATAGTTAAGTTGTTAATAATGTAATTGGTTACCGGTCAAAACAGATATATCTATGGTTTTAGATAAAGAAAAATTTATTTGAAATAAACATTTATAAAAATTAAAAGAAATGATAAATAATCGACAAAGAATTAAAAACCGCGAAATTTTAATTGTGTTTTAAATGCACCGATTCCTTTTATAATATGATATTTATTGCGAAATTGTCAATGTGGGACATTTACAATATAAATAATAACCTGTTTTTTTTTAAATGTTTGATTTAAATATTTCAATAAATATGTATTTTTTAAATGAAATGAATTCTATAAATCTAATGAAAAAATATTAAAGGGGCGACAAATTTGATATTTGCCAAGGGCGCCAAAAACATCGCTACGGCTCTGATAAAAATTGTCACTTTACCTGAATAAAAAGATCTTCAATCAATGTGTCTTGACAGTAATGACTAGAGGTAGGATAGTCACAGTGCTATCCATTATTCGGCAAACCTTTAACAATGCATTTACAACCTTTGAACAATACACGGCCCCCTCAGGCTCCGGTGACTAGAAATGACGTATGGATGTGAAACTTGGGCACTGAACGCCAGAATGCTGCATAAAGTCCAATGCACTCAAAGAAGTATGGACCCTGTATGCTCGGCACAAAGAGGATATATAAGAAACAGAATGCGTGGGTGAGAAGTATGACAAGAGTAGTCTATATAGTGGGAGAGTGAAGAGAAGAATTGGCAATAGACCGGTCATGTAGCTAGAAGAATGGACGAAAGGTGGATAAGAGAAGTTCTGGAATGGTACCCGAGAGAATATAAAAGGGTGAAAGGAAAGCCACAAGGAAAATAATGTGTGAAAGGCTGTTAATGCTGATGACAATGATGATATAAGACATATATGTACATACATACATATGTATGCATGTTGATCGACAAGAATCGATTTGTATCGAATACCAAAAAGTCGCACACGCATTGTTCATCTCCGTAGGACTGTTTTAACTGGAGCGAAAGAGCAGGTGACGGATCGGTCGCGTACCGATCGTAATTTACGCTCGTGGGATTTTCAAGATAACTTTCCATCGATAAGGGGGTTGGTATGTCGAACCGGTGAAACCAGAGAACCATCGAGTTGGATCGATTTTCGGCACCCGTGGCGGTGAACGCCTCCTCCGTTGCAGATATGCCAAAAATTTCGCACACAATGGTCGAGCGAATAAATTTCAAGACGGTAACAAAAAAAAAAAATTATATCAAACCGAGCAAATTGTCCTCTCTCGTCGAAAGGGTTAAACGTCGAAAAGTTGACACGCCTTTGAATTAAAGCCCAGTAGCTCTCGATCGACCTGGAAACTTTCTTCGACGTGCAACACGCTTTTGCTATCTCGTCCAATCTTTAAGAAGGCCGATCCTCGCGTACTAATTTATTGAGGCAAAATAAAACAGAACAGCACACAATAAAAAAATAAAGAAACCGGCGACAAAGGGTTTGCGAGATATATGTATGATAGTGAGATCGCCGCCACTTTCTCCCGCTCCAGTTTGTTTCAATTAAGCGTGCTTATAACGAGCCACCACTGGTGAATATATTTAATTCGAAACGGTACATGTATATGTATATAAATGTGTGTGTGTGCAAAAATGAAAGGCCGCATCTTGCGCAATTTAATCTGCCTCCCATCTTGGACGAGGGCTGGAAGGATTCGATCTGATTTTCGATAGCAAATGATCGATCATTGTCATTTTTAATATAAAATCTATATCCAAAAGTGTTTCTGAGGCAGCAATGGCAGAGAGTACTTTTCTACATCGCAAATTTTATTTCAGGGTCTTTGGTTCTGACATCATTCAAATTAGGCATTCAAGTTTTGTTCAGGTGATTAATTAAAACATAACACCAAATTGTGTAAAACAGCGATCAATTTAAAAAGTTTATTTAAAAAATATTCACTTGTTTTCTAAAAAATATTCACGTATAGAATTAATTTTTATTTGAAACTATATTTTAAATGAATATATTATGGTAGATATTTTTGTTTTCTATTTTCATTACTGCATTGTGCAGACGTACGCTTTCATTCCACACCAATTATACAAGAAAATCGGGATTATTCTGCAGGAGATATTCCGGAATGTCATCACTACAATATCAGGTTAGTGCTGTTGACTTTTTGCAGTATCATACCGAGTGCAAAGACTTTGGTGCGTGTTTCAACTTGTGAAAACTACATACATACATAATACGGTCATATCAGGATCATTTCTGCTGAAAAAACCGGAAAGTTTTTAATGGAATCTGGATTATCATAACTTGGATTGTGTTTATGCAGTTAATATTTTTTTTACTTTATCTACATATGTACGTAGTAACAATAGATTACGTTTTGTGATCATGCGAAAATTTTAACACAAGATTTTGACTGATTCGAACTCAGAATCGATCATTAATCACGTTTTCTTGATCTAGAAAAAATGTGTGTGTCTGTATATTTTGGGGATTTAACACCGTTAGTCCAATCGAACTGAAACTTAGAATCGTTTACTGAAATTTTTATCGATACGACGTAATTTTTTTTCAATTTTTTAAGTTGCCCGGAAATGGTACATACCTCCCTTTATAGGTATCCTCTTTTTTTTTAGTTTTTGACTTCAATTATCTCCCAAACGGCTTATCGAATCGGATTGAAATTTTTTTAAATATAGTAGAAATTGTAAATTTTATACCCCAATATTTTTTCCTAAACCGGAAGTTTTAAAAAATGTTTAAGCAATATTTCAATATTTCATTTTTTAAACAATATTTCATTATTTTTTTTTTTGACCTTTAAAATTATTTTTATTTTCTTGATATTTATTGTGTGTAATAATAAAAAAATTTTGAACAAAATCCGACAACCTAAAGCAGAAATTTTGTCTTGTGTAAGTTTTCCTACATTTGCGCTCAATTTGCATGCTCTCATAACCGGTATGTGTGAACGTGTATGTATGTTTAACTATCGAATTTTATTTTGTGAACTTCTCATATTCCTCAAATACATAGACAAAGTCATGGATTGTTCACATCCAAATTTTTATAAAGGTTCATCCTGATTAAAAAATTTCATCCCAATAATCTCGTTCAATTTGATGTGAAAATTAGAAAAATCGCAAACGCGATCGCTCATTTTCATAACTGTAATTCAACTATTTTATACTAGTTGTTTTACTCGGCTTAAACATGGCAAATCTAATATTAAACATTAATTTGTTTTTCTTTTTATTAAATTTATTTGAATCGAAAAAAATAATATTTACCGACGAAGGGTATAAATAAATAGTAATAAAGAATAATATTCAACGAAGGGATCCGGATCTGAAAAAGAATTCGGATCCGGATGATGTGATGAAAATAAAAAAATCATTAAATTTAATCAACCGAAAATGGTATTTTTTCCCTTTAAAAAAGTCAAAAATGTCTTGACCTCACGATTTTTTCCACACTACTGAACGGATCAAGCTGAAAATTTATATTTCTATTATTTATGTACTAACTCAGATTTGATAATGTTTTAGTTAGAATTCGTAAACCGAAAGTGGTAATTTTTTTATTTTGACCTTTTAAATTATTTTTATTGTCTTGAAATTTTATTTTTATAATATTTAGTGATTTTAAGTAATAAAAAAAAATTTGAACAAATTCCTACAGCCGGAAAATTAAAACTTTTGTCTCGTGTAAGTTTTCCTACATTTACGCTCAATTTGTATCGAAAATGCTCTCATTCTGCTATGTGTATGTATGTTTCATTATCGAATTTTGTTTTTCATACTTCTTATATTCCTCAAATAAATAGATCAAGTCGTGGGTTAGACATAACCGATTTATTTTTAAAGAAACTCATTTTTAAATTAAAAATTTATTTCTAAAATTATATAAATTTCAATCAGGTGAAGATTCAATATTAGCGGTTGGTTTTTAATTAGTTTTTTTTTTAAGACATTCTGGTTATGATTTTTTCCAGAATCGGGGCCCTTCAAATAGTATGGGAATTTGGCTCCTCACCCCCCTCCCCTTTTCATCAACCCTGGATATATCAACGAGTAGTAGTAATATACATATGTACTTACATTGGTAATTGCTGCAATAAATTGTTTCTAGAAATATGTAAATTATAATAATGAAATGAACCGCTGATTATATGTATGTTGGGTTTGGTGCATCCGCTCTAAAATCGCCAGATTAACAGAACGGCAGC
Organism: Arctopsyche grandis; assembly: GCF_051622035.1. Classification (NCBI taxonomy): domain Eukaryota; kingdom Metazoa; phylum Arthropoda; class Insecta; order Trichoptera; family Hydropsychidae; genus Arctopsyche; species Arctopsyche grandis. The sequence goes on along the minus strand of NC_135363.1, from coordinate 17,181,021 downwards.
TTTAAACATAATTCTCGTTTTCTCGAATGATAGATTGCACATCAGATGACGAGTAACCTTTCGATGTGCACAGATGCAATTATTAAAATTGAGTTGGATCTTTCTGGCGAGTTTAATAAGGCAAGATTCGGAACTTATCGAATCTTGCCTTATTAAACTCGCCTATCCTTACATCCAACACAATTTTAATAATTGCATCTTTGCACATCGAAAGGTTACCCGTCATCTGATGTGCAATCTATCATTCGAGAAGATGAGAATTGCATTTAAAGCAGCCGTCCGTTAATCTGTCATTCAATTTGTCTGGCGATTTTAGAGCGGATGCACCGCATCCAAGTATGTTGTATGTACATATGTATTCCTCATAAAGCTGCACTTTAGGTTAAAGCGTCAACACAACTCATCAAAATACCTACCGACATATAAATTTGCACAACAGTTCACCGACCATTACGTCGATACATCGCCATCAATTGATTCAACACAGGTAGATACGTACAATAACATACAGAATCTCTTATAGGAAAAGTCACGCGCTGTCGCTTTGCGTTTGCATTCCGTTATCCGTCCCTTAACAGTCGCCGCCATAGGAGGAAACTTCTTGCTCATTTTCGAATAATGAACTCGTATAAATGGAACTAATGGCCTGGGGAACAGCACGCGTCCTCCGCATCTCTGATGGGCCACCGGTGGTGATTGATGCAGCAATCTCCGTCAACAATCAACGCTGCTTCGGTGTTAACTCGACATACCTACCTGTCGCCGTGTGGTCTCCATCTCTGCCTCTCTCTCTCTCTCTCTCCCTCTTGATCTCATCGTCGACGATGACAATGCAACCAGGTGTCCGAGCCGATGTCATTATCAATCGTCCACGTACTCGAGCTAAAAATGATAGGAATTGTCTCGGCTTAATGCGTGTTCATCTGCATCCAATCATTCATGGTAATGAAATGCGCGTGCATGCGCGTGCCCGTTCAATTTATGCGAATAATTGCGCAAAATGACACCGTGTATCCGAATCAAATTATACCATATTTAATATAAAAGAATATGTAGTTTGTATGTAGAATATGTAGTATGTATTTAAACTATGCTCGATGCATTTTTGTTTTTAAATGAATTTCATGATATGCGAGCATGCTTATAAATGCATTAGTTATTATGTTACAATAAACTGTTCTCGATATTTAAGTATTCAAATCAATATTGCATATACATATGTACATACATACATGAGTAGTAAATGCGAAATTGGATTTAAATATAAATTTATCTGACATTCTTCGTTGTCAACAATCCATCGTTAAAAAGAACTCTCGGTAAATATAAAAAAAACAAAAACAAATAAAAAGCCACTTCGATTTAAATTAACGCATAGGGAAAAAGTTGACGAGTTTTGAATTATACAACTCGTTTTAATTAAAATGTTATATTAATACGTAAAAAAATATAATTTATGTTGCGTCATTTTGACAGTCGATTAGTAATATTATGCGTATTAGAATGCATAATATTTAACGATAATTAACTGCAATTTCCGGTTTAACTATTATAATTTAATTCTGACTTATGCATGATAGAACGTATGCACTTAAATATATTTTGCATATTAAAATTATTTGTAAGCAAAAAATGTATGTAAGTTCAACATAAAGACCTCTTAATAATTTAATCAAAATGATAGGTATACGATTAATTAATAACCTGTATATGTATAAGCCGTTTTAATTGAAAGTGGCGTAAGTCCACTTTTCTATATTTCGAGAAATATCTCGCAAAACATTAAATATAATGTTTTGCGATTAAAAATATATATAAAAAATTCTAGTGGCCTGTAATATGTTTATTCTGATTTTACGAGATTCTGGATATAAGTGATAACAATTTGTCAAACAGAAATATTGTGTTTCGAACTGAAAATTGGACTTCCGCCGCTCTCAAATATAACGCCTCATATGTATGTGTGAAAATCATCTGGTTCATTATATAATATTTTATCAAATCAAATATATATATGTATGTATATATATATATATATATATATATATATATATATATATATATATATATATATATATATATATACACATATATTGTGTTGCATTGTCATTTTCCTTATTATATTAACGTAACGCAGTTATTGTGTGAAATTTCAATTAAATTATGACAGGCACATCTTTGTACCGAATTTTTACACCGAATAAGCTACGCGTTGAAGTAAAAAAGCGAAAAATTATATCGAGTCTATCTTGTGTACGACCACGTTTACGAATTGTGATTTTACGAAAATTTGATAAGCGATGATGATTTTCAATATTTATTTCGAAAGTACTATACAGTACAGTCAAATTTTTCCGTGACGAATTCGTCAGCGAAATACCTTTATAACCGTTAATAAAAAATATAGCAGACTCGGCAATGGCAATAATCGCATCGTAAAACGAAACGATTTTGGCGGGAGACTGAAAAAAAAATAGAATTTACTACATAAATTCAATATACTTTTTTAATTCAATTCGTACCTTATTAATGGTATTCGAGGCCGTTTAAGTATTTTATCAATTATAATAATAAATTAATTAATTATGCATGTATGCGTATAAGTGGCTTCACGTGCTAGGAAATAATAAAGTGTACTAATCGTCACGATCATTATTTCTAATTAAAATTGCTATCATTGTACGACATTGTTCAAACGCGTATGAAAAGTACAAGACTTGGTGCAGGAACTGCCCCCCTTTTGATTATAAAAAAAATCCCAATAAATCGTTCACGGGTTTTTGCATGGGAAACTTTATACTAGTGGTTTTACCCGGCTTCGCTCAGTATTTATAATATAAAATGCTTAAACAAATGGCTAATCTAATAGTAAACATGCATTCGTTTTTTTTTTATTAAATTTATTTGAATCGAAAAAAAATTATATTCAACGATATCAATATCGTCGGCATAGAAACTTTGATTTGTTCGATGACGTCACAGATTCTACGAATTAAACAAACATACATACAAAGTCTCTTTCGAAATTATAAATTAGATTACTAGTTACGACGAATTTCTCATATTGTTTGTGAGCAATTCATAGTTATAATGAGCAATGGTGTCTACTGTAATACATACATATATGTAGATTACGTTCGAGACGTAATGCAATTTGGAAAGGCACATACTGCTAAATGTAAATGAGATATTTAGTATACTATAAAACAAGGAACTTAAAAAGTAATCATTTGGTGACTGGTTGGCTTTATCGTCCATGAAAAGTATAAGATGGATTACCAGGACTGACGAGAGGGGGGGGGGGGGGTACAGAGTATGCAAATAACCTGGACCCGGGATCCAGTATATTGATAGCATTTTAATTTATTTATTTATACATATAAAGTTCACTTTTTATCGAGTGCACAAGTTTGTGCACCTAGACTACTATTTAATATATAATATTATAAGTTTCAAAATATCACCCTAATTTGAATGTGTGAATGAAAATATTGTATATAAAATTATGTCAAATGTATTTTTGTTAATTTTAATCGATTTTAATTTAAAACTTTCCAAATACCATACACATTTCATAAATATTTCATTCAATAATTCATTGGGTAGGCTATTTGAATCACATAATTTGAAAAGAAAGATTCTCTAACTATTTTGAAGTAAATATCATTTTGTAGTTATAATTGTAATGGTTATTTATAATTTTAAAGAATTCAATTAGATCACCCCTCATTCTTCTCGTCTCCAAAGTGGAAAGATTCATTTTTTTCAATCTTCATATGAAAGTGATTTAAGTTCGGAAGGCATTTTTGTAATTCTTCGTTGGAGCTTTTCTGAACAAACAACGACTTTTTTAAAATAAGGGTTCCATAAGCAAATTCCAGTTTTGGTCTTAAAAAGGTTTTTATAAATTTGGGCCATAAGCTTGGCATTGAGACAATTAAAAACACGTTTAATAATATATAGAAAAGAATTAAAATTTTTGATGAACTTTTACCACTCAATTAATTCGTAGAGATCCAATATAAGATTGGAGTTCATGGTCTGGTTCTTAAATGGCATTGGGTTCATATTTGCAAAAGCCGGCAACCACACCTCTGTTATTTGCTTGACTTCGCGAGAAGAATCTTCGTCCCACGCGCTCGGCAGACGACAATAGGACAACGTTTCCCAAATGTATCGTCGACTTGAATACAATTAGAGAACAACGACTGTCCTTATACAGCTCGAGAATGGTCTCCAAATTAAGCCAGCGTCATATTTCCCTTGGGAGAGAACCATTGCCGCAACATTCGCTAGCATCGGACCTAACGAACCTAGAATACGCACCTGGGCTGCAGGTATTCATAGAGAGGAGATTCAGTTTAATTTTCGCACTGCACTCGTCCGCGGAGATGCATTATTTACTCGTCCCTCGGCACCACAATGCCATCCTAAATTGTGAGTTAGTGTGATTATAGGCCGTTACCATCGCAATCGGTGACTATTGCCGTCTCTGGCCATAACAAACAGCCTCTATGCATCCGTGGCCAATTTCATCATCATTGCATCCGATACGAATGCACACCACCGGCTTGATTGCACTTTATGACCGGCTGACAATGGGAGTGCAACGAGCGAACCGTCTCCAGTCAGTGTCCTAGCAAAGGGCACATTCTCGATGAAAAATGCATAAACTTTATTTATATTGGCAGTTAAATACTATTAATTGTTTAAATTGTTGATTGAAACCTTAATTAAATGCATTGTTTATAACTTAATCAAGTCCCAAGTAACGCAAATATATATTTTATATAATAAAACATAAAAAATATGTATGAACGCTCGAGTGCAAGACAGGTACATACGTATGCATTTAAAACGACTTATAATGTTAAGTGCGGCAGTTTGAGTTTTAATAGTACAAGATTGTAAAAGTAAGAAAAAAAGTAATTACCCAACGTAGAAGGCGATAAGTAATGTGATCAACTAACTCTATTTAGTGCCTGAAAAACAGCATTTCTCAAACATTTATCATTATAAATGTTCTATATAACCATCTGCATCACAACATTTTCCAGAAAAAGCCCATTTTGATCATTTAGATAAATAGTAGGTACAACACAACATAAATTATGAAATATTTCAATTTCACTTCACTGCATATGTGATAATACGACCTTAAGATATTTTGGGAGTAAATAATTTGATTTTTCTAATATTATACACTAGTTAAGCGTTATGGATATCTGCCGCGTTAATCTTTAAGCGTTATGATTAACTGAATTCTTATCATTTGAAGAATAGTATATAGATATTTTTGAATGCTTTAAAATTACAAATCAATACTGCTGTACTATGCAAATTTAAGTAAAATTGTTGGTTACAAATCTACGATCCTATTGACTTTTGAAAAATGATTTAGCAAAAATATGATATTTACGATTTGCTATGTATAGATAAACTTGCCCCACACTATAGCTGGAATTATAACAAATATTGCGTAGGCTGTCCAGTCTCACGTTCCCATATATGATAATAAATCATTTATATCTAGACGACGATATCTGAAAATGGACAAAGAGTACTCACTTACTCGTCGGACGGAGGTTTTTACAGCGAAAATGCGTACGTCAGAATTATGCGAGCACATGAAATGCAAAAAAAATAAACAGATAAAAATAAGAGGAATTCTTCTCGATGAACGACGCTGGACGGTGATCTAGATTATTAATTGATCAATTAGCCATTTAGGGGGATTTTATGTGTTTGAGCTCGACGAGCTTCCGTCCCGTAGATACTGTCAAGTACATAGAGTTGTTCAAGACGTGTACTTTTGAGCCTTTGTTTGGAAGCCGATAGAATTCGATTAATTCTAATTTGAAACCGAGTATTACATATATACGTATTGATAGTTTCTTAAAAATTAAGTAGCGAAAGAAAAAGGTCGGAAAATTACACATGTAATTGCGAGCGCGAAAGTTCACACATCGTTCTGAATTTTTTTTTTGAAAGCGAAATTTGACGCTTTCGAAAATAACAAAAAGTGCATATTATGACAGGAAAAGTGCCGACAATTTAACGAGAGCAAATCGTTCGTATTGTTTTCATTTCATTTTTTTCGGTCTTTCTTTAGTGCCTGCGTGACAGTTCGAAACGATGACAGCAATAACGAGAAGTCAGTTCGCATTGCAATGCGAATTACGGTGTAATGCAGTCATAAAATTTGGAAGTTTCGAAGTTTTCGAATTGTGAGTGTGTATGATTATTGCTAATAAAAAAATCCATCGATATATCGATATAACCGTTGCAATTATTTCATTATGCGTACGTTTTGATGCCTGCGAATATACAGAGCGTACCGAAAGTTGAACCCAATTTAAGAGTGGCAACATTCCAGCGTGTGCATATTATACACATGTATTCGGGTTTATAATTGAGGTTTCAAAGTTATAAATTATTTTAAGAAATTCGTGTAGGGTGGAGCGGTATTTTTGCAAGTTAATAAAAATATATATCTGGGAAAGTTTACGATCTTAATATCATGGAAAATTTTATCATTATTTTATGATTCATTCGAGCAAAATATCTGCTGATTTCTAGTTATAGTGTAACTTATATTTTATTCCCTAATATTAATATACATACATACATATGTACATATACATATATGCATGTAATTTTTGGAAATGTTTACTTTAGAGTTGAATAATAAATAATAAGAAACTTATAATGCATCAATCCAAATATTTTGTTAATTAGATATTATTGTAAATTATATATTATTCTACAAACATAAAACAAATAAACTGGTGCACGATTATGGTATGCAATTTATCTATTATGTGATAAGATTTATACAATACAATAACAGCAATGAAGATTTGTCTTTTGATATAAGTTTCTCTATCTGTTTTACATAGTGAAACTTTGGATTGTTGAGATAATATGTAAAGACTACTATATTAGATTTTTTGAGATGAAGTATTGGCGTTGGATGTTGAGTCTTTGGACGAATATAAATGTATGTACATAAATATGTACAAGCGCTTCACAGATAGTTGTATACGTTTTAAAGTCTCCAATAAACCAGTTGTGTTTCCGTCGATTATTATTTAAGAAAAGGAAAACAAATCAGGAGTTCCTCGGTATGATTGGTAACTGGGAAATACAAAAATTAATTATCTAACAGGGCTAAGGATTTTAAAATGAAGGTGAAACAATGAAAGCTATCATCAAAAAAACTGAGAGAACTGAATTAGAGCCCCGAATTTGAATTCTTTTAAGATCGAAACGATCGTTTTACATATGTATGTATATGTTGCGCTAAAGAATGTGTGTTTCTAATTATCATAATGCATATTTAATGGAATAGTTTGACGTAGTCACTGTGAAGTTGACGATTTCTGGCCAACATGCAGATATATGTATACAGTTGAGGGCACACGTGCGCGATGACCCATGGTCAGCTGCTGCAACATTTCCATTTCCAGAAACCCGACGCAAACGGGCAGTCAGCAATATGCACTTTGTCCAGGATGCACTGTTGTTTGTCCGCAAAACGTCATCGCCACGATGACCAAACTTCCTGCGACAACAGGAAGATGATTAAGAAAATGTCACGTGCTTTATGTGAGTGCGTAATAGAAAATGCAGCGGCATGTGCAAACCATCAACGTCATTATCAATACATATGCATGTTGCGTATGCTTAAGATGCATTGAATCTTTTAGTTGTAACATATTTTGACTAGTTGGAATATATTTATTGGTTTTTTCTTTTATATTTCATTGTAATTTATTTTATATTTTTTTCTTTCTCCATTTCCATTATGTAAAATAGACAAATTTTTTCTTGACCGTAAAATAAATAAATACTCCGTTTAACTCACGTAAGTTGATTCATATGCCGAATTACATTTCAACTGGTCAAAATATATTATAGCTGAATATATATGTAGTTCAACTGTAACTTGAACTTTAGAAAAGATTAGGTTTACGTGAAAACGTCACTCGACTAGTAAATTGAGTTGGAAAGTCACATTTTTGTTTGAACACATTCTTAGAGTTATCTCAATACGGTGATCATTACCTTTATTCGTAATATTTAGTAAATCTTAACGCATTATTGAATTCTCGAGAAATGAGAATTCTCAATTTGGCATTTTTTTCGAGAAATTCTCGAGAAATAATTCTCGAGAAGGAACACTAAACATATGTATGCACCAAGCGGAATTTTTTCTCGTGTGTCTTTGTAAGACATTCCGAAACGTCATAAAGCGCAAATTGGAAGGTGCGATTGCCAACGATGGGCAAGACGTCCTTTTCTTTCATTGAAAATTGATAATAGTAATTGCGATAATAAAGCCAATAATGACGGCAATAAAAGTAAACGATCGAGAAGATAAATAAATATTTATAAGTAAACGAAAGGCGAAATAATAAACCTTTCGCGTAAGGTGACCCAGTAAATAAGCCGACGTTTTTTTTTTCAGAGCCATGTTCGTGAGATAAGTTTCGATTTTATATGGGGACGATATGGTTTTAAATAATATGTATACAATAATGCTTTTCCTTTTAATTATTTCGACATGTTCGCTCTTCTGTAAACACGCCAATGTTCGAACTGTATCGAATGCATATTCGAGCTGATTAAAACCAAGAGCTTTAAACGCCAGCAGAACGGAATGAGTATGCATTTACGCATACACATTTTACTTGTACATGTGTTAATATCTAAATGAAATTTTAATACGCTATAATGACAAACGAAAATTATTAATAAATTGACTATAATATCGTGACCATTTTGATAATTATCTGCAGCCACTTGATATCTCTCGGATAAATAACAAATAAGAAACGGAATTTAATTACATTGCATAAACAAAATCCAAAAAATTATTGAATTTAAATGTCGCAATCGAATTTGCAATTTTTGATTAGTATATGTAAATATGTACAATATATATGAGCCCTTATATTTGATATTGGCATAAGTTCACTTTTCTTCATTTCAAGAAATATTTTGCAAAACATTAAATATAATGTTTCCGCCACTTTCCCATATATCGGCTCATATACATATGTAGTGAAATTGCCCGAATTTTCCAGCACTTAATAACAATACCATTGAACCGTTTTAACCGTGACTCACTTAGCGTGATGCAACGAAAATTATACATATGAAGACCTTGACATATGACTTGTGAAAGCACATAAAAAACTGCAATAAATCAAAAGACCTATTTCCCCTTTATTTATATGTTACGTAAAATATTTCATTCATAAATTCGAGCATTTAAATATATGAATACGTAATGAGCGCATTATTTATTCATTGTAATTTATATATTATACATACACGTTACCAACTCTCAGTCCAACACTCAAACTGAAAGATCGACTTGTCATATACATACATATGTATATGCATACATATGTACATATATACTTTTTTTATTTATTATTATTGCTCATTGATCTTGTGACCTTTGGGCGATATTCGTATGCACCAAGGTGGTGGGTAAACAACGCACACGAGGAACAACATGCCAAATAGAGAGAATCGCAGATCGTTAGATGTTACCCGCGCTTCGAGCTCCTATTTTAGTGCGGCCTCGGCGTGCATCGGTGCACTATGACAAAGCAGTTGTTGCACTCTCGGTGGTTTATCAAAGTGTTATGAATGCCCCGTGGGCTACCGAGCCGGCGCATTATGATCCAGGAAGTGATCTGGTGGGGTTATCGTGGACCGCAGATTCCACCTTTGAAGCCTTCGGTACCAAACACACGCATGTGGTGATTCCCAAACTGTGTGTCTCACAAAAAGAGACACACCCATCTTATAGTAATTGTTATAACAGTATTATATTGTTGCGTAGGGGTGGGTGGAGGATCCAAGTAAAAGGCCAACAGTCGTTTCACAGCATTTATTGATGATTAAGGAGATACACGCAGTGTCACTGCTAAGTCCAGAATGAATTATATCGCCTACGTACCGCCTTATAAAGGGTAGATCTCTCAGGACGCCTAATCTGTTTACCTGTTGTATAGTCACGTATTCGGATATGTATTTCCAAGACATTGGGTCTTCCCGTACCGATTCTGAGAAATAACTAATAACGGTCATTGTTTAGCCTAAATGCACTTAGAGTCCAGATATAATCTTTGGAAGTAAGTGCATGCATTTAGTTAATCCGATAACAGATATCCATTGGTCTAAGTGCAATTCGCTCAATCCGCGGCGTACGTAACAATATCTCAAACCATTCCCATGGTTAGCCAAAGGTGGCCATTTAAATACACTAGCTAGAATCGCTACTAGTATACAATATTCATATAATTGTCATGTGAAAAAATAGGTGTCTGAAAAATAGCAACAAAGCTTCTTATTGCCAACAACCAGTCCTAAAACAATAAATGTATTCGGAAATGCATAGTCTTAGGGCCGGGCCGCACCACTCAACTCGCGAGCAACTTGGTTGTGAGCGACCGTACTAGAGAAAATTGGCAAACTCTGATAGGAAACGATCGACCTGGAGTCAAAAATATCCAGGTCTGACCAGCAGCACTACAGATATACTTAGAAAAATTCTTTTCAATCGAGGTCAGCTCATGGGATCGAGCCCGGCGCCTCTCGACGCTAAGCAGAAGCTTAACGACCGAGCTATGCTGCTGGCTAATATTTTAATTATAATATTATAGTATTCAACTTTTAATTATAATATTTAAAAGTTGAAAACATCTCTTCCATGCAAAAATTTTTCATAGAAAGGTAAATGCAAAAATTATTACCTTTTTTTTTGACACTTGCTGATTGTTAATTCGCGTGATGTAGAAGGACATTATTTTGTAATCAATTAAATATTAATTAAAGTAATTGATTACACTGAGCAACAAAAAATCACGTTTTTGAGTTACCAGAGCGGAGACTAACCAAGCTTTATTAAGTTTGACCCACTGAATTTGAATATGATATTGATTTTTTTGGTGGGTGATCGTTTACGAGGTATGAGCGTTTAAAAAAATGCGCGATTTTTACAGTTTTTTGGTTTTTGCGGTCTTTAACTCAAAATTTAGGATTGTTACGCTCAAAGTGAGTATTGGAATCAATAGTCAGATATTTTTCCTATTAATTGTTATATTTCATTGCTTTAAAATACTTATAATTAATTGTCTAGCAAATTTTAAAAGTAAAAATATATATTTTTTACGGATTTTTTTCCGTGCTATTTTGCATTTATTTGGCAATTTTCAATTTTCAATCAGCAAAACGCTCATATCTCGTAAACGATCACCCAACAACAAAAATCAATATCATATTCGAATTCAGTGGGTCAAAATTAGTAAAGATTGGTTAGTCTCCGCTCTGGTATTTTTTTTTGTTGCTCAGTGTTATCAATACCTACAACGAAGTGCAACCGTTAGTGGAAAATTTTCGGTAGTAGCGGTAGTGATAATATTAATGTTTTTAAAATACCTATTATTACATACCTATTACACACGACAAATTTCTCGACTTTGAGAACCTTTTATCAAATAATTATACTACGAAGGGTGATTAGGGTAGTGACAATAAACAAAATATATTCCAACAGAGCGGAAGCAAGAAAACAAAAAAAAGCTTGTAAAAAAAGGTTTTCGATGAATTTGACAATAGCTAACCTATTTTTCTCGATCCCTATTTGATTTCGACAAAAAATTATCAAATGCAATTTTGGAATCAAATAAAACAAAGCTTCACCATTAAATAATATACATACATATCATATTTTTGGTTCATTATTTAAAAATATTTCGTGCCATCGAAATCCAACTAGGATCATCATATGAAGGTACCCAAATATTTACATACTGTCAAATGATGTGCTAGCTACATCATGCATGTTTATAAATAATAGATGCAATAAAGTAAAATTAAGTAAATTCTAAGACATGTGCGTATTTAGCATTGAATGAATCTTCCATCATATTTTCAACTCACGCCTTATTTATTCAAATTAGATGCTACTTCAATTCGAATACAATGCGTTCATATATATGAGGAACTAATAACAAATCAAAGTTTTCACAATAATTCTTACTAAACCGCAACCGCAATACGACCGCAATACGACGACAAAATGAAATCGAATGTGATCGGATGTGTTTCGAAACGACAAAAATCATTTTATAAAAATTTTAGAGAAATTTAATAATTTACAACGAATCGTTTATGCGCGCGTTTCCGAAACATTTCCGCATAAACGCGTACTTTGAGGTTTATTTATTTTTATTTCAAATCGCGTAATTTCCTCGCACCCGTAATTATACCTACATCTATAGACACATAGGTACTTATTTAACAGAGGAAATTGCTACGATTGTGTTCTGTTTCCGGTCTCGTCCCGATAATCGAAAAAAGTAAGTTTTCACTTCGGAAAACGATCGAATGACTTTCGATCGGAACGAAACCCATCAATACGCACTTTCTTTGAAATATTCCACTTCGTATAATTTGACACTATAAAACATCTATTATGCGCATGGAAATTATATCGTAAATTTTCCACGGCGACCATAGACGTGTCGGATTAATGAAATTATCATTCGATTTTACGAGCAAGTTATAAAGATGTCCTCGTTGAGGTTGAAATTGCGAGCCGCCGCTGCTGGTCGACGATCTTATCGCGATTTTTGACCCTAAAATCGCGCACGCAATTATACACTGTTGAAATTTTAACAGTTACGAACGACGGGCAATTATTCAAAGGAGGCAGCATCCTGACGCGGTAAATCATTTTTTTCTGGCATTGTATGCAAAGTGCGCATTTTCACTTTGCGAATTAATTCAAGCGAAAGTTGCGCAACAAATGTGGACTATGTGGGGTGGTCGTGGTTTATTTTTTGTTCGCAAAGCAGTTCAGTTCAAATTACGGGTCGTTGCCAAATTAACGTGTCGATTAATATTGAGTTATGTGGCCAAAATGACTCGTGAGAGCAATCGAACCACCCAGGAGTCTAAAAATATACGATTATTTCTTACCCCTTGATTTATGGCGAAGCTGTGGAAAGTAAAGTACGTCAGAGATGGGAAACCTTTTAGACCTTTGAATATTCAGAAATTCATTTCAAGTATTAGTAGTCCTGCAATATTAGTAATTTTCAAATAGATCAGACCATATATGAACCCATTGTAAATAAATACAAAAAAAATGCTTTTATTATTAATTTTTTTATGGTTTGAAATCTTAATTTGATGGATATAATATATATATATATTTATATATATATATATATATATATATATATATATATATATATATATATATATATATATTATATATATATATATATATATATATATATATATATATATATATATATTAGTTTTGTTTCTAAAGTATATTTATTTTCCCATGATGTTATTAAGGGGTTTCCTATATGGTATTAAACTTGTACATATATAATCTTAAAGATTACTAGTGGTGCTTCGCTCGGTACATGGAAATGCAGTCTAGTTAGTGAGAATACCGTTGAATCATGACAAAAATCTTCACTGGTTTTTTTTATTAAATATATTTGAATCTAAAAATTATATTATTTAACGCCCGACCAATCACAAACGTCTTTGACCAATCCAAACTATTAGAAACGACTCTGACGACAGCTAATCAGAAACGAATTACAGACGCCGTTTCGATTTTATATATAAGATAAATTTAAAATCATATTCAAATAGTGTTGACAAATAGTAGGTGGGATGGTTTTTGTCAATTCGATTAGGAACCATTGCAACAATGAAATCAGATAATTTGGCAAGCTCTAATAGGAAACGATTGACTGGGAGTCATCGTTTCCAAATATTCAAGTCTGAACAGCAGCACTGCAGAAATACTTGGAATAAATTCTTTTTAATCGAGGTCAACCCAGAATATGAACCCCATGAATGGTTAGTAAAAACGCAATCACCGATGTACGTATCTATTTACGTATGTACATACAAACATATGTATGTATCTCAATAATAAGAAAAAGTTTTCCAATTGGTATTGGTATTAATTAAAAATAGAGCAGTTGGTCACTCCTGCCCAAGGCAGGGCAGTTTTGTGCGATATTGTATTAAAATTTGGAAAAAATAATAGGAGTGAATTGTATCACTATCGATGACTCATTTTTATTTGAACTTTCGGTTATTTATGTATTCAGACTAGCGAATTTGATATGGCACACATTATTTAAGTCTAAAAGCGCACATTGAGACACTGCAACGGTGATTTCATACTCAATAAAAAAAACATAAAACTGTCCATGAGTAATTCAACTCGAAATTGACGGAACCACATTTATAAGCATTTTTTTGAAACATAATTTATGAATTCATTACATACAATGTACATACATACATACACATGTACTTCACATATCGCTAATTAGCCTCTCCAGACACTCTTAACACACTCAATTATTATTTAAGTTTGAAAGCGCTTTTTAATTTTGTTTTTAATTTTGTCTTAAAGGCCGTCTTATTGACCCACGCAAAAGTTGATGGGTGATAAAGTCGAAGTGGTTATTGTTATTGGTGTTTTTTTTTATTTATTTACAGACTTGGTAACGGGTTCAAATTTAAATCTGCCCTAGCTGTAATAATGGAAGGGCCACAGAGCTGACCATGGGTGGCCAATTACCAGCTTGTCGCCCCGCAGGACTCTTAATCAACTCCTTATAATAAAACCCGTTTGGTCGCGGGGATCTGCCACGATAATATGTCCGTTTGCAAGTGTGTGTGTGTACATATAACTGGACTGAATCGCTTGCATTCCAAATATTTGCATTAGATTGCATCCCGTAGCGTTTGTGTTGACCTTAATTATCGTTGTACATTCGTTGATAAGACTCGGAGGTGCGTGAATCTATTTACACTGTATCTGGTTTATTAACGGAAGGTATAGAAAATGACAATCTGTGAATGATAGATATGTTAAATTCAGAGAGCATGCATCATTTAAATGTTCTACGATAATTTTGATAAGAAATTGATAATCAATTATTTGGGAACGTATGTATAATATCATAGAGAAATTAAAGGTGGGACTCATTTTTTCTATTTAAATATTTTATTCAAACATAAGACGTTTCATAAAAGGGTTGAAAGGTTAACTGAGCACATCAGCGATTGTTTTTAATGGTATTATTTGTTTTTATCAATATATTTTCTAGATGATTTAGTATAATGAGCATATACATAAACTATGAGAATAGATACACTATTAGTGTGATATGTAAATTTATGGTTAGAGAATGCGGTCCATGTAATAACATCTCCATCCTCAAAGAGCTGGAAGTTTCAGAAAGACTAAACAACATGTAGGAAAAAGGTTCTTTCCTACTTTGACCATATTGATAGAATAGAGAAGCTTGAAAGTCACTGGAAAACTAGAGGGAAGGCGAGCGAGAGGGTGGTCTCCTAAACCAAATTAAATAATTAACGGGATCATCCTTAAACGCTGCAATCAACTTGGCACAGGACCGTAAGGAGTGCACCGGATTCCAGATATCAATGACCACGTTTTTTTAGCATTGAGCAAATTAGGAAGAAAATGATGTAAATGAATAAAAATATAATAAATTTGAAGACTATTTAGAGAGAGAGAAAACCGTAGCAAAAATGGGGTGTCAAGAAGAAATGCGGAGATAAATACTATTTGGAGACTAGTAGAAAATACTGAGAAGAGAATATAAGACTATAGAAAAAGAAAATATTATAAGAGCGAATTTGCAAACAGGGTTGAATTGATGGAAAATCAACAGTCATAGGAGAATTAATACTAAAAGGTGAAAATAATGCAATGAAGAACAAATGCCAGAGGGACCTTAGTACTGGTACTGAGGGATGTAGTGATGGGAAAGAATGAGCACAGAAATTAATACAATGAGATACATTGAAATGAATACAATGAGATTAAAATTGTATACGTTTATTAATTATTACCAAGGGAACAAACTTTTACTACCCAACTTTACTACATTGAAACTGTTACAGAATCGCTTGCACCTGAGTTCACCAGAAGAGAGAGAGACCTCAAGTTTTTAATTGCCCCACTGTATTGCATCGGATAACGGTCGAGACGAACCTCACACTTAAAACCTCGTCCGATCGGACCCATTTCGGCACGTAATTGCAGGTGGTCAGCAGCTTACGCAAGTCCTGACGATGGCATGGCGGTGGTGGAGAGACCCCCATAATCTGGACGCGATTTACCACGGGCGTCGTCCATCCGAAGGTTCAACAATCCGAACGAACAATCTGTTCGGCGTCACGAACCGCCCCGGGACGGCTCTCGATACATTTCTATTAGCCCCGGCCCGGTTGGATTTTCCGTTACGACTAATTTTTCTACGCTCTACGTCCACTTTTCAACGTGGTTTTCCCTCTCGGCGCTACGGCATGATTGATATATGAGTAGTGAGATAAGAGCGTCGAGCGCACGACGCACTACGAGCCACGAACGCCACACAAATAACGCCACAATATCATCCGAGAACGTTCTCAATGGTTTTTCGGTTCGACAGATACAATTTTGCAATGATCCAATAAACCTGTCCAATCGAATATTCAATCTGAGCCTGGCGGATTTAAACCACCGCCTTGCATTGTATTCTTTATGTAGATTGTATGGCCGAACTTGCACCCTTTCATCGTACAGCTATTTATCTGGCGAAGAAGTTCTTACATTTTCAATAAAAACTGAAATATTGTGTGTGAAGATACTTAGAATCATTATGACGTATTATAAAATGACCGTGCAAATAATATTAAGGGATGTAAAAGGCATTATGGCTAAAGTATCTGCGATAGTACTTTCTACAGAAATGCAGCATTAATAATAAAAATAGTCTTAATTAATGATTGCCAACCTTTGATAAGAACAATGATTAGATATTTTAGTGGTAGCTTTTTTCAGTTTACAGTAGTACTAAGAGCATCAAAGAATTATGTGAAATTTTATCACATATGTTTGTTTATAAATATTTGCTATCGCCATTAGAATATTAAATAAGTTCAGTCGACTTAAAATATTGGCTTACGTCTATTGGCTATTGAAATAGTTTGGGAGGCTTACATTTGGTAAAATTTCAGCGCAAAACGTATGCGATTCAGACCCTAGTAAAAGTCTAGAACTTAATTATTCAGATACTATTCCAATTTCCAAACAAATCCTTCCAAATAATTCTTCATTATTTCACACTAATCCCTGTTCTACCAACTATTCCTGTAATTCATTTTTCTGTATGTAGATCTTGCTCTTCTTTTAAAAGTATTCCCCTCATATTTATAATTGTTGTTGTTCCTTTTCTTGCTTTAAATTTCTATTGTTTGATAATTTTTCTTAGTAATACATACACATGTAACAAAATAACAATTAAAATTAATAACTATAACATAATATAATTAACATATGTAAATATAACATAACATAATGCTGAACATTGCATTTTATTAAACTTAAATAATTACATCTTCCACAAAGGTATCCATTAAGACCCTTCAAGATAGCACCAATGTTATTAGCACTTTTAATGCTTTCAGGAAGGGCATTATAGATTTGAACACCCCTGTGGAATTATTTTCTTCTTTATTTTTTTTGTTGTTATTAATTTTTTTGGTTTCAATATAATATACGTTGTAATGCTATTTGTTTCTGTTATAATAAATAAATAAATTTAATTTTTGGTTTGAAAATACGAAATAGGCTAAAAAATTATATCTCTACCTTCTAGAAAGGTTTTGAGGATATTAGAATGAATTGAAATGATTGGATTTGATGTATGTACATACATTACTTGTAAATAAGAAAGAAATATTCTTCAAAAATACTCTGCCAAGAGATTAATATCTGTCAATAGATTTTCATTAGAAAATATAGATCCAAGTATTACATAGAAGCATTATTCTCACAAACTGTTGAAAATTAATGAATCTGCTTTCGGAATCCTAAATTTAGAAATTTAGTTTATATTTAATTCGCAATCGAATTTCAAGGCATTCAACGAGATTTCACTATAGCGGCGTTTGTTAACACAATTCAGTCGGACGCTATAAGGTTTCAACTCCATTTCTAAATATAAACTTACGAACACTTTCGATTTCGCCCAATTGGAAGATCGAAAGACGACGTCATCGTTGCGCAAAAACAAAAACAAACAGACTCAACCGACATAACAGCGGGAGATGAAGATCACAACGCGACATTTGTATAATGGATGATGAATCTGTGCGACATTTTTTCCTCTTCTTTGTCGCGTCGATTGTTACGCCTCCCACTGACTGGCATTGTCTTTTTGTTGAATGTCAAGCAAGCCTCCGTTGCGAAATCAGCCCAGTGTTTATTTTGCATTTAATGGGTCGTTATCTTGACGATCGATCATTGGACGTAGATTCGCCGGAGACCCACTCTCGCCGAATAGATGTAGCCAAGGTCGTTATATGGATTGTATGATCATGCGTGTCTTCCGCTATTGGTTTCGATTTCATTTTAATCGACGGCCACTGTAGGGTTAAGC